>NC_058409.1:145796989-145859276 GCF_002201575.2 Neomonachus schauinslandi
CACCACACACACACATCAGACACACACACACCACACACGTATCACACACACACCTCACACACACACACCACACACACACATACCACACACACCACACCACACACGTATCACACACACCACACCACACACATATCACACACACCACACACATCTCACACACACACACAGGTTTCTCAGCCAAGGCCCCCTGCCATTTGGGGCTGGAAGATTCTTTGTGCTGGGGCTGTCCTGTGCATTGCAGGATGTTAGCTCTACCCCTGGCCTCTGCCTTCCAGATTGCAGTAACAAACCCCTCCCACCTGTGACAACCAAAAATGTCTCCAGCCATTGCCAAACGGTCTCTGTGGGGCAAAATTGCCCCGGTTGACAGAGAGCCATCGGTCTA
Source organism: Neomonachus schauinslandi (assembly GCF_002201575.2). NCBI lineage: Eukaryota > Metazoa > Chordata > Mammalia > Carnivora > Phocidae > Neomonachus > Neomonachus schauinslandi. Next base: position 145,797,375 of record NC_058409.1, read on the forward strand.
GAGGTGGTAGCTGCTCTTTGTATCTGCTGCTTCGGAGCCCTTAGAATTCCCTTTGTCCCTTCTAGTACCTAGTCACTTCCTGCTGGTTAGTAATTCTTTATGTTAGAGTTTCCCTGTTCAAATAAGCACTGTGGGTCTTGTCTCCTGACTAGACTCTAACTGAGATTTTTATGTTTAGGCTAAGCTATATTACAGCCAGTTATTGATGAACACAAAATTTGTAAATTAATCTTTGAAATTTGGCTATAAAACTGATGCGAATTTTCTTAAGATTACTTCCAAGAAACACTTCTGTGTTGAAGGTTAAATGAAACTTTGACTCAGAATATATTTTATAAAGTGCCTTCCAAGAAGACTGCACCAATTCACGCTGGGACGGGCAGGAGATTTGAGGGCGTGTGTTTAGGGAAGCATGTCTAGAAATACCGGGCATTATTTGTCTTTGCCATGTTGATGGTGAAAATGTGGTCTCAGGATAGGAGTAATTTTCATTTGATTTTAAGAGATATTTCAACTTTCACATGTTGACTGGCCCTGTACAAATCTCTTGTGATTTCTTTGTCAAATCTCCTTCCCATTTTAGCCCTTTCTCTCTTATTTAAAGTGTTTCTCCTTGAATTCTTTGATCATTATGTTACCACTTTCCTTTTGTTGACATCTCCCCAGAAAATATTTAATATAAATCATTTTATTTTATATCTGTCTCTCATGAATAATATAAAGTTCTTGAACATCTTTTGTAAAGCTATATCTTAATCTTTCTTAACATGGAGAGCTCGGTAATTCACATTTGCTATTATAACTGATGTCTTCTGTTATCTTCTTTTATGCTTTCTGGGGTGGTCTCTGCTTTTTTTTTTTCCTTTGCTGGTGTGGTGTAATATTCATCAAGCTTTTGTATATCACAAGCTGTCTGAAAGTTTGTACATCTTACCTTTATTCTAAAAATAATCATCTTTCCATTTTAAAAGGCAGATATTATCAGGCTGGTATTATGCTGCCAATATCACCAATGAAACTGTCCTGTAGGATGAGGAGCGGAGCTACAGGCCCCTCTTGGGTTCCCACGATGGCTGCATATTGTCCCCTGAGTGGCACGTGGGTGATGCTCTCTTCCAGCCAGACTGGGCAACAAGGGATTTATTAGAAGGTGCTAGGGGGCCTTCAGAATTCCCAGGAGGGCCAGAGAGCCAAGCTCACGTGTTACATCCCAGAACCAGTCAGGGGTCACACTGGGCCACGAAAAGGACTTGTGCAGGGAGAATTCCCAGCACCCACGACGGGGGCCTGGACACTGGACCGTGCCCCACGCCGCCCACGGGAGCCATCATCTCTGCCGCACACGTGCCCGGCAGCCGCCTCCCTGTGTCCCTTCCTCCACCTCATCGCCTGGCAGACCCGTCACCAGCCTCACGCATGGAAGGGGTTGGCCGTGGCGCTCGGTCTGCAATTCGTGTGACAGGGACACGTCACAGTCAGCTCTTCCATCAGAGAAGAGAGAGAGCCAGGATTGTGCCAAGACCTCTCTCTCTGCCGTGTTACGGGGCTTGTCCTGTGAGCCAGGAAGCATCCGAGAGCTTTGTACAGACTGGCTCATGCTCCTCACACAAATCCGCAGAGGTAAGGACTATGCTCATCTCACAGACAGGGAGTAGAGGCGGCACAGAGTGGTTGAGTAACTTGGCCGATGTCACACAGCATACAAAGCAGGGCAGTCTCCTCTGCGGCGTGTGTTCTTTTCCACTAGCGTTCTCCAGATGTCGTTGACGGTGACTTAATACTTGACAGGACTTTGGTTTTGCACGCCATTTGGCACAATCACAAAACATTTCATGCTCACCGAAGACTCGAGAAGTCCCTTGAAGAGCACTTCAGGGTGCTCCCTCCCTATTACAGGATTGGGTTCTTGTTACAGGGGTGCACCCCATCCCACCTCACCCCCACCCCAGGCCGCACCCCCCTTCTGGGCCCCGCTTGGCTCCACCCATCTGGGCTCAGGCACACAAGCCAGAAATTCACTCCCAGCTGCGGGGTCGAAGGGGTCGAAGGTACCAGGCCCGGATGCAGTCCTAACAGTGTGCACTGGAAGCCAGGTTCCTGGGGGCCACCAGCCCGTCGCCTCACCCGGGGCTGCTCCTGGACCGTGAGCACTAGGCCTGGGGCACACACTGGACCCCTGAGAGCAGCGTCGTGGGACCACCACGCCATCCATCCTCCTGGTCTTCTCGTGCCTGGCCCCCCTGGGGGCTGGCAGGGCTGGTGTGGAAACTCCCGGAGAAGGGGCAGACAGAAGGCGCCCACGGCCCAGCGGTGGGGGGCAGTTCTCCTACGCAGGAGGACTCCCGGAGACGGTGTGGGGCTGCCTGTCCACCTAGGTCCTCTTCCTCTAGCTCTCTCCCTCCCCTGCTGTGTGTTCTCCAGGGAAGGCAGAGACCTCTCTGGGCTGCCAACCCCACCCCACTTAGGAACAGAAGGGAAGAAGGTGGTTCGGTGACTACCTGGGAAGGCAAGGGAGGGTGAGGCTGCTCACTTTTCATACATAGACATAAAGCTGATAACCACATACAATAAAACTCTTTTGGGGGAAAAAAGCACCTAATGCATAGTTGTCCTTAACTATAGTTTTACTACAGGAATAATAAAAAAATAAAGCATCCACCCATGCCCTCTCCATGTTCCAATGTGTCATTTTTTAACTTTTTTTTTTTTTTTTTTTTTACAATAAACAGGTCCTGGGTATTTTTCCTTGCCCCTAAGGGCCGCAAAGTAGTCCCAGGGTTAGGGGCGCCTCAGTTTATTTCACCACTGCCCCCTGGAGATGCCTCTAGGTTGTTCCCAAGGTTTTCCTGTTTTAAAGGCAAAGGGATCTGGCCCTGGATCCACCCCAGCCACTGAGTGGCGCCCTTGCTCCCAGGCCTCAGGGAGGGGCAAGTCCTCAGCCAGGCAGAGGGGCCTCTGTCCCGACCCCCACCCCGATTCCAGGCCCCCCCAGGGCCCCCTGAGCACCCCCAGCCCGGTGGGAACTCATGCAGAGCAATGCCTGCCCTCTCCCCAAAGTCAGGCCAGTTCAACGCTGCAGCCCAGCCTCCAGCCTCCTGCCCCCACGGCTTCCCGGAGACGTTTGCTCCATCTTTCTCCTGGATCCCATTCCATCCAGTTGATATTTCCTGTGCATATGCTCCGCTCAACATTTGCCAACATGTTAGTTGGTGAAAAGCTTTGCCTCTCAAGTAAATAAGCAAAGGGGCACTTCTGGAAGGGTTTTGCAAGTCAAGCTGCATTTGTAGACCCTGTGCAGGGGTTCCGAGCACCCCGAGGTCGAAGCCGCCTGTCGATTTGACGTGCCAGCCTCATTTTTCCAGAAGTTCTATTTTTTGGCCAACAATCATCGCGTTCTTATGTGGTGCCTGACATGGCCGCGAGTGGCTGATTTCCATCAGCAGCTCTTTCTCACGCAGGAACCCAACTGCCATTACTTCTAGGTACTCGATCCCTCTGTGGGGAGTTGTGGCAAGGACGAAGGCAGCCATGCACCAGCCAGGCCCCAAGTCCGCCGGCACCCTGATCTTGGGACTTGCAGCCTCTGGAACTGTGAGAAATACATGTCTGCCACGGAAGCCCCCAGCACGTGGCATGTGTTACAGGGGCCAAGCTGACTGGGATGGGGAGAGTGAGCAGTGGGTTGGGGTACGGGATTGAACACTGTCCTCCAAAAATTCATGCCCAGGAACCTTAGAATATGACGTGGATTGGAGATAGGCTCTTTGCAGACGTAATTAGGTAAATTAAAATGAGGTTATCCTGGATTACGGTGGGCCCTAACCCAACACCGGTGTCCTGATAGAGGGAGGGAAATTGGGACACAGACACAGAAGGAGGGGGCCATGGGGAGATGAAGACGGTGATTGCAGGGAGGTGCCCACTGGGCAGGGCCCACCAGGGACCGCCAGGCCCCCATGATGGGCTGGAAGAGGCAAGGAAGGACGCCCCCCAGAAAAAGCACAGCCCCGCAACACCTGGATTTCGGATTTCTGGCCTCCAGAAGTGTGAGGGACGAAGGCTGTGTTGGCCCTCCCAGTCTGTGGTGCTCTGTCGGGGCAGCCCGGGGCCGCTAATCCAGCCTCCAGAGAGTGACTGTGCAGGACAACTGTATGCGCCTGGCCTTTCACTCCCTGGGTCTTCCGTGGGGATGGAGCACCTGCCCGGGCCCACAGCAGTCCTCACGGCCCCGTGCATGTGCTGTGCTAACCGATCAGGAGAGGCAAGCCAGGAGGCCTCGGGGGCAGAGGCGGGACGTGGGCCCGGAGCCGCTGAGCTGGAATCCCCACCCTGCTCACTGCAGCTGGGGGTCTCGGGGACCACGAGGGTCATGCACAGCTCCCACCTCCTAGCCCCTTGCCAAACTGCTGTTACTAGGAGCGCCATCTCCTGGGGCCGCAGCGGGCATTTAAAGACATGGACAGGAGCTGAGGGCTCGGCAGTGCCTGGCGCCCAGAACGCTAGGCTGTTCTCTGTGCGGCCGAGGGCAGGGCTGTGCCTCTGGCCGAACAGCTTCTTCTCTGAGGCCCGAGACCCCACATATGGAGCCTCTGCCTTCAGCCACCGAGGTGCGCATCCTCCTAAGTGGCCTGCGCAATCTCCTTCGATCAATACCAGTCAGGAGCCCGAATTTCTTCATTTGTGTCAAGGAGGGAAAGGTTAAGTCAGGATGAAAAGGTTAAGTTGGAAAGATTAAAAGCGTTCCCGTCATTTTCTAGGTCACATGGGTTCCACTCGGTCCCTTGTCAAACAGAAATTTAACTGAAATTGTTTCAGGGAGAAAATGTAATTATAGAAGGTAGAATCACCAGGGCCCATCTCGAGCTGCTGGGTGACTGACAGGCGCCCCCCGGAGTTTGTGTATTTTCCTGCCACACACATGCACCCCCGGATAGGTGTGTACACACACACACACACGGGCTGAGCACTAACACCCATTCCACCACATTCCACCATCCGAGCCCTTCCCAGACTCCGTCACTGCAGCACGATGCTGTCCCAGGCAGGTGGGAACAAGCATGCGTTTCTTCTAAGAGTCATCGATCCTGCCTTCGAGAGTCAGTCTGGGAGCTGGGGGGCTGCACAGAGAATGTGGCATTTGGTGGGTCTTGGAGATTCGGTAGAGCTTCCAGATGGACAAGAAGAGCTCCCGTCGGTCACAGAGAAAGACCACGGACCTCGGGGTGGAGTGGACAGGAGCTCTCCCACAGCCCCGCCCGGACCAGCGTCCGGACGCGCCAGGCCCCTCACCAATTCTCTTGGCCGCAACAAACCGCCATGCTTGACCTTCTCATCTCTTTGGGGGCCCCCTGTCACCACCCTTGGCAACATCAAGAACTGTGGGCCTGCCTCCCCTGGGCTGGCAAGTGCTGAGGAAAAGCTCTAAGGGCCCCGGCAGCCCCAAGGACCCCATCCCGTTCCCGGAGGCCTTCACACTGTAGCTGCAGCCGGGGTGGAGGAAGAGCAGGGGACCGGGCCAGGCTCACCTCCGGTGCCGCCGAGGTAAACCCCACCACAGCCGTGCCTGGCTCCCGGCTCGCTGCCCCCGCCCAGCTAGGCCACGGGGCCGTCATGAGAATTAGGAGGAGGTACTCCTTCCTCCAGGCAGGTACCGCTCAGCTCAGGGTGCTCCTAAGCCAGGCTCCTCGTGCACGAACCACCCGCACAGCCCAAAGTGGCCCGGGAAGCCCATCAAACTCCCAGGTGTTCGAGGCTCTTGGGGCAGGCACACTGGGGCCCTGCCCCAGCGGGGGTCAGTGTCACCCTAGCAGAACAGGGCAGTCCCCCAAGGGGCCGGAGAAGCCTTCTGGGGTCAAAGTCCATCAAGTGGGGCCGCAGAGAAGCAGAAGGGCAGATGGGGCGGCTGGGTCAGGCCCCGCCTTCGAGCTCACAGGACAGAAGCAGCACCTGCTCCAGCAAGGATGGACCCCAGGCATGGCATTTGGCCAAGGACCGAGGAAGATGGGACTTCAAGTCGCCTGCTTGCAGAGGTGATGACAGCCCGGCCCTCCTGTCGATGCCAACCTCCTCCATCATTCCCTCATCACCTGCTCCCAGGACCCTTGGTTCCCTCCTTCTGGGACAGAGATGAAGGGGCAGGGCAGGAATCAGCCCAGACTGTGAGGACCGCAGAGGGAGTACAGATGTGCTTGCAGAGGGCAGATTTTTCCCAGGAGCAGCCCCCACCCCTCTCCATGGGAATCTCTGGTGCTCAAGGGGACCCTGCTCGCCCGGCCTCCAGGGCTGGGGGGTCAGGGGGCTGGCCTGAGCCAGCTGGGCCATATTCTCCCCTAATCACAGAGGTTGGTTTAGGGGTTGGGCCTTCCCAACAAGCAGAATACTTACTGAGCATCCGTGCATCAGGCACCACTTAGGAGTCCAGGAACACAGCAAAAAAGCAAAGTAAAAGGATTAAAAGTCCTGCCCCCATGGCTCCCCTATCAGGTCAATGGGGCCAGTGAGTCGAGTGTGGTCTGAGATTCCCCATGCAGCCAAGGCTAGGCCAGAGCTGGGCTTTGTGGGGCTGTGGGATTCCCGCCAAGCTGCTAGGGGTAGAGGAGCGGTCCCCAGGGAGTGTTCGGGAAGCCACACCATACATTCCTTCCCTCTCTCGACCAACATTTGCTGAGCATCCGCTGTGTGCTGGGCTGAGGCCTTAAATTCAGATTCAACATTAAATGCCACCTCGACACCTGCTGACATCAGAAGGGCCTCAAGATGCTCGCCTCGCCACTCTGCTCGTGCAGATAAAGTGCCCTCCTTGTCAAGGGGTGAGGCCCAGCGCTCGCTTCTCCCTGAGTCGTGGGCTGTGGGGCTCCCCCCATTCCCTGACTGATCAGAGGGACCTGCTGTGCTCAAGCTAAATGAACTGTGTGGTTAATACTGGCAACTTCTTCCTTCCGGGGCTCTGGAATTTTGGTCCCTGCTGAGCAGAAGGTGCCGACCTGGCCAGATCTCCGAGGAAACCCCGGGCACTGAAGCTCTAAGGACTTCCCTGGTAGACGGCACCTCACACGTGCTGCCTCAGCTTCTCGCGAAGGAACTAAGCCCATCCTGTGTGAGTCCAGCGGAGAGGGCTCTCGCCAGCTCCCGTGTGGTCTCCCCAGGACTTCCCGCCTCGAACCTCTTCCCTTTGCTGGTGTTGCTTTGAATCCTTTGCTGGAATCGATCTTACCGTCAGGATGACTACATTGCTGCAGCCTGGGGCCCTCTCAGCAGACCACTGGACGGGATGGGCTCGTGAACCCCCACCCCACACCCCACCAAACCCCATGCGAGCATCCAGTATTAGCCGCCCACCTAGCGGAGTGGTTGGCTGTGAGGACGCGTCTGTGGGCTTGCAGCCCTGCATGGGAGGCTGTGCTCAGATGAGTGAGATGGGCTGGGTCCCCCACCGTGGAGTTGAGGGACGTGGCGGAGAATGTGTGCTGAGGCCTGTTCCTCGGGGTGCGCACTGAGAAATGCCGGCATCACCAAGCCCGTAGCACACTCACTGCCACCCACCCAAAAGCGTCTCTAAGACCTTGGCTTGAAGAGCCATTCTAGACACGCAGGTGATTCCTGTGCTCTCTGCGGAGGCCAAGTCGGGTACCAGGACCCTCTCCAGAGACGTCCAAGTGGCTACGAGAGGCATGCTGCTTTCTGAGCCCCTCTGGGATCAGCCCCCGAGCACCTGAGGTTGCAAATGCTTCACGTGGTGACGTGAGACATCTAAGTGTGGGAGGAAACCGCGGGAGGCCTGGACGCGAGGCGGGAGCAGGGCCGAGGGTCCTTTCGGTCGGCTCAGAGCCGGGGGAGGCCTGGCCCTCCTGTCGGGCACACGCCGGCCTGACCTCGTTTGCCTGCTGGGCAGGCCGGGCCAGCTAAATGCTAACTCTCGAATGCTGAAAAGTCGTGGTTTCTGTGAGGTAGAAAGAAAGCCTTCCCACGGGCTCTGGCCTAATTGCCCTGCAGGACGCGGAGAAATGTGGCCCCGACTGAAGGAAGCTCAGGCAGCACTTCTATCGCTGCCTCTGTCAGCCCTCGCGTCCTCCTGTGTCCCAATCCCATGAGAACCCCAGTCTCGAGGCAGGAGTGCGGCTCCAGGCACCTGCCTCAGGCCTCGGGAAGGGGGAGCGGTGCCCGGCAGCTTGCTCCCACTGCCATCTCAGTTGCCCCAGACCTATGGCTTCAAACAACGCAGGTTTATTCCCATAGGGTTTGGAGGGCCGGGCGTCGGGCTGAAAGTGCTGCAGACTAACGCGGAGGTAGGACCAGCTCCCGCTGGAGGCCCTCGGGGGGAGGATCTGCGCCTGGCCTCTGCCCGCTGTGGGGGCCACGCCGCTCCAGTCTCTGCTTCTAACATGGCCCTCTGTCTATGGTCCAACCTCCCTCTGCCTGCCTCCCAGGAGCTACCTGTGATCGTCCTGAGGGCTCCCCCAGATCGTCCAAGATGATCTCCCCATTTTAAGATCCTTAATTTACTCACCTCTGCAAAATCCCCTTGGCATGGTCACATCGCAGGTTTGGGGGATTAGGACATGGGCATCTGCTAGGGCCTGAACTGTGTCCCTTCAAAATTCTTCTGTTGGAGCTCTGACCCCCCAGACCTCGGACCTTCTTTGGAAATAGCGCTGTCGCAGATGTAGTTAGCTAATACGCGGTCATGCTGGGGCAGGGGAGGCCCCTAATCTGGCAGGGGTCCTTAAGAAGGGGAAATGTGGACACAGACTCATGCACACAGGGAGAAGGCCACGTGAGGATGAAGACAGACAAGGGGATGTGTCTCTAAGCCAAGGGATGCCATCGTCATGGTCCAAAGCCCCAGCTGAACAAAGATACGCTCATCAGGCAGGACATTCCAAGGGCTCAGAGGAGATCTCCAGGGATGGTTAAGGACCACACCTTTCTTTGTAGTGTGCAGGGTGCAGGGTTTGGACAAGCCAGGCCTGCTGAGTCAACGCTTCCCTGCCCACCAAGACTGTGGTTCTGAACGCCCAGTCACTGCTGATCCTGCTGGGAGATCCTGCCGGGCAGATTCTCTCTGCAGACACCTGAACCCAGCCTCTGGGATCCAGTGACCCAGATAAGATTCCAGGCCTGGAGCTTACTGGATTTAACCTTCTGTGGACATGAGTCCACAACTGGACTCCTAACCTGACAGAATCTCACAAGATCCCTTCTTTCAGTGGAAGGGAAGCCCTTCCCCACCAAGGTCTCTGCATCCGAGCCCACAGGCCCCGTATTGAGGGACTTGAACAGCAAGAGCACGAGGAGTAAAAAGGAAATTTGCCCCATAAATTTTACAATTTCTCTAGTTTTTTATGACAAATCAGTTGTAGATTTTTATAATAAGAGCAAAATAAATATAAGGGCAGCATAATGAACAGTGATGATGCTGTGGCCACAAAGCCCACTGTCCCCCAGGGCTGGATGGCCAGTCTTTGTGACAGAGTGGATTCTGAGTCCCCAGAAAATATTTTATTGCATTTTTATAGTACATTGGGGTAAACTGGACGAATTTGGTTAAAAATGGTTAAAGCTCGGTTAAAAATCCCGTTTCGTATATTACAATTTTATAATGAAATACAACATATGGAGATGTTACAAGTTGAATTTGTGTAAAATTTCCAAGTATAATCTTATGCCATGTTGTAACAAGAAGTTTGAGCTGGGGCGCCTGGGGGGTAGAGTCGGTTGAATGCCTGACTCTTGGTTTCAGCTCAGGTCATGATCTCAGGGTCACGATTTCAGGGTCATGAGATTGAACCCCACATCCTGCTCTGCACTCGGTGTGGAGTCTGCTTGGCATTCTCCCTCTGCCTCTCCCTCCCCGCCCCACTCCCCCTACTCATGTACACCGTCTCTCTAAAATAAACGAAACTTAAAAAAAAAAAGGAAGAAGTTTGAGCTAACTTCTGTGAACGTCAATTTTTTATGTGGGTGTGTGATCCCAGATCAAGATGTTTTGATGATGACACGTTCAAATTCTCGTGAGCCCCTGTGAGCTGAACATCCAAGTGCCCCCAGCACCCTTGATCACTCAGGGAGGCACTTAAGGCAGTGGCGGGGAGGCCTTCCTGGCTGAGGCAAGGGGTCAGGCCACGCTCACTCCCCCCAAACGCTCTCTGGGTCCAAGGTCCTAGATCTTGGTGTCCCCTACTGAAATCTTGTCACTGATTCCCTAATTCTCCATATTCCGGAAAGCCCACTCTCCTGTCCAAACAGAACTTCCTCATGCCTGCCCTCCTGGGTCACCCTCCCAACTGCTATGCAGCCCCACCCCCGGAGGGAGCAGAGGGAGGTCAGGGGAGGTCAGGGGGAGCTGGGTGTTCCCTCCACCTTTGTCCTGACGTGGGGGAGGGGCAAACGAGGTTGGCAGGGGTGCGGGGAGACACCAGGAACCCTGTGTGATGTGTGACTTGGATTCTATCACCAGAAGCAAGGGAAAGCTGGACATTCCTGAATTGAAATAGCTTTCACGATCATTGGGTTCAAATTGTCAGAAACACAAAAAAACTGGATTCTGGGGACAAGCTGGGTTTCTGAAGAAGAGCAGGAGTTACAGGATCCCTGGGGGACTTCAGGTCACGTCCACCGGGGAAGGGGGGAGCTGAGCTGTGTGTGGAGTTCCATCCCCATGGAGTCCTGGCCTGTCACCTGCCACCTGACGAGGGGAGGGCAGGTCGGAAAGGGCAGGGACGCCATGGAGGCTCAGCCTGTGGGAGCCAGAGGCAGCTCACCCAGCCCTGTGGCGCACGCTCTCCGGGACATAAGCAGGCAGACGGAGGTGGCTGGTGCCCAGGGAAAGGCAGAGAGACTCTGAAGCAAGTGTCCGGTTCTTCCCCCGACCAAAGAAGTCATATTTATTCGTCAGCACATAGCTTCTCAGTGCCTCGTGACTGCTCAGCAAAACCGCTGTCCTCATGGGGGTGACAGGCTCGGAGGTGAGTGGCCCTTCCTGTCCCCAAGGTGGTGGCAGCTCCAGGGGCACTGCTCCCCGCCCCCCTGCCCCCGCAGAGGCCCATCCCCCCAGGACTCAAGCGGCCTCCCCTCGGGAAGCCGCGGGTCCCTGCCGTGGGGTGTGCTCCCTCCTCTGCTCGCAGGACTGGGCGCTGTTCTCCCTGCCCAGCTTTCCCTGAGGCCCACTGCTCTTCTGCAGCGACCCCAAGCCTCTGCCATGAGGCCTGCCCGGTGGCTCGGTGCCAAGTCAGCCGGACAGAGAGCCGGCGGCGGAGGGGGGGCAGTTGTGATCAAGAAGCCCAGGCAGGAAAGGCTGTGCAGGGCAGCTGGACTTTGCAAAGCGCTTTTGTGGAGAAGTTCACAGGTGGGCTCGCTCGCCCAGTGCCCCAGTCCAGGGGCGGAGGGGCTGAGACAGTGGTCACTCGGTCACTCGCTGGCCTTGTGGGCTCACAGGGCTCCTGAGGGAGGGAGATGGGACAGGCGCATCCTCAGCCCTGCAAGCAGCTCCTGCTCTGGTTCCCAGCCTCCAACAGGCCAGTGTCCCTCAGGAAAGTGGCAGCTTGGGGGTCAGGTGCTGAGGCCCCCTCCCAGCACGCTCCAGACCAGGATGACCAGAGGGGCCCCTCATCCCCCGCTGGGGCCCGAACACACCCAGCTTCTGCACAGAGAGTCGGAGTCCCATTTCAGCCCTTTGCAGAGGCGCCCCCAGAACCCACAGCACCCCCCCAGGTGGCAAACGTGGCCCCAGCCCCTGCCCCTCCCCCATCCGAGGTCTCTAGCTTCAGCCATGATGCCACTGTTCAGATGCTAAGGATCATTCCTTTTTTGGGTAGGAAAAAAACTGGCAGCCTTATTTCTCTGTCCTTCCTTTTAACCAGAGCCCAAGGTTTCCAGTTCAAATATTAACTTAATTCACAGCCTACCTGGGAGACCACCCACCCTCAGGGGACCCTCTCCAGCCCGGGGGTGACATGCAGGTGTGCGAGCTCTGCGAGGGGCTGCTGGGGACAAGGGACCCGCGTGGAGGCGCACAGGGCTGAGGAAACCAGCTAGTGAGGCAGGAGCGCCCCCTCTCTTCCCAGCGGTGAGCCGCTCCCAGCAGCCAGAACTTCTGGAAGGGCCCAGGGCTCCGTGGGGAGGGAGCCCTCCTTCGGACCCCACTCCGAGGGGGCGGGGTGGACCTCGATGCCCACGGACACCCCCGCGCCGAGCGGTCAGCAGCAGGAAGGGAGATGGGAGACGGATTCGTCCGCAGACACACTCCATCCAGGAGCCAGACAACAAAACAAAATGTGGGCGAGGACTGGCTTCCCTGAGGCTTCCTCCTTCCCTGGCTGATAGCCCCGGGCTCGCTATCACAGCGCCACACAAACCCTCCAGTCACAGCCCACAAGGAGCTGTGACATTTAAAAAATTCTCGTACATATCCAGATTCCAATTTTCCTACAGGAAAAAAAAGACACCTTGAGTCTTAAACCTAGTTGCTGCTTCTCTTCGTAACATGAAAAAAGGCTTTCACTCAACTGAAGTTTTGCTGTTTATTTGTCCCAGATTTTTTGGCACGCAGTGACAGAAGCAAGGGAAGCACGATCACGTACCCGTATGCCGTGAGCGTGTCAGGCAAGTTCGGGGTGTGCGGCCCGGCGCTGACCCTGCACGGGGTGCTCGCACACGCAGAGTGGTCGCGCGCGGGCACACACTCCAGAAGGCTCGCCATCTACGCGGGAAAGATGATAAACTTACTTTCTGACCATGATGTGGTGGATGTCAAAAGGAAGACATGACTAATTATTGACCAATGGTGATTCCAGGACCCAACACTAGAAGAGAGAAAAACAATCCTTCTGGACTGTTCTGAGGGAGGAGGGACCCACAGGACACGGATGAGGGGGCCGGTCCCCAGAAGGGAGGACAGAAAATCAAGGACGATGGGGTTACCCCCAAGGATGGCCAGCATTCACTCTGTGCTCCAAAGGACATGGGACACACAGAGGTGGAGACCAAACTCAGGCAGGACCCCCTTCCCTGCACCAGACCTATCCCTGGGGCCTTCAAAAACTTTGCAATGAGCTGAAAATTCAGGACATGATTTTGTTCTCTTTGTTCTACAGATTCAAGGCAGACTTCAGCACCGTTCATCATACTTTGACCACACAAGGTGCTTCTCAAAGGGCCAAGCATTGTGGACCCTGCCCATCTGAGTCTCTCTCCAACAGCTGCAGAGGATGCTTACCCTCTCTGTGCCTCAGTTTATTCCTCTGGGGCTGGGAAGGGTCCCTGCACCCTGGTGGTGGTGGTGGTGGTGTGCACAGTGCTCATGGTCGGCCCAGGCCCTGAGGTCATCAGCTCAGGCCCTGTGGAATGGTCCCGGCCCAGTGCTGCAGCTGGGCCGGCCCACTGAGCGCTCACACCGTCACCCTGCATGCAGGACCGTGGATGCAGGGGTGGGGTCTGGCCAGGAGAATGCAACCGAAACAGTAGGCTGAGGGGTCTGACCACAAGGACGCTCTCTTGCACGAAGCCCAGGGGCCGAAGCAGGCCAAGTCCAGAGGGAGCTAAACCAACTCCTGGTTGGGACTAGAGAGTGTGTTTGAAGCAGTCCCAGCGTGCTTTTCCAGAACCCGCCTTTCCGAGGAGCAGTATCGTAACCATGAACAATGACCGTGAAAGCCAAGGCCAGCAGCAAAGCTCCACAGTTCGTGAGCCAAGAGGTTTTATCCTAACCCCTTAAACCGCCAAGCCAGGCGGCTCTCCGCTCCCCGTGGTGGCCGCGGGAGAATTTCCGAGTTCCAGGGAGCCACGGACCAGGCCACAGCTGGGAAGCTCGCGGGACTCAACAGCAATGGAAGGTGGAGGTTTCCCGCCCAAACTGAGCAGCGGCTCCCAGACCACTGGAGAACCAGGGTGGCCCCGTGGTCAGGATGCGCGATCACTCTGGTCCCAGGTGGGGGCGGGGCACACTGCACACTGGGCCCCGAGACACGCTCACCCCAGGGCAGAGTGGCCCTGCGGCGCTCCAGAGCCCTGCCGCCTTTACAGTCCCCTCACGCTTCCGTCGGGGCAGGGGACTCGCCTGCTGCGTGGGCTTGGCTTAGGCCACGGCTGTCCACAGCCATCACCACCACAAAGACACTCAGGACTTCAGGAAACTCCAGCAGGAAGGCCTCAAATCTGCCTCAAGTCACACACTTGCTCCCAAACCCGTAAGTGACCCACAGCACCTCTGTATGACCTTTAACACTGTCAGTGCTTTGAACGTCCAGGGCCAGAGGTCATGGACAGAGAACGCAGCGTCTGGAGAATCCAAGGCGGGTTTACTGACCTTGCCTGGAATTCACTTCACGCCAGGGCCTCGAAGTCATGGGCCTGCCCTGCGCCAGGACTCAGTTATGCCGGGAGACTACGGGGCGTCGGCACCACCAGCTCTGTCCAAGGGCCCCCATGACAGATCACCCAGGAACTGCCCCACCCCCGGGGAGCCGTGGAAACACCACAGCGAGACCTGTTTTCCAGCCATTCTTAGTAAGAATTAGCCCCAAGTGTGGGATGTTCGGGGCCGCTGTGTTTCTCAGTGGCCACTTCCCCTCCTCTATCAGCTTCCCCTGGTCATCTAAGTTACCTAAGGACTGGCAGGGACTTAACAAGTTAGAAAAGCTGAAGATAAACTACACATCCGTGTCAAAACCTCAGTTAGATTATCACAGGGTGACTGACACAAAAATGTGTGCAGGTGAGCGGGCATGTCTGCACCGCGGATGACCCCGCCTCCCGCGTGCACCTGCTGCTGGGAGCCCAGGCCCCACACGCCGTGCACGGGAACCCCAGGTACCTCGAACACAGATAAAGATGGGGCACGACCCTGCACAACTTGAAGAGGAAGTCACAGAGACCCGGCCACATGGGAGCGAATTCGGGATCCTAGGACTTCAGGGATCCCCTTCTGGGGATCACTGTGGTGACCTCCAGGTTATCAACCCGAAGCTGAGTAGCACGGACGGTGTGAGCCGTGAGCAGCCGTGGGCAACTCCCCACGGCCCAGGGAGGCCCAGGGAGGCCCAGGGAACACAGCCTCCTCTCACCTGCCCTGAGCCAGCAGGGGGTGGGGGGCCTCCCCCTCCCTGGGGCTCCTGCGGACCGTGCCATCCTGAGAGCTGTGGGCAGCAACCCACAGGGAGGCCAGGGCCACTGCCCTCCCTGCGGCCCCCCCCCCATCAGCGTGGCCTGGCCGGCCCCAGCCCACCTGCCCGGGGCCCTCCCGCGGCGGTCATCGCTCGCCTGGGCCACCTCAGCACCCGACTCCGGCCCGTTCTCC
Source organism: Neomonachus schauinslandi (assembly GCF_002201575.2). Classification (NCBI taxonomy): domain Eukaryota; kingdom Metazoa; phylum Chordata; class Mammalia; order Carnivora; family Phocidae; genus Neomonachus; species Neomonachus schauinslandi. The sequence continues at coordinate 145,812,667 of NC_058409.1, forward strand.
AATGAGTGGCCACAGGGACGTAGAAACCCTGCGGCTTCCTGGCACGGCTCCCCTCCCTCCAGTCTCTGCTTCTGCACCTGCTCCTGGCCGCCAGCGGGCCAGCCCACGGCCTTTGCAGTGGTCCTGGCCACAGACACACCTGTCACTCCGCCTCAAGCCACTGCTCACAGCACTGACACCGGGCACAGGAGTTGCTTTCTGGGGTCCTCTGCAGCCTTGTGGGATCGTAGGCACTGTGTGCAGAGGGCCTTGTTGTGTCCTCGGGACAGCACCTGCTTGCAGCCCCCCGGAAACCCTTGTGGAAGGAGCGGATGAATGAGGGCTGTGCCGGGCTCCGGGGTGGAGCATTCTGGCGCACCCCCCCTCCGCCCCCCGCAGGCCAAGACACGCCGTTCTGTCGGTCACTCACGGGGCTTTTTGATACCTCCTTATAAATTCTGACAGGTTAAATTTTAAGTTACATTTTGATTGCGTGGCTGTTTAGGATGTGTTCTTCTTAGGGGCAGGATCCTGGGATGGAGCCCGGTGACAGGCTCCCTGCTTAGCGGGGAGCCGGCCTCTCCCTCTGCCCCTCACCGTTTGTGCTCCCCAATTAAAAAAAAAAAAAAAAAAAAAGTGATCCACTTTGACCGAGATGTAGAAGGAACAGTTTCCCCGGAAAGCGTCATTGGTGCCAAGGGTCACACACCTGGCTTGTGGGATGTGGCACGGGGCTAGTCAGCGGGGTGAGGACCCCCTCCGGGCCCAGAACGCGGGCAAAAACTGTGCTTCAGCTGCAGGTCTTCTGTACACAGCACCGGAACCTCGCCTGCATTCTGAAGTTCCCGAACCAATGAGAACCTGATTCCTCACTGCTCTCCTTAGAAAGTTCAAGAACACGAAATGGCAGAAGCCGCCCTTCTCCGGAAAGGAAAGCACACACTCCAACACAAACACCAACTGGTTTCCAAAGTTTATTAAAAATCAAAGAATAGAAAAACTTTACATAAAAATATGTCAATTTTAGCTTCCACATTGTTGTCCACACACACAAAAAAATCGAAACATGATATCGTTTTGTTCAACCTGTAGTGCGTGACCACCGTGGTAGCCAGGCCAATTCATTCGGTTCACCATGACGGGGATGGAGCATGGCGCCTGTGTCTGTGAATCGAGCTTTAAAATGCACCCCCGCGGGACCCATGCCCCGCAGTGGTTCCTAGATGTAGGGTGACAGTCAATATTGCTAATGTGTGGAGATTAGTACAGGCCTACTTATCAGTTTTTATAAATACTTCTTTATCAATAGATTCACAATTTAAATATCTTTAAATATTTTTGATAACTTTCGATCATCAAGAATTGCAGACAACATGTGCTACTCTCTTCTGGAAGGCCCCCCGGAGAAGCCGTGGCCGGCAGCCGCGACGGTGCTGGGGGGGGTGGGGAGGGCAGGTCCCAGGGGCAGAGGACGGGCCGGCCGGGACGCCGCCCCCAGTCCGCACTCCAGAGCTCCTCGCTCTGCACTTCCATCAGGTGTCATGGTAGATAAGTCTCTCGACTGGACCTTCTCCACTAGTGGACTTCAAAGATCAACCTACCTGTAGTGTTCAGCAGGGCCAGAACCCCCCATTTTAAAAACGGGAGGTCAGATGACCTATGAGATGCAACTAACACCAGGACAACTGTGGCGCTCCGAAAACTCAGGGACGGGCAGGATGGGTGTAGGACAGAGGTTGCCATGGCGGACAGCACTTGCATAGTATACCTGGATGCTTCTCGAGTGGGGCACCCGCTGCTCCGGCCCCACCCCGCGCCGGGCTCTCCCGCGATGCGCCACGAAACTCCCCACGGTGCACTGAGCAGCTCAAGGACTTCTTGTAGATTTGCTCTTAACAGAACGAATGCATACCGCTATACAGATTCCTCCACGGAATCAACATAATTCCTTTCTCCACATTCCTAAAACTGGGTGCCCTTGTCCGTGCTGATATTCACCGGACCCCTCCTGACAGGCTGTGTGACTAAAACAGACTGAAGCACTTGAGAGTTCACTTTTTTTTTTTTTTAAGATTTTATAACGTGACAACCCTTTCTCCCCTTAGAAAGTTTTACTTCTGGCACTTTAAATGCTGGATTTGTTGTCTACTTTAAAAGAACCGAAAACCAAAACCTTAAAGCTCTGCGGTCAGAGCGAGACAACAGACAGGCCGGACGGCAGGGCCGGCGGGCAGCTGGTCAGAAGGCTCGGGAGCCAAGCCCCTGCAGGGAACTTGGCTCCCCCGCCACGGACGGAGAGGCCTCGTGTCTGACCCAAAGAAAAACATAAAAGGAAACCCCGAGCCCCTCACTCACGGTGTTGGTAGCGGTGCTCCTCAGACAACCAGCCGACACGATGAACCCAACTTAGAAAATGCGACTCGGGAAAGGACCTACGCTTGTTTAAAAAACCTCCTCCCTTAAATATAACTTATGTGAAAATATGAATTAAATAAAAATATCTGAGTTATTGCACAAATCATAAGTTTTCAATATTTACATAGAAAAACAGTTCTGAAATCCGAAACAAAAGGTGAGGGCAGTGACACAATGGCGACCTCCCAAGCCCACCCGCTGGGGAAGGAACGAGAACGGGGGCTGGTCTCTGCTGCTCTGGCGGGCGAGCCACGAACACACCCCGACCGCAAAGTACCCAGACCGGCCGCCGAGAAGCGCCGCGGCCAGCGCCCTGTCCGTCCCCGCAGTCCCCGGTCCAGACCTGCTCTGTCCGGCACTGGAGGGAAGAAGCCCAGGAAGGCAGACACAGCGTCCACGTTTCATAAGGCTTCACAGATGAGCACAAGGAGCTGTTCTTGAAGATGGACGTGACCACCACACAAGGAACATGCAGAGTGATCAGCGGCGGGCGGTCCGCGGGGCCCGGGCCGACGTGCTGGATGCTGGTCTCCGCTCCGGGCTGGGCGCCGAGGCCGCCCGGCGCGAGTCTGTGCAAGAGCAGGGAGGCCGGCGGCGCCATCAGGGGCTATTATCTGCTCAGGCTGACGGGCAGGCTGTCCCGCGTGTGCGTGTGTTTTTTCCTCCTCCAGCCGGTGCGGTTGTACTGGTGGTGCCCCCGGTTGCCCACGGGGGGCCGCACGCCTCCACTGCCCACAGAGCTGTACGTGCCAGGCTGGCCGTGGCTGTGCGAGCCTTTCAGGGACAGCTTCACGCCGCTGTGCTGCTGGAGAGACAGAGGGGTGCAACGTGGGAGGCTGCCCCGGGGACCCAGACACCGCTGCTGTGGGGCCCGGTCGGGGGCAGCACGCACCCCCCCGGAGACCGGGCCCGAGGACAGTGGAAGCACACACTGCCACATGCAGCGTCCACGTGGCCGCGAGCAGGCAGGAGCCGAGAGCCATGCTTCCGTGTCACAGTGACCACTGCACCCGGGAGACAGACAGGACCCTGCCCTGGATCAGAGCGCGCACACACACGCACGTCCGGAGACATGCACCCAGGAGACAGACAGGACCCCGCCCCGGATCAGAGCGCGCACACACACGCACACGCACATCCGGAGACATGAGCATCACACTTCTAACTGGTCTGTGCGTCCACAGAACAAAGAGGGGCCCTGGTTGTCTTTCCCGCACCGCAGCTGTGATGTTCTGCAAACACATGCAGGAGCTCTATGGCCCAGCAGGCTGGCGCTCGAGCTCCCTCCCGGGGGCCGGGGAGGCTGCTGTACGCGCCGGGGCTCCTGTGCCCACAGCCCCACGCGAGGCAGGCCAGCAGAAAACACAGCCGCTTTCAGGAAGGGTGCAGAGCAAACAAGCAGCGCAGGGGGACTGAGAGGGAAAGCCAAAGTGCGATTAACGAAGGTGCTTTCCCGTTCGAGAAGTCATAACTCCCCCGTGAGTATTTCCGGCAGGCCAGCGTGAGACGCCGCGGGTGCACGGAAGACCCCATCGTGCCCAGAGGGGCGACTCCAAGGAGGAAGGCTCTATTAACGTAGCTCCAAATAAATGTAACAATCCGGCCTTAATTACGCGGCTTCAGAGAGCCAACCCTGAAGCACTGAAAATTTACTGGCAAAATATGATCAGATAAGCAAAAGAGGAGCTGACTGGAGTCATCGAGGGGAGGGTCCCCAATATCGCCGGAGCCCAAGGGAAAACACCCGCCTTCGGACACTGCACCCTGATCCCACAGGCAGACGTCCGTCACAGCCCTCAGAAACATTCCGGCCCTTCAAGGGCACAGGGAATGAATATCGACCTGCTTTCCTACCACAGAACAGTTTCTCGTGTACAGAATCTGGACTTAAGAGAAGCCACAGGGGCACCAACCAGCGCATTCACAGGGACCCCACTGGAACCGAGAAAGCAAACCCCATGCAGGCCCCCCGTGCCCCAGGTCACACCGGCACTGTTCCTGATGGTATCATCTGCTTCTTGAAAACCAAAGTATGTGGCATATAAATTAATTCAACAGATCAATGGGAAACAAAATATGCTTCACTTTGAACCTTATTTCCAACTTCTGTTTTATGCTAACAAGTTCAATGGAAGAATGAAGACAGATGCTTACACTATATTATACGGGAAAATAACACTCTTAAAGTTTCAGTCACCACAAAGAAAAGCAAACATGAAGCTGAATGATGAGAAAGCAAGTTCCGTTTTAAGCCACATCGCTGTGGAACCCTGTCTCTGGCGGACAGAGCAGGAAGCCCTGGGCTCTGGGCCCCGGGCCCAGGCCAGGCGGGAGGCCTACCTTGTGATACAGGTGAGGGCTCGAGAGCGGGTTGGGAGATGCGGACGGAACGGCCGCGGAAGACATGTGGTGAACAGCTTTCAACGCCGGAGCTCCTTCAACGCCAACTTGTCTGCACGGGACGGGGGCCACCCCCAGGGTCGGTGGAGGTATCGTAAACCTGGTCTAGGAACACACCGACCAGAGACTTCCATGAGGCACCAGGCTTACAGAGGTCCCCAGTTCTAGTGCTGAGCCCGAGAAGGGAGGGCGCTGCTTTGGAACAGCCATTTGCAAATAGGCTCATTCACATAGCTTGTGTTTTACTATAACCTGACAGGATTTGTTCTGCATCAGAAATATTCTACATTCTGAAACAGCAACTACAATAGAAAGTATGCCCAGTAACCCAAGTCATGAAACCTCGTTACTCATTGAAGACCAAGCAACAACTCAAGTCAGTCCTCAGAGTACACCTGTCCTTTGACCCAGGACGGGAGGCCTGACGCTGGTCCAAGCAATGGCCTGTGGAGGGATGCCAGCCCGCAGAGGCGTCCTGGGAAAGGCTGGCCCCCTCCCTGCTCCCCCTGCCCCTCTGGTCCCTCTAGTACTTGTACTTCTGCATCACAGGGGTGCCGATGGGAACCCCTCTCAGACCTCTGAGAACTGCACTGCTCACATCTAGGCATCCTATGCATCTGCCCCGCTGGAGACTAACTGCGGTCCCCCACTCCGAGGCAGTGGATGGAACAGGAGCTGGGGTCTCCCATATGGTGCTCCAGAGCACATGCAAAGCCTTCCTTACGCTTTACCAAAGGTCCCCACCGGGGGCTGGAGCGCACTCAGGCCCTCTCCTCAGTGGGGGCTTTGCTCCCCCGGGGCCCCGTGTCACCGGGGTCTGCCAGACTCACGTCCCCAGCTCTCAGGGCCCACTTCATCCCGAGCGGGGCACTTTGTCAGCCCGTGAGCTTCCCGGGAGAGTGTGCCCGTGATGTGTACAGGGGGTTACTGAGTTGCTCCAGTAGAAGTCAGGTTTGCAGTTTAGAAATAAAATGAGAGAGTGGGCCTCAAGCCTTGGCTTAAAATGTGAACGACCTTAGCTTCAGCCTCAACTTCTGTTAGCAAAGTGACAGATGAGACCAGGGCACCAGCAGCAGCCTGCGACCTGTCCCTGGAACATTCCTGGACTTCCTGCCAGAACCACGCACAGAGCATCAGCTGGACCACTGCGTGGCGGCCACACTGGGTCTCGGGGGACCTGAGCCCCTGGGTGAGGTTAGGACCAATGACGGATTGGGGGACACTGCGGCCAAGTGCCTCAGCGTCATGCCCTCACGCAGGACCCACAAGTGTCTGGTGGGGCTGTTCTGCCGGCCACTGCCGCCCGTGCATGACAGGGGCGCGCTGCGCTCCGCCCTCCCCACGGCCCGGGGCAGAGAGCCAGACGACAGACAGACAGATAAGTCCGTGTGTCTGCTCGTGCCCACGTCTCTCTATGCTCAAATCACAGCCCGCACTGCAGAGAGGACCTTCCTTTAAAGGGGAATTAATGCGGTGGGTTTTTACAAATTCATGTTCAGTTGTGTGTGACTGTCAAATGGATACCAAACTCAATATTTTGAAATTATCTTTCAGGTTTCTAATTTCATCTAAACTAAAAAACAACCAACAAAGGACATATTCTAACAGAAAAAGCTCTATAAATACTGCCTAAAAATAACGTGAGAAAGTCAAAGTTTATACTAAAACTTCTCAAGAGTGTAAATGGGGAGACTCTGAGAGGAAGCAGGGACGGTGGTCCCTTCGTGCCCGGGGGCCGGTAAGCACCAGAGTCCAACTGACGCAGGCCCCGGACCACAGTCTCAGGCTGGGTGTCAGTCATTTTCAGACAGACGCTCAACCTGGACCTTGTTGTCTAAAGCCCCTCAGAGCTCGAGGGCCAGGAGTCCCCTTGCTGCACACACCACAGAGGGTGGGACCAAGGACACGGCCTTCCGTAGAATGACAGGAGTTACATTCTATCCATCCACAAAGCACGAGGATGTCCTACAAGATAGAAATGTACCTTCCAGAGATTTCCGAAGACCTATTTCTAATTCCAAAGTACCAGCCAGAGCTAGAGCACCTGCGGCAGCTCAGACGTGGTTCCCAGGGGCCCGGCTGTGGGAAGGGCGCCAGCCCGCCGCGTACCTGAGTGTTAGTCGTCATGACCAACGTTCTGGAAGGAGCGGACTGAGCTTTGCCGCTCGGCACGGGCAAGGCGGTGGGTAGGCTGGCCAGCAGGGGAGTTGGTGCCTGCAGACTGAACTGGTAAACGTTGGGCGTTGTGCAGGGCGGCGTGTCAGAATCCTATGTAGAAAAGACAACAGGGATGGCCGTGGAGAGGCGCACCGCTTCTCGGGGACGGAAGCAGGACCCGCGGCGCGGCCAGCCAGACGGGCGCGAGCGCACAGCCCGATCTGCCAAGCCGCCCGCCCCCCCCCTTCAAGTCCTCTCAGAACCGAAGAACGTTCCGGTCACACGGGACAGACACCTCACTTAAATGTTTCCTCCCCACACAAGCGTCTAAAACGCTTTCCGAGGAGGTCTGCTACAGCTGGGCCGTGAGCAGCAGGGCCGGGGTCCCCGACCGCCGGCAGAGGCTCGTGGCGGAGCGGGGACCCCTCGGGGCCGTCTTGGGGCGGCGGCACAGACACACACGGAAGGGAGAGAGGAACCCCGGCTGGCGGAGGCTAAACAGCACGCCACAGACGTTCCCCGGCAGGCACACTCACAATGTCACTCCCGGAAAGCGAAGACACAGAGGAGGCGGACGAGCCGGACGAGAGCAGCTGGGGGCTGGGCAGAGACAAGGTCAGGCGCTGGCTGTAGGGGGACTCCGGGTCTCGGCGCGGGGGCGGATCCCCCTCACATGAACTTATTCGCTCCTTTATCTTAATTCTGTTGTCTGTGGGGGCAACACAGCCTGGCTGAGGCACCTGGTGAGAGGACGGATGCGCACACCCCACCACACAGCCTCCGGCCACGGGGGCCGCCCAGCCCTGACATGCGGCTAACGAGACTCACAAACGCATTCCTCGTTTTACTTAATTTACTTAATTTTTAAAAGTATGCTGGTTTCAGTTATTGGACAACCTTAAAACATGTCTGGAACGACCTGGATGTGTAAACAGGTTTCTACTGTAAATCTTACGGAATCTAAACACAGAGTGCGCGTCTCTGGGGCGCTGGGGCAGGGTGCGCTGCCGGTACCCACCGGGCCTCAAGGGCACAGCACCGGCCCGGGGCCGGAATCTCTCCGACACTCTTCATACTGATTACGTGATGAAATGTTGAATACTACGTTGAATAAAGTACATTATAAAATGGAACTTCAGGGGCGCCAGGGTGGCTCAGTTGTTAAGCGTCTGCCTTCGGCTCAGGTCGTGATCCCAGGGTCCTGGGATGGAGCCCTGCATCAGGCTCCCTGCTCAGCCGGAAGCCTGCTTCTCCCTCTCCCACTCCCCCTGCTTGTGTTCCCTCTCTCGCTGTGTCTCTCTCTCTCTCAGATAAATAAATAAAATCTTTTCAATAAATAAATAAATAAATAAATAAATAAATGGAACTTCACCTGTTTCTTTTCACATTTTTAATGCACTCACTAGAAGAAACTTTAAAGGTCTGTGTGTGGCATGCATTGTATTCCTGCTGGCCTAAATCTCACCGCTGTAAACTCTTACAGAAAGTGAGGTGTTTCCTCAGTGGGAACAATTAGCACCGAGGGACAAAGAGACACTCCTGCTTCAAGGCGTCAGAAGTTCAAGAGTAACGCGACCGGACGAGCTCTCACCAAGCTCGGGCGCCGGGGGGGGCCTTGCCGCCCCACTTCTCCTTGATCCACCTCCGGTAGTCGATCACTTCCTGAGTCACTTTGATGATTCTTCCTAGAGTACTGCAAAGGGACACCACGGGGAATGAGCGTGCTGCAGAGGGACGTCGGAGGCCACAAACCCTGCAGACTAGCTATTTTATATTTTTAACAACGTATCAATTTGCCAAGTGAAAGAGGAAGAAAGCTAAAATAATTTTACGAACTGTGTTATGATTTCCGATGCTTAAGCGCAAACGTGCTCTGAGATCACAGTATAGAAAAAGTGAGTTCACTTATGCAGACACCCTTGAACCCACAGATGGCTACTACAAAAGACTGTTTCAACCCAGTGCCTAAGCAGGGGAGCGCTCCCCGCCCTGGCCCAGCACTCAAGAAGGTCCGGCACAAGCAGACGGTGCCCAGACTCTAAGCACCCAGCACAGGCCCAAAGCCCTGCCAGAAAGCACCGTGAGCGGGCAGAGGCACAGAACCCACGGAGAGCCGATCAGCATGCGCGCCAGGCCTCAGAATCCCCGTGCTGCACTGTTCTTCCCTTCCACTGCCCCCTCACTCCCTCCCTCCACCCCCCAATCTCACCACCTCCCAACCACGCAGTAAGTATTTCTCTCTACCAGTAAAAGTGTACACTGCAAAAATGTGCTGAAATGCAGAATGAGGGGTGAGTTTGCAGAAGAGAGGCAGGGGGGAGGCCCGTGGAACCACATGCACACTCCCTTCAAGCTCAGCTGTGCATCTTGAGGACAGCCTGAAGAGAACGCATCACATTCCAAAGTGTGAAAAGGCCAGAAATCACTTGCCCAAAATAAAATGCCCTAAAGAAACTGTCAAATCCCCAAATAAGAAATTTTCACACTGCTCAGCCACGGATGAACCAAACGTGGTCCTCATCGATTATTTCAGGTTCTACTAGAATGTGCCTGTGTACCCATTAAGAAAACTCACGGAAGCCAAGGACAGAGGCCAGCGGTGCCTGCCGCAGGGAGCTGCCAGGCCACCGGGGCTGTGAGCCCAGGACAGTGATGCGTGACTTGCGTTACCTTTCAGAGTCTCTGTTGGGGTAGGACCTCGCGAGGGGCGACACGGCGTGGCTGAGAACAATGTAGGCGTAGTCAAACACCTGCTTCACCTGCATGGCCCCATACGAACTGCGGCCAACATCGTTTCCTGAAACAGAAAGGTGGCTGTAGGACCCTTTATCCCGATGCGTGTGACTGTGTCACGTCGGTTCTCCAGCTGCGGGCCCGCACTGCAGACACACCCCCGGACCCCACCAGCAGAGCCACTGCGGGCGCGTGCAAGCACACGGCTCATCACCCGCGCCCGTCCCATGACCGTCACGGGCCGCAGGGCCTGACCTGCAGCCTCAGATCTGGGTCCACCTCCATGAGATGTCATTCACAGAGACACAGTGACAGTTCACGAAGAAGTCCAGCGACTCCCCAGGCGGCACCCACCCCACAGAGCCGAGGCAGCGGCCTCAGACCGCGGCCGTGCTGACCGAGCAGCACCCGGACCAGGCACGCTGCAGTTCAGTCAGCACCCGCGGGGCCCGCAGGAAGCAAGTCCTTCAGGGTAGAACATGTCTGGTCTCCCCTCTCCAGTTTTAAGGACCGGGCGGGTGGCAGATCAGATGAAACCATCACTGAAGTCACCAAGTGAGCCTCAGTCAAGGAACTTAACTTTTAGTAACAGCAGTTTGGAGTTTTAATTCACATGTACTCATTCTTCACAATGCAAGTAAGCAGTATGTTTTAGGAGCCATTCTAAGTATTGAAATTTTCCTTTTCAAGTTTGATAATATATCCAGTGATAATGCGGGCTTTCATTTCAAGTACATTTAAACAGACATCAAAGACACTGGAAATCCCTGCAATTTAACTGATCGAACACAAACAGATGTGAAAACATGTTCCTCTGCTGCGGGGAAAAGCCGTCCTGAGAAAGCATGGCATCAGTCCTGTCGTATGTAAACAACAGAACAGTCAGCAGGCTTCCTGTCACAGGGTTTTTAAGAAGTGAATTTCACACTCCAGCAGCCATTAAACAAAACCAACAAAAAATCATTAAATCTGAGGACATTAAAAAATATATATAGGAACTGAGTAACAAAAACACCAAATACAGATGCAAAGGGACAAACTGGGGAGAAAAAAAGTACAGCATGATGACGAAGAAGAGGCAGGATCTCACGAAGTCATGAGGAACACAGCCCGGCAGACAGATGGACAAAGCACGTGAGTGCACACAACGGGAAGACGGGGCAGTGCACCTGGAGCAGACATCCTCCATCACCTTTTCTGTTACCTGTCTGTCACTGACTTTATCACCAACAGTAACAAGAGTGTCTCACCTAGCAGGTGCTCAGTAAACATTTGTGGAATCGATAAACAAAAATTTGCTTCACCTCACTCATCATTAAAGAAATGCGAACTCAACGACATGTACGTTGCATGTTCTATCAGATCGGCAAAGATGAGAAAGACCGTCCCTAACAGAAAGGGGAACGAGCACCCTTCACTATGCTCAAGGGAATAAAACCGGGGAAACCGTACACCACCTCGGATGGTCAATGCAGCAATCCTCACAATGGAACAAACCTTACACACACAGGGAAGGGTTCTAGGATTTAATTAAAAACACAAGTCACAAAACTGTTTGAATTACGTGATCCGCTTAATTAATAAGCTTGCAATAAATATTAATATCTGTGTAGGAAAAAAAAATGGTGAAATACACACCAGAATGGAAGGGGGTTGTGGCATACTTTGCTTTTCTATGTGACATACTTCTTGCAAGTGAATGGTTTATGATGAATATGTAACAAATACTTTCCTAATCAGAAAAAATAAACTTTTTTTCCTTAATTTTCACTTTCTACATTTATCTGGTAAATTACAGAATGTAAACACATTCCAACTTCATAAGAAGTGAATTAGAAGGCATTAAAGACAGACTTCTGAAGGTGTCCCCATTACCTGTCAGGACAGAGGGGCCACCCTTGGCTGCAGGGACTGCAGACTCCCCCCACCCCTTACTCCGGGCGCCAGTCATGCCCCCAGGCTTGTGGCCAGTGAGGAGCAAGGCACTTACCAGGGAGCAGAGGGTCCTCAATGCACAGCATTGATGGTCTGTACCCACTGGTCATGGCTTTCATGATCTCTTCTTTGGCGATATAGGCACCTCCTTCTTTTATTCTAATACCGGTTTTCAAGTAATTAAAATTTCTTCCGTAGAGTTCAAAAAATTCTACAAGAAGCATTCCAAGGTTTTCATCAGCTCTCCGGGCATCAATTCTCGGATGCAACTGTAAAAGCAACAGATCCACCATTTGGATTCAAGTCATTTTCTACAGAAGACCGCATGCAACGAAGTCCGCTACCTCGTGGTCTCTCCAAGGACACACTATCAGTCACACCTGCTCACACACCAACTCCAGGAGGATGCTCCGGGTGGCAGGGGGAGGCACCAACAGAGCCTGGATAGCCTTTGTCAGTACAGAGCGTTCAAAAGAAAGAAAACCTTCTAATCTGAATTTTTTATTATACTTTAATTCTCTGGAATTCATAATCCATAGAGGGTCTTCCTACTAACACAGACCTCTGATTAACCTCAAGTTACCAAAAACTGACCAATAAGTAGACCGTATTCTCCACGATTTAGAGTCATCTAGGTGGTGAATGTCACGTCACAGATTCTAACCTTAGTCCCATTATTCCAAAAGACAACCCATAGAGGGCAGTATCAGACTGAACAGTGTGACAGAACGGACTGTGGAAAGATGAATTTTAACTGTGTACAGGTGATTAGTGTTGTGTCATAATATTTACACCAAATTTACATCCCTGCTTGCCACACCGATTAGCACCAGCCTCAGTTCAGCACCGTGTTTCCTTCAAGCAGCGCATGGGCCCGTACTGAACCCCCCTCAGCCGCTGTCTGCCGACACCCTCCCAATCGAAGAGGCTCGGTGCAGACCTGCGCGACCCGTGAGGACAGTCACCAGCCACAGGTGGCTATTTCTACTTAAATTAATGAAACAAATTAATCAAGAACGTAGTCTGCTGGCATCAGGCAAGTGCTCAGTCGGCATGTGTGGCTTGGGGCCCCCCTGCCGGCCTGCGCAGCCTGCGGGCAGGCCAGCCGAGCAGAAGCTCTAAGGGACGGCGCCATTCTGCATCCTGATGGTCACGTCCAAGGGAAAGCACAGTTCCTGACAGAAGCAAGAGGGCTGAAAACCGAGAACACATGACTCCCCGAGGAGAGGCATCTCCTGACACTCAGGAGGCTTTCGAGGGCTCACAAGCACTTGGCTTCTGAGGACCTGCCTGTGTTCGAGGCACGAGAGCAGCAGTTTCACCTCTGCCTTCCACAAAGTCAAACACCGGAGAGCTAGCCAGTGCAAGGCTGGGCCCTCGGACCTCAGGCGGGCAGGACAGGCTCAGCTTTGAGGCAGGACGGAGGGCGCCAAGGGGCGTGGCCAGCCATCCACTCTGTGTGCGACCTTCCGTGGGGTCACCGCATTGCTGCCAGGACCCTATGGGGGAAGGGGGCAGGAGGTGCCAAGCCCAGTGTCCGGCACCATAAAAGCAAATAGCAGGCATGGTAACAAGGCTACTGAAATAGTTCAAATCAGGAAAAACATGAGGCAGTAAGTCAAGAGTGGCAGGTTGTATTTAGTTCAAAATAGTGTCCAAAAACTAGGGAAAATGACTCCAAGGGCAGCACCACAGAGGAAAACGTGGACGGCAAAGCAATGGGATTAAACCATAAGAAAACAAGGGTGGGATTCCGTTTTCACTGTTCTTCAAGTATCTCTGGCAAAGATGTGCCACGGAAGTCAAAATAATGAAAGGTGGTGTAACCACTGCTTCCATCAGCCGTATTAAGGAGAAAAATGGCCAAATTTTGCATATAAAAGCCTAATAAGCCCAATCACAAATACAAAATTAATGATAAACATGGAGGAACAGCCAGAATATACAGGAAAGATTTTGTGAAGAACAGAGTACCCTTCATTCAAGAAAATATTGTTTCCATTAACTCAGAAACTATTTTATATGTTAAATAAATACTTAAGTTTATATGTTAAATAAAACTATTTTATATGTTAAACAAGTATCAGTATCATAGCATTTAACACGTATAGGTAGGTTTTCTATTGACAGATTGTTCCACGGTACTCAACAAAATAAGAGCCACATAAAATTTAAAACAAAATATTTACGTCTTGTCAATCTAAGAAGAAAGGCTCTCTTCAATTTTTTTTTTACCATATATGGTTCCCAATTTTTTTTCTGAGACAAATTTTTCATAAATCACAGTCAATAACCAAGTCAGTCAATAACCAATTGTCCATCAAGGCATGAAAGACTACATGGACGGGGTCCTCAAGTTCAGACTGACACACACCTAATGGATGGGACCAGAATAGATTGCCCTCCCTCGAACCATTCAATCAACTACAAAAATAAGCTATAAAGGAGAGAAAGGAAAGAAGTATTAATCAAACTGGTTTTAGTATGACAATCAGAAGTCAATTTCTACTAAACCAAAGCAGAAGAGTGCAGGGAGAGCAAGGCGGCTGGAATCCACCAAGCAATGGCTTCACAACATCAAGGGAGAATGTGCGCCTATGAAAGTCTCTAGAGAGAACACACACTCACCTGTAGAAAGCTAATGGCCATTAAAATTAGGCTGTAGGAGCTAATTCCACCTGTAAAAACTTCATTCAGGTCCCTCTGCAGGAGGAACTGTTTCAATACTAAAATCAAGTAAGGCAGCAATGAATATTTCTGTAAATTCAAAAAAAAAAAAAATTAGTTAATATACCTTTAAAGATTTGTCACACAGCAAATTTCACATAGTAGAAAGAAAAGCTTACTCAATCCTCTTGTCACTTGGAAGGCTCTAGGCCAATCATCCTCAATTTTTAGGGGCCTGAGAATTAATTATGTGAGGGGCTTGCTAAGATCCCCATTGGGAGCCACATCCCAGGTCACGGTTCTGCAGGTATGAGTTTGGAGCAGCTCCTCCAACAAAGAAGAGCTCAGGGAGTATGGGTGAGTGTATTCCTTCAAATTATTCCCCATGGCCTAGCTTGCTCCATGACAGGTGCAGGTCGGGGGCAGGAAGGGGAGGAGGGGATACAGCCAGGAAGGTCCTGGAACTGATGTGCAAAACTCCAACGCCCAGAGGCCCCCAAGAGAGGAGTCGGGGTGAGGGCAGATCATGAGGTGGGAAAACAAGAGCGGAAAAACAGGGAGAGCAGAGTGAAGGTAACAAGGAAATGGAGAGAGGCTGGAGAAGAGGGTGTGGGGACAGTGGAAGCTTCTGTTTTCATGTTCTCCTGGGCACAGAAGTTAAGGGAAGCAGTTAAGGCAGACAAGCCTGCTGCTGCAGAGTTAAGGGAAAAACTGAAGGAACAAGGTCCCTGACCCTGTGGGAAGAGGCAGTATCCAGATTACGATGCTGGGGTTGCCTCTATAAAGGATTTCACCCCTCTCCCTAAGATAGGAGGGAAAGACCATCTGTTTAACTAGACCACACACCTGGTCAGCTCAATGAACAAGTCTGCTAGCCCATCGTTAGGCACTGACACGATCCAAAGTAAGCAAACTATATCATGATGTATTCTACTTCCAATAAACTAAACTCGCAAATCAGGCGCGCTAAGCTCCAGGGATGGTCATTTTGTAATCGTGAGAAAGAACATTTTCACAAAGCTCTCTAAAATAACACTCAATAGGAAAGTAAATCTACAAAAGTTATATCAATTTCCAAGTATCTCTAGAAATAATATTGTAGGATAAATAATTTAACTGTTCCGTCTTTATCGTTAAAGACTATCATTCAGGTTAAAGTTCCGCAAGATGCCCAACATAACCCGCCCCCCGTTTTGACAGTCCTAGCTCGCCAACGGCAGCACCTTCATGTAATTCTTGATGAGCTCCGCAGCCCGGACCCCAGTCTCCATGTTAAAGCTGATGTCGACTTTAACTTCAGTCTCCTGGTCCGTGAGTTTTATTATAGGTACCTGCAAAGATTTAATTGAAAAAACTATACCTTAATGGCCAACATTCACTGCAGTCTGGCATCAAAATTTTTCCTATGTTGTACAGAGAGGTTTGTTCCCTAACTCACAAAAGAGCTGAGAGATTTTTAAAAACGAGAAGAAAAGGGATTTTTGCCAGTGTCAACCTCATTAGTCCCTGGAACGCAGGCCCCCCTGCCCCCCGCCCCGAAAACGGCCAGTGCTCACCTCTGCCCAGCCCTCCTGGCCTGACTCAGCCTCAGCCACTACTTTCAGGAAGGCCCGGGCTACAGGAGAAGCTGACTAAGTCCCTGTCCCCCCGGGGGTGCCTGATGATGCAGAGGGGCTCCAGGTCCCCAAATTACATTTGCAAGAATTTCTGAAAACACTCAGAGTAACTTCAAAGCCAGTTTTTCAATTCTATTTTGTGCTGATGTTGTTTCTCCAAACAATTCTACTTTGGGTTTTCACTAAGACAATTTAACTAAAAAACAAAACAAAACCAAAAAACCACTCCCCTGTAAAACCAGAGAAGAAGAAGCTATTTTGGAAATATTCTCATCAAAAAGACTCACCATCACAAGGTGCTCAAAACCAGCCTCATCAAAGCTGCCCCAGCAGCCATACAGACCACACTCCTCCCCACCCCCCACACAAAATTGTGTTCTTCCAGCAACAAAAGGCAAGACTTTGTTTCCTTCAGCCTCTAAGAAATGAAAAAGGATGTTCCCTAACCAAAACAAATGAGGTCTAATGAAAGGTTTAGGACACCTCACAGAATCCGGGGTGCACACCTAATCTGGCCGCAAACTGCCAAGGACACAGGGATGGGCAGCTGGTGGTGACGGCGACTCCTGGAGATCATCAAAACTGCCAGGACCGCCAGGCACAGTGAGCCACAGCAGGTGTGGTCCAGGAAGGCAGAAAACTAAAGGCTTTCCCAAAGAACTCACCACAAACTGTTTCAGAAGAAGACCATAGCTCTACAATATACTACCTCCCTTGCGAAGAATTCCTGCTCCCCATCACCACTGGGCACGGCTATGGAGCACCTTCCTCTCTACACTCACGAATGCTTTCCCGAAACCACTCCTGGTGCCCGCCTGCCACACACACACACACACACACACACACACACACACTTTCCTATACACCCACAGGTTGAACCCCAGATCCTAGAGATTAGTAACAGCACCACAATACTTATTTTTCGGTGGTTGTTCAATATACAAAAGCTTTCTTCTTAAACACAGCCCTCCCGCTGGGCCCCGGGGCCCCGGATGAGATGATGGTGGGGCTGCCCGGCACCAGCTCGCGATGACAGAAAGGGGCAGAAGACCGGTGGGGCTCAGTTCCCCTTAAGTCTATGCTGGACCCCTAGCAGCAGAGGAGACCATGTGTGAAAGCAGTTACTACCCGACATGGTCTGTCCGCCAGAATGCTCTGGAGCCCAGGACAACCAGGCCTGGCCTCTCTAGCTCCTCTCTACATCTAAACCAGGATACCTGGTCAGAGACCGCCACTGCCTCGTTCTCATCGAGGAGCCAACACCACGGGACAAATGGCTGAGCCCCAAGAGGGAAGGGCTCAGGGGCTCTATTCACGACCACACAGCGGGCAAGTGACTTCAGTTCCTGAACCGTCTCTAATCTTGGACTCAGATAAACCTTGATGAGCACACAACAAAGCAGCCTCATCTTCCAACTTCTCCCCATGATCAAAGGTCTTTATATGGATAAAATTTTGAACAATGAAAGGAATAGGTGAGTTTTGTTTCTTAAATATAATTGGCAAATGGTAATCACTTTCTGTGCAGATACCATGCTCTCATCATCAACTGTGTGTGCCTGAACGGGCAGCACCTGAATGCGTCCTTTTCTTACGTCCTAACGAAAGCTCACTGATCATATTTTAGTGCCAAGTGCAGCATGATGCTCTCACAACCTGCAATTGTTCGGATCGTCATGAAATAGGTTCTCAGCTGGTAATTCTAATATTCTAAATAAACACAAGTACATTTATATCAGAAGGAGAGGAGTCTTCCAAAGTGTAAGTTGTAACCCCTGCCAACAGCCTAAGCTAAAGCCACAGGTGACTCACGACTGCTGTCGAGTGTGAGAAAGCCTCCGCAGGGCCCCCCACTTACTGTAGCTTTGTCAAGGACTTTGATGGAGCACGGCTCGGCCACATTGTGCTTCCGCAGAGCTTGCTCCAACAGCTGCAGAGGAGGACGCTCCCACTTTCCAAAGACCACTAAGTCGATGTCACTGGACAGAAGAACAAGTGAGCGTGAAGCCCTGGTTCACATCACTCTCCAGGAACACACACATCTGGGGCAGACCAGTACCACGGTGTGCACACTCCCATCTCCTTCCAGGGCCCCCCCCCACACACACACACACACCCGCTTGAAGCCGAACCCTCTGAGGGAGGGAAGATGCACTTTATGAACTATCGTAACACAAGGATGTTGTGTTACAGCATCCCCAGTAATTGAAGAGGTTGAAATGAAAATGCCAGCCCCCCTGAGGCTTCCCGGCTCTTCCTTCTGTGCCGTCTACACTGCCTCCCTCTTGCTGACTGGGGCTTCCCGGCACCTGGAATCTGGTCAATTCCCTCCTGGCCCTGCCAATGCCAACCCCAAATTCTGAGAGCACAGCCTCTTCACAGTCCAAATGTTAACAGTGGGTTAGGAGAGAGTAAGCTCTTAAGGAAACAATGCACATAAAACTGATTTGGGTATCGAGATAGTTCCTGACGAGGAAACACTGGAGAACAATTTTACGATGCAAACTTATTGGACATTTTTCAATTAAAAAATACAAAATACTTATAAAATACTGTTTAAATAGAATTTTGCTTGAATCTTCATTAAAATAGAAGATCAATTTTCAAAAACATATCCAAAACTTTTAGAATATTTTCTACCGCATTTTCTTCCCATGACCCTCCCACTGGTCTTTATGTCTCTGGTGTTCAGCATTTTTGTAACATACCAAATAAAGTGCAAGAGGAAAAACACAATCAATTATAACACTAGATTAAATTTTATTTCCTGCAATTTTCCCTCTGTACTCCACAGTCTTTTCCTTTAGCTTACACTTGTAGCCTGAGAATTCTACATTTAGCCTTTTTTAACGCGCATGCAGACACGGCCCACCCCAACTAAACATGCATCAGCACTAACCGGAGCGGTTCAGATCTGGTACTCACCTGGTTGGGAGATAAAGGCCTGTACTAAAGCTGCCAAAGATCTGTACCTGGAAGAGAAGAGCGGCTGTCTCACAACAAGGGACAATTCAAACAGTCCGCCTTCCCCCGCTGCTCACTGAAAGGCCTCACTCCCACTCTGGGGGAAAACAGACCTGCCCTGCAAGTTGGGGCACAGGGCGGGGGCCAGGGGTACAGCAAAGCACCATCAAACAAAATCCTCTTCACCTTTACCTTAAAGACCTACCCCAAAAAGGAATGGTTAACAACTCCAATTAAGAGATGAGACAATTATTGGCCTTTCCCACAACTGCCCAAAGCTGACAACAATTTTCAAACCTGTAGCCAAGGCTCAGAGGTGGGGCTTTGCCCCAGGGCACTCACGTTTAAAGACAAAAATGTGGAATGTCATCACAGAAGAGGAAGGGAATGGAGGGGCTGCCCCTGTCCCCTGGGAGCACTCATGCCTTCCCCAGCCCAGCTCATCCATCCATCACTGGGTGGTCTCCAGTCACCATCATCAGTAGAGGGAGGCTGACTGATGAGGATAGGCGCCCGGGGCCGTCATCAACTTGGTCACAGGACGTATGTCACTGCCTATGCCAAGCACCCAAGTGCCCATGGCCCCTATCTCAAGGAACACACATCTGTGCACGGTCAAGTGCTAGGTGAGGAAATTCTTTCCAGTTCTACAAAAAGGAACATATGCTGCGTGTTGTGTAATGAGGGCGAGGGGTAGAATTTCTAACCTCAAGGCGAGTTGAAAAGAACGATAACCACACTACTCCAGAAACAAACTTCCTTCAGCCCACGGTCCCCTCTCTCACCCGGCGGGCGTGTGAAGCACGGGGCACAGGCCCTACCCCAGGGGCGCTGCTCGGGAAGGTGCGGGGCAGGGCCTGGGAACATGCAGGTCTCACCAACTCCCAGGGGCCACCCCCCACCCACCCTCCCCAGGGCCACGCCTGCGGAAGCCCTGCCTGGGAGCCACGAGGGCCAGGCCCGGTGTGTGTTGCGGGGGGGGGGGGCCACTATGACCCCGGGCGCTCGCCGTCCCTGGTGTGACACAAGTAAAGAGTGAACCCACGTCAGCCGCTGGCCAAAGGTCTTTAACCACGGTTTCGATCCGCTTCACCACCTCCCGTCGCATGGCTGCTTCTTCAGGACAAGGGGACATGAAGTTATAAAAGTCAATGATTTCCTCATGAAGTCTGGTGGACAAAAGAGAAAACACACTCAAGTTACCACTACAGTCGAGCCCGCGCTGCGCTCTTCTCTCCTCCGCGAGCACCGGGTAAAATGGAAGCCCTGCGGCAGACATCGCGGCAGCGGCCGGGGCCCAGACCGCGGGCCCATCCCACCAGCACGAGGTCAGACACTTCCTCTGGGCACTGAAGGCCGTGTCCACGACAGTCACTGTGGGGCCGGCGCTAGGAGGCCGAGGGAAGCCCATCCCTGCAGGCCAGAGTGGAACTCACGCAGGGCCTCCCAGTCCCGCGGCGGCCCCCACGGCCAGGGAGGCCCTGCAGGCCGCAAAGCCTCCCCGGGGCCACCACTCAGCTGTCCTCCCCTGAAGGTGCCAGCCACCCAGGAGGTCCCCGAGCCAATGTGCATAGGGCGCAATGTGTCCGGCCCTCTGTTCCTAACAGAGATCCAACTGTAGCGTTCCCGGCAGAAGAGGGAGCTCTGAGCACCGCCTCGCTCACACCTCTGCCTCAGGAGCTGCCTCTCGGACCTTCTGCCCACCCTGGGCGAAAAAGCCCGTCCTGGGGCGGGCCAGGGCTTGAGGAGGTCACTTTCAGGGCCAAGGATCTACACCAAAGACTCCTTCTGGGGGAAGGAAAGACCGTCATCCTTGGTCAGTCTGAACGATGAATTCTAGGGGGCCAAGTAATCTAATCCTGGGAATTAAAACAAATCAAATTCACCTGCTTCCACTCTAAAGTTTGATTAATAAAACAAAGACAAAATAAAATTTGCTCAATAACAACATAATGTTAGCTCAATAGCTAGCAAAATAGTCCACATACCAGAAGGGAAGACTTCTCAACAGGACTGATTAGTGTCCAGTGACAAAGGCAAGGGGCATCATATCACCTCACATATTCTATCGGCCCTTCTCTGTCTCACCTGAAGTGCTGCCCGCACCCCCAAAAATCACATGGAGCGACCATTCCTAACACTGTGCAGCAGGTCTGAAGGCGCCTGGAGGCCACTGAAAGCACGCACAGGACTCTAGGAGGAAATCAATCCTCAACACCCTTGTTCTTGGTACACGTGCAATACAATCAAGGCTATCACTGGAACTTAAAATTAAGTTTACCGTGTTTAATTTTTTAGAAAATCTCACTCAACCATGATGGTGATTCAGCCAGCCACGAGTCCAATTTCTATAAATCCAAAAAGGTTCTAAGTCATACAACATTAAAATGCAGCAATTTTCCCAAAATATCTATCAAACCCCAAGGTTTGGGGAGTAAAGCTTCCATCACTTCAACAGTCAGTAAGCACCAACGACACCATAAAGCATGGAACCACAGCCCTGCCGGCAGCTCAGCAGGCCTGTTTAAGTTTGAGACGTTACCTAAAATTTGCCACCGATTGGCCACATTATTAGCAGGACTCAATACATCAGGTTAGCGGATTAGTGCCCACACCAGGGAAGAGCCACAGGCGACCCTCCCTGTTAGCAAGGACGTCTTAGGGGTCTCCTGTGTCAGTCACTGACACGGTGGAAAACTGTCTGGAAGGCAGAAGGGGCTCCTCCGGAGAAGAGTCTGTGACGTTGAACAGCCATCACCTTAGGTGAGAAGTTGGCTCATGGGAAGCACAAGGAACGCATGCTCCCCTACAACTCTCAGTACTGTCCTGCTAACAGAAGTATAAAGTTTAGAAGCAAAATAACAAAGATAGAGGCCTAATTAATTAAACAATTGGCCCAAAGTCATCAAAGAATACCAGAGCTAGCATGCTAAAATTCTATCCACATCCCACAAATTTAATACATTAAAACACCTTGTAAACAGGGCATACCAATTTGCCCAACTGTCACTGCAGGTCAGCAGTGACCTGCAGAACAGAATGTAGCATCAACTTTCTTTTAAGCTGCCCACCCCACCCCCCCAGCCTCCCAGGCAGGACTCCTGAGCCCAGTCACCCTCAACACACCAGGAAAGGAAGGAGCATGAAGGGAGGGCTTGCTGCCCGTCTACAGACACAACCCCACCAGTGGACAGTGTCAGTTTTATCTGATGTCTTTTGACTGGCTTGGGACACAAGGAGGGGCTGCCGAGCATTTCTCCCCTGCCCGTATTTCAGAAGAGATGAACAACGAGGTCGAGGCATGCCCACATTCCCAGAGCAGGAAGTGGTGCCAAGTGGAACACACAGGCCTCCTGATTTCAAGTGTCCCGTTCCGCCAATAAGATGTGCTAACAACACACCTAACTGAAATGTGTATTAAATCGGGCCTAAAAGTGACCTGCTATAACAACTATTAGATAGAAAGTGTATTTTTGCTTTGCCTTCTGGGACTAGAAGGGGCACTCCCGGCCGACTGGCTGGACAAGAAGCCCCCCTGCTGGCCCTTCCTCGAGGCGAACAAAGTTCAGCGAGGCACCGCATGACTCCAGGAGCTGCCCCAAGACCAGGGCGCTCTGGGGTGTGAGGGCACCATCGGCCCAGAAAGACACAGGAAGGTCTAACCATCGTGACATCGGGGCGAACCCCAAGAGCCCCCTCAGCTGCCTGCTCCTGCTCAGTGGGCTCCTCAGGGAACCCTCCAATAAGTAAGGAAGCACCAAGGACTGGGTGAGGGGCAGGAGACTCAAGCAGGGAGGGGACGGCTGCCCACCCTGGGAAGAACGGCGGAATCAGAACAGGTTCAACAGAACCCACACCGGACAGGGGAAGCAGCACCCCTGCCCCCCACACCCTTCCCGAGCACGGTGCGGGGCTCACAGCTCACTGCGTGATCCCAGCACCAGAACAGTGCTTGCGCATGGACAGCATCTGACCAACATGAATGGATCAATCAAAGCACGTTTTGGTTAAATAAATATTTCACTTATGAGCCTGTCAATTAAGATCTACATTCCCCATAAAATATATTCCAACTTCACATCCCAAACAGTGCTAAACAGTTTGCATTATTTTACTCAACACTAATGTTACATGTAATTCTCATCACTTTAATAAGCTGCATTTTATGTTTCCGACAACATACTTTCACAATTAAGCGCTATCAACCACATAGCCAACTGCAGGCATCAGCTACAACATAGGTCATTTTATGAGTCTATGACTTCCGATCCTGAATACACCCACATGTTCAAGTCTCCAAAGCGGTTCATAGTTATGTCCATAATCATTTATGTCTACACAATCATTACTGCTCAGAAACAAACACAAGGAAGCTTACTCTTCTCACATATCAAAACCTCAAAGGCATTTCACAGCTGACAGCAGATCTACATAAAACCACACTGGTCTCCTTCTCCACAATTAGCTGCTACCTCATAGAACTCAATGTCAGCCCACCAGAGTCAGTCTCCAAATCTCCCATGATAATTTCTATGCTGTGACCATCACAGAAAAATCTCCTCTACAACAGATCACAGAGGTGGCACCTCAAAACCAACAGGAAACTACGATTATTTAACGGGAGGCCCTGGGACACGGCCTCATGTGGCAGAAGCTGGCTGTCCACCAGGATGCTGAGGGGCCCCTCCAACCTCAGGTGGCCAGCGAGCCCTGGCGGGGGCTGGCAACATACTTTCTCAGAAGGTTTCTTAAGGGAAGAGAGGCCCACATGACCCTGAGAAAGGCCCCCAGTGTGGAGCAAGGAAGGTAGGCAAGAGAAAAGGATAAGCCCATCATCTAGACTGCACCACCAATGTTCCATTACTTCTGTTCTCTATAGCTAAACCAAACCCTGATGCAGGAAACTGAAGAACACGGTGTGAGACTCCTACCTTGTTCTACACTTGAAAATATAATACAGATGCAGAGCTGAATTTTTCAGGTGAAAAAAATCAAACAGAAGCTAAAAACCACAGGAAACCATCCACTATTTTGGGCTTGGAGGAAGCTTTTCCAGACTCCAATATAAAATGACAATCACAACACAAAGACTAAAGAACTTTATCCAAAAACATGCTGAGTGTAAACAAATTAAAAAGCAAATGACAGCTGCACATGGCAGAAATATGACAAATTTGACTCTGCACAAAGACCAGGCCCTGGCCTACTCTGGGGTAAGCTGATAATTTATAACTTCCGGGACCCTCTGATGGGAGACCATGAAACACACACAGGAATCCACAGCGCATGCTCACTGAAGGGACCTCTGGCCGTAAGACATAGTCCCACGTGAGACATGTCCACTCATTAAGAACGAGGAAGATGTGTGTGCGCTGATAAGGAAAGAGCCCCATGACAGACGGCTGGTGCAGAGACAAATAAATAAAGACATGCCCCCCCCCTCCATATGAATGTCTGGCCCATATATGCACCAAATACATAAAAAGGTCTAAAAGGCCACATGCCAATGCCCATGGCGTTTCCCACCGAGGAGAGCAGGATGGGCCGGCGTGAGAACACTCCACTTTCTACTACAGATACTTCTAGACTGCTTGAGGCTTGTTTGTTCTTTATAAGAACGTGCTCATCATATAAATTAAAAAAATACACAGGAAAAAGTCAACTGCATTTTAGATGACAAGACTGTGATTTTTATATTGTTTTTGCTGGTGTGCATTTTCTAATTCTAATGAATATAGATTCCTTAAAAAAAAAAAGAAGATCGAGTTAGTCAGGCTTCCAAACCCCTGATGCCTCTTCCCATCTGCCTCACCCAAGGCAGTGAGCTCCCAGAGCAGAGCTGGCTTGTGCGGGTCTGGGTTCACCAAGCAGGCCCTGAGCAGACAGCTGAGGGGTGCACAGGTAGCAGGTGGGCCGCAGGGAGAGGAGAGGAGAGCCATGTGCTCTCCAGCAGGGTGCAGCCGACACAACTTGCCGTGGGGGTGGACATGTTCTGTGCTTGGGGCTACTGAGCCCCTGAAATGTGTTACTGCAGCTGAGGACATGGATTTTTCACCTGACTTAATTTACATCTAAATAGCCACGTGTGACTAGTGGTCCATCTGAAAAAGGCAGCTCTGCCTGCTGCTTCCTCAACTTCACCCGAGACAGGCCAAACCTAACAGACAGCAGACAGGGGCAGCCCCACGAGAGCACACTTCTCGAGCTTCTCCAGAACGGGATGCAAGGGCCCTGTCCCCTCCCCCAGGTCCTCCCTCTTCTCATCCTGCAGGCCTGGGAGCCCACAACAACAGAAGCGGCCCGCTGTGGATAAGGCTCACTTGCGGGGCTCTACCACCTGCACACCCCCCCCACCAACAGGAGGCCAAGTGGATTAAAAGCACACTACTGCAAATAATGCTGCAATAAACAGAGGGGTGCACATATCTTTTCAACGTACTGTTTTCATTTGCTTTGGGTAAATACCCAGTAAAATTACTGGATGATATGGTAGTTCTGTATTTAATTTTCTGAGGAACCTCCGTACTATTCTCTAGCGGCTGCACCAATTCACGTTCCCACCAAAAGTGCACAAGGGTTTTTTCTGCACATTCTCGCCAACACCTATTATTTATCTTTTTGATACTAGCCATTCTGACAGTCGTGAGGTCCTATCTCATCGTGGTTTTGATTTGCGTGTCCCTGATGAGGAGTGATGTTGAGCATCTTTTCATGTGTCTCTTGGCTGTGTGTACAGACAACATATGGAAGCAATTCAAGTGTCCACTGATAGATCAATGGATAAGGATGCAGCACACATATACAATGGAATCTTAGCCATAGAAAAGAATGAAACTTGCCATTTATAACCACATGGATGGACCTAAAGGGTATTATGTAAGGTGAAGAAGTCAGATAAAGACAAACAGCATACGATTTCACTTACAGGTAGAACCTAAAGAACAAGCAAATAACAAAAAAGCCCCCAAATGGACTCATAAACACAGAGAAGAAACATGGTTGCCAGAGGGGCAGGGGGTGGGGGACTGAGTAAATAAGCGAAAGGGATTAAGAGAGACAAACTTCCAAATTATAAAATAAGTCACCAAGAGGAAAAGTACAACACGGGGAATGTAGTAACGCTGTGCTGTAGAGGGAAAGATGGTGATCACACTCCTCTGCGGGGAGCACTGGGTGACTTAGGGAACTGTGTCCTATACCTCGGAGCAATGTGATGCGGTATGACAACTATACCTCAATTAAAAACAAAACACCTTCTAATAGGTCTTGGGACTCTCTTTTCCAAACTTCCTCTAAAATAAACATTTTAAAATCTTGGGGCTAAATGTGGACAGAAAGAGCCATGTCAAAGCTAAACGTAACAGTTCTTGATGTAATTTAAACACATACTTACTGCTACATTTACAACACTATGCTTTAATGGCTTAACAAGAGGTTAGTAACAATGGTGCCTGATTAGGGCATTTTCCAAAGAAACTGATTTAATTATGGAATTGAGCAAAGACTGTTCTTCTATCTTCACTAGAAGGCACTAATATGTCTGAAATTGGGATGCGATTTTCAATCAATGGCTGGGCATCAGATCAGTTCAAAATTAAATGTTTTCCTTCCTTCAAGGTACATTTCACAATGGTGCATCTTCTTTGGTCAGCTGATCTCTACAGGAAGTTGTCTATACAAAGTTTGTATTTCTGACCCACAGAAACGACAATTTCAAATGGTTCAACTTTTTGCATGCAATGGCACCTCAGATTCAACAAAAAAAAGGGATTAGAAGTTGGCCCCACGGCATGTTGGGGAGGCAACAAAAGTATACGCCAGGACCCATGAAAATGTGCGGCCCACTCCGCCACTCTCCAGCCACAGAGCCATGAATCAAGTCAGGAACCCCTGCACGGCACAAACCTCCTCCTAAGCCAAGAAGCCAAGTGTACACACTGCTGGGGAGAGAGAATGCTGCCTGTGGAGGCGTTTCTCATCTTAAGTAGGTCATCCACTTGGGCATGCGCAGTGGGGAAGGAGGTCTGCTGCCCTGTGTGCAAGAGGAGGGCTGCGAGCCACGGGGGGGGCGGACACGGCACACCTCGGACGTCCTGTCTCGGAGAAGCGGAATGCGGACACTCCAGCAAGGCGACGGCCGGTACAGATCAGGTGTAACTCAGATTCGATCTAGGAGAATCTCACATTGACACATCACAGTGGAGCAAGCCCTGAATGATTCATTTTCTGGGTATTTTAAGATGGAAACGGTGAGACCAGTTTGCAGTAAATTTCAGTTTTAATCATGAAAGTACTGGACTTCTGAAGCATTATTTCCCAGTGTATTTTTAAACTAAATAGAATACTAGAATATAAAGCTCTGTGATAAATGAGAAAGACGTTCCTCACCTACAATTGCTCTCTGACAAGAGCCCGACCCCATTCAAAAGGTAATGACTGCTCAATTTTCAGTACATTTCCCAAATTCATTTCTGCTTTTAGTACCAAATAATGAAGGTCAGCAACATTTTAGTGTCTATACCAGCACCCGGTGTATGGTTGCTATAAATATTTATGAAACCCAACTCCATGGGCTATTTTAGAAGGTGAAAGATGTATTATTCAGTTAGCAAACCAAACTATCTGATTCACAGCGAATAGAGCTATTGATGAATACACTGCAGGAGGATGATTTTTGATTTTAGAAGCTGAGCTGGTGGGCTTCCACAGTTCTCAACTTTGTCTAACTCTGAATCAGAGCGAGGGAGGGGGGGCTGGTTCTGCAGGCGCCACAGGTGAGCGCAGGACTTGGGTGTCCAGCCCCAGGCAGAGCCGGCCCCCTACCCTTCTCCCAGCCCCAGAACCATCTGCAAGTGGCCCAAAGGTGACTTCTCTGTACTCACCAAGGAGGATGGGAGGATGCACTGCAGCAGGTAAAGGGAAACAAAGAAACAAGGGGCCCAAAGTGAAGACAATGAAATGTATTTTAAATAAAACAGCGTGGGAAGAAAAGGGGCAAAGGAAACACGCCTGACGGTGAATGATGCTGTCCTGAGGGGAGAAGCACAGGTGGCTTTGTCTGCTCCCCTAGCTTTTAAATCCCACTGTTTCTTCTAAGGAAAGCGATAGGGCAGATTTTATGCATCATTTTCTTAGGGGAACAGGGAAGGCAGATGAACACGTGCATGGCCTCCAACACGCCTCCAGTTTTCAGCACCTGAACCTCTAAATAGGACCTGTGCTCTAAAGAGTCACCACATTGGACTTTCCCAGCTCCCTGAGATCTTAAACCGTGAACACTGGTTCCCAGGGCCCCTGTCCCCATGGTCCCTGTCCGTACTGTTAACCACAGGTCCCAGTTTACCTGAAACATCCCCCAGGAACTTGGTCAATTCCAAATGCTAGGGGAAAACCAAGCTTTCCATTACAATGGAAAATGCAATAGAAAATACTAGAAACTATCTTCCACTGTTAATTTATTCCATCTCCCCTCACCCCCCCCCCCCCACACACACACTCTTCTTAAAACCTTACAAAAGCCAGTGGTTTCTCAGAAATTGGAGCTCCTTCCCCTTGGCTCCACAATGTTCACAGTCTAAATTTTTGCCCAAAATAATGCCTTAGTCAAACCATTTGGAGTTAACCACTGGAGTGGTATGGACGTTAAAGCATGTGCTGATGGACGTGCAGGGGGACGAAGGACTCAGGCCCCACCCCAAGCGACAGGCACAGACTGTGAAGAGGCAGGTGTGGACTCAGACCCTAAGTGGAAAGAATAGGCTCTTAAGCCCATGGCAAGTGCAGACATCCATGCGGGAATGGCTGGATATTTCTATTTTTAGGCGTGAACGATCCTCTATAAATTACCCATGTATTGATACAGTTAATGAACTAATTACAAATCGTTTTTATTTATTTTTAATTATGTTACAAGGAAATTAATAGCTGCACCAATTACTTAGAAAACCTTGAGAAGACCTTCAAAGGTTTATTTTATTTTTTTAAATAAAAGCTCAAAAATGGAAGGAAAACAACTGAAACTGCAAATTAGAACCCAGTGTGTTTCCAGAAAGTTCCCTTATGTTGTTAATGTGGCAGCTGCCCTGCCAGGCTCCCATCAGCCTGCTTTCAAGGCCTGCCCATGAGCAGCTCTCCACTCCAAAGACCCTGTGTAGGTTTCTCTCCAGAAGGCTTTGAACAAAGCTACCATGTTAATGGAAGAGTGAGGCCCTTGGGAGAAGCTGCTACAAGGGGAGGAGGCTGAGAGCAACAGATAGGAAGAGGAGGGTACCTCCTTGGGGTTGGAGTAGGCAGGGTGGGCTGGGAGTGCACAGTTGCTGTGGGGCAGGGCAAGGCCAACCTGGGCTGAGGAGGCTAAAGCCATCTGAACATTCACAAAACAGCCAGGTCAGAAGGGCTCTACAGTTTGGAATCATCAATGCTACTGTAACTCTGGTCCATGCACATTCAGCTCCCAGTAAAAGTGAGCTCTCTGTCCCCTTCCCTCTAAGACCCCTCCTGGGATCAGTCACTTTGAACCATGGTGCAGGTAGAGGTTTGAGAGAGTTTCAGAACCTAAACTGAAGGACAGCAAAGGAAATGACCCTCTTCTGCCTTAGCAAAGCAAACCCAATCACACTGCAAGTGCAAGAAAAGGCCCTGGGGCCACTCAGAAGCCAGAGAACCACAGCAGTCTTCTCTTCCTCTCAGAACAGAAAGAACACAGATACCAGAAGCTTGTAATAAAGCTATAACAAACGTCCTTAATTTAATGCATTTCTTCTGAATCTACTGCTAGAGAAGAAAGGACGTTCAGACGTGGCTTCTAGAGAAACTCTAGTGAAGCACCTAACCTAGGAGCATCCTACAGACCAGAATGAAGCTAACCCAGCATTTCACAACCTGAGTCAACAGTCCAGTGGTGGAGTTAGTACTACTTAGAACCATTTTGCATTATAACCCCCAAAACCACCCCATGATGCAAGGACAGCTGGAGAAAAACAGCTTGCTCAGCACGTCCACAACCCACGACCAAAGGGGCAAAATGACCAAAGGACTCAGTCTCCTGACGCTGGTGTCCTAGAGAGCCCACAATGCAATCTAGGACCCTCAATCCTATGGATGCGCTCACAGCCAGGAGAGCTGCTTGGGCAAGGAGGGGCCAAGGCACCTTCACTGGGCTTTCTCCTGCACTGGCTCACGCTCAGCAGCAGCAGCACAATTACCAAGCACTGCAGCCCCCCGGAGGGTGCTCAGAGGGAACCGCATGGCTACATCGAAAAGCCAGGGTCCCCAGCCTTGTTTGCTAGCTCAAGCAGCTGCATCATTTTCGATATGAAAATAGCTGTATGTTCTGTCGTCTTTCCAGAGATCCCTACCCTCGATGGGAAGGTGAGCTGGGATAGTCTTGTGAGGAAGATTAATAAGAGTCTGAAAACATTACTGTTCTGGGGAATGCTACACAGTACCAGATCCACATTACCAGCATTTTCATGAGAGCCTCCCAAACAGTCTTCAAAGCAAATACTACTGTCTCCATTTTACAGATGAGAAAACTTAAGTATTCTTCAGGCAGATGGTAAGCAGCCCAGTATCACACAGCCAAGACTCAGAGCCAGAGCTGTGTAGCTCTGGGACTTGGGGGTTTAGCCACAGAGCCGAGAAGCCACACTCAAGTGACCCGACATACAGAAATACGTGCAGAAACTCACTGTGGGTCCCTTTACAGAAAGTGGAAAGTTGTAAATAGAAGTCTATTTAGAGAATCACGTATATCCACATAATACTTTAAAACTGTTTAGAAGAGCTTTTCGATGACGGAGGAACCACTTACCTTGAATTAAACAAATACAAGATGGCACCTGTGTGATATACTTAGAGCAGCATTAAAAACCAGACAGAAATACGCTGAAATGTTAGCGGGAAAATTATGGTAACTTCTCTTCGGTTTTTCCAAATTTCTTCAATAAGTACATTATTGCTTTTATAATCATAACCGCCCCCCCCCCCAAAAAAAAGCATCACCTCAGCTTTGTTAATTGACACCAACTTTACCTCCAAAGGTTACAGGGCAGACCTCTCTACGCTTGTGTTAAGTCTCTGGTCTCCTGCCTCTACCTTAGGGAGGACACCAGCAGGGGCATTTTCTTCTGGCTCCGTCCCAGCCCACGAGTGAGCCAGGCCCCGCACCGTGGAGGCCTAGGGGACCCTACTGACGGCTCAGCGTCGAGGTCCAGCAGGCTACAGGCCCCTTCAGCCCTGAAGTTCTGACCCCAGTGCCACCCAAGCCACTGGTTCCGGAAGTGACTCCAGACTGCAGCATATGCTCCCCCCACTAGACAGGGTTCCCAGAAACACGACCCCACAATCCAAGAAAATCCTCTGACGATGCGGAAAAACGAGCCCAGAGACTTGTCTGAGGAAGGGGGTGTTCTCTCAAGTACCCCAACTCTCTCTGGCCACACCACACCAGGTACAGCGAACAGGCCTTCTCTATGGTGCCTGCTCTCATCACAGGCCCTGCCGCCAAAGAGCTGGGCTGAGTAAGATTCTGAGGCTACATTTAGACTCGACAGAGAAAAGCCCACAATTCGTTGGTGAGCGTATCTTATCAATATTCTTCTTATTAGCTGACATTTACCACCTGCTGGCTCCGTCCAGGCACTGTAGGACACACCTCAGCGAGCATGACCCCGATAAGCACCATCACCACCCCTTCTTACGGAAGGCTCAGCAGTTAAACCACCAGCCAGAGGTGTGCGTCTTGCATGAAGGGCTCAAGCAGGGCAGCACCTCTACTGTCTGCCCAGGCTGCTCAAAGCACTCCCCGGAGCCTCCTCCTTCCCACCAACCACCCCGCCCTGGGGGCTTCCTGCAGACCTCTGGAACCTCCACACTCCACCGCCACCTCCTAGAGCTGCTCCGTTCCCCCGTCTGCCCGCCTCGCCCTGACCACTCAGTAGGTATCCAATGCCAGACATGAAGAGTCTCACTTCCGGTGCTGTTGTCCTAATGGGACAAGTCGTCCCAGGGCCCCTGATAGAGGACGGGATGTCACCAAGGCTGGAAAAGCACCTGGGAGAGCCCGTGGCCAGTTCCGTGCGGCCCGCAGACATGCACACGGTGGGCACTCATCACCTGCCAGATGCCGACACCTCACAAGAGCCAGGGCCATCCCACACGCTGGTGCATTCACATACCTGGAAGTCTACTGTAATGAAGCTTTCTCACTTCGCTGTATCCAGCATGTGTATAAAGTTCAATTTACACCATCAGAAGAGTAAAAACTAATACAACTTTTAACTTTCACGCACTTACTTTTCATTCAATCAGCCAGGATTGTTTCCATTTAGTTTAAAGGAGGAAACAAGTCATTTGCACCAATTCTCCTGGGCCCATACTAGACATGGCAACCTCTGAAAAGCTCAGGAGAGGGGTTCAGCACTCACCAGACTCCCAAGGCCCCGCCAGATGACCAGAAAAAAATTTTAAGAATAAGGGACAATAGTACTGGAACGCTGCCAAAAACTGAAAGGAAAGGAAAGGACTTAACGGATCCAAAGGTTGAAGTCAGTATGGAAGCGTGGAAAGCAGATGCAACCCCTCTTTCTACAGGTATTTCCTGTAGCCCTACAACGCAGCTGGCACTCTCCTGATAACTGGCTATGGAGCAGTGAGCGCGACCAGGTAAGTTGGGAGCAGGGCGAGGGCAGCATGGAGAGGGGCGTGATAACCAAAATAAACCAGAAAAAGTAGAGTGCACTCTGCAGCTTCCAAATGGTGGCCCACGGCCATCCCCATGGCTACCCCAGGTTGGATGGTGAGGGGCCGGTACTGGAGCCTTGACAGAAGAGCAAGCAGCAGCCAGACTCACACAGGTCGGGGGACAGCATCCTGGGAAAAGGAAGAGCAGGCCAAGGACCCCACAGCAAGGATGAGCTTGGGAGGCTTCGGGAACCAGGAAGAAGCCTGCGTGGCCTAGGGAACAGAGGCACCCTGAGTCTGGGGCACAGCAACCCTGGGCCGACTTTGGGGCAAACAAGACTGCCAGGCTTTGGAAGAAACCCAGTGGCCAGAAAGAAGAGGACCGAAGAGGCCTGAGAAAGCCGGAGTCCTTCAGGAAGACTTGGGCCCTGACAAAGGTGCCCGCCGACTGCCCCAAGGCTGTCCCCTCTCCCCACCGGGCTGCCAGATCCCAGAAAGACCAACCCAGAACACGGCCAGCCTTTCAAGCCTGCAGCCTGGGCTGAAATTTCTCAGTGAGGTGAAAAGGGCACAGCAGGAACACACATACCCACATCAGCAGAAAGGCAGCCTGTGAAGTCTGCCCTGGCAGCCACCCCATCAACAGGCCTCAGAAAACAAAGAGAAACAGGACAGAGAGGAACCCAGTCCGTGATAGAAACAACACCCAGCACCCAACACTGAAGAACACACAAGCTAAGATCGGGAAAAACCTGCTCTGGGTGCTTGTTCTACAGAAAAGCAACCTTGGTAAGAACGTGTCAGTAACGTCGGGTTCCCCGACGACAGAGCAGAACGAGGGCACAGGGGAGCTACCGTGCTAAGGACACACACCGCGAGCCAGAGCAAGAAGAGCCGAGTTCAACAAGATGAACACAGAGGAAAAAGAAAATGATTCAAGTCATCCAAGGGGAAAAGGTCTCCCTGGAGGGACGGAGGTGCTGCAAACCACCGGAAGAGGAACCCACAAAGCCTGGCAGAGTCACATGGAAGAGATGGTGTCCCTAAAGCAAAGGCAGAGCCCACCCGCCCGTAGGTGGAAAGGCAGGACGGATGCTGCCCTGACCGTCACGCGTGGACTAGAAGGCAGCTTCGGAGAGGCAACTAATGAACTGACCAATGTGAACCACCGTCACCAAAGGCGGAACGAGTCTTGCCTCCAATTTCTAACATTCACAGCCAGAGACTCGGAGCAGTTCTGAGGCCGAGAGACGGGTCTTCAGGCACACAGCAGGCCTCAGGGAACATGACACCAATTAGCTCTCTCTAAAAACCTGACTGAACACACACAACGAGACACTGATGCAGGCTTCCATGTGCAGAGCTGGCGAATAAGCACAAGGGCGGGCGCTGGGGCCGAGGCGCTCAGCGGAGCTCAGGGCCAGCACCATGGGGAGCAAGGCCGGGGTGACGGCCAGAGGAGCACAGTCTGCTCCTGCAAAGCTCATTCCAGGACACACGGGCCAGGAAGATGGCCCCGCTCCTGTGAGTTCTGCCAGTAAGGAGACACCCTCCACGAAGCCCACCAGACACAGGGACCACGCAAAGAACTCCGAAATCTGAAGGAGTCCCGGGAAGAGTGCCGGTGGGGAGCGGGATGTCTCCGTAAATACAAAACCAAGACTCATCTACGGCAAACTGTGGTCTCCTGCGTCCAGGCAGGACTGCAGGGTCACCAGGAACCCAGACCACCTGGGGCCAGAGGCCCTGCTGCTTTCCAGCGACCAGAACTTGCAGGATGTGGACGGTGCCCCCACATGGCATTGTTATGAAGATTTAATGACTCCAAAGTACTCAGAATAGGACTTGGCACTAGGTAAATGCTCAATAAATGGCAGCAATTATAATTACAAAACAAAATACAAATGCTTAACTCTTGGTGACAAATAATGTAATGCAAATCAAGAGATAAAGATATATAAAAGGGCTATTTTAGTCCGCTCAGGCTGCTGTAACAGGACACCATTAGACTGGGCAATTTCAACAACAGACATTTATTTCTCACAGTTCTGGAGGCTACAAGTCCAAGATCAGGGCCCCGGCGCAGTCAGGTTCTGGTGAGAGCCCTCCTCCTGGCTTGCAGATGGCTGTCTTCTATGTGTGTGGCAGGGCCCAGAGCCAGTGAGCAATCTGGCCTCTTCTTAGAAAGACGCTAATCCCAGGACAAGACCCTGCCCTCACGACCTCATCTAACCCTAATCACCTCCCAAGGGGCCCCTTCCCCAAGTATCATCACATTGAGGTCTGGGGCTTCAACAGATGAATTTGGGGGTACACAAATCAGTCCGCAGCAAGGACTAACAGCTCTACCCTACGTAGCAGTAAGCAAACAGACAGGATTTCATCAAAACTTTTACTTTGATTTTTTTACACTCAGCCACTTAAGGTTTTCATCATTTTTTAAGGGGGGGGGAGGGGTAGGGGGAGAGAGAGAATCTCAAGCAGACTCCACACCCAGAGCAGAGCCGGACACGGGGCTCAATCTCACGACCCTGAGATCATGACCTGAGCTGAAACCAAGAGTTGGTCACTTAACTGACGGAGGCCCCCAGGCGCCCCTCATCATTTTTTATGTTCTTGGTCTCAGCAATACCTCCTAGAAACTAGTATTTCCATCTGAGAGATTCCACATTATTTTCACTTTCAAGCAAAATTAAAAATTTAGTAAACTGTATTTAAAGAGAACGTGAATTGTACTGGAAGTACTCCGCTGATGAGTCCACGTGTCCGTCCACCATGGGCTGAGAGAGAGCAGCGGCGATCACCTAACTGTACTTCGGTTATTTCTGTGGGGTGCACTCATGATTTTTAAGCTTTCTTTTTTTAAAAACACACACACATACACAAATCCACTTAATAAAATTAATTATTTAGAAGTCAGCAGAAAGCACTCTTAGACGCCGTCTCTAAAGCAATCAGCACAGAGACCTGCAAGAGGCTCAGTGTCACACGCAGCACTGCTGTCACTGGCCACTTCAAGGAGTCACTCTTGCAATGTAGGCCGCGTGCCTGGTTTGTGAGAAACTACTTCCGACTCCTTCTGGGGATATCGGGACAAAGATGTCCATTTTGGGGTGCCTGCACCTTTCAGAGACTGGGCAGAGCTTCATGATGCTCTCTGCAACCTGAGAGGTCACATCTCTCTACCTAGAGACTGGAATTCGATGGAATTCTTTTCTTCCTATTACCACACCTCTTTGAACAATCCCATCTTTGCTCTGCATGTCTAGTGGGTAAAAGATGTGCTGTGGAATCAGACTGCCTGGGATCCAAAGCCGGCACTGCACCTACCAGCTGTGTGAGCCGCACCCCTCCTCCTGACCTGAGAGGGCGGCTGGGGACGCTGCAGGAAGGGGTGAGGGCTCAACAGGGCCAGTGATGATCATTACCGTGACAAGTGCTGAAGACCACTCGCTTGACGGGGGCAAAGGAAAAGCTGAAGCACCCACCTGCGAAGGAAGGTCCAGAGAACAAGGGGCATCTTCCCCAACCTCAACCTTCTCAGTTCCAACGGTCTTACCCCAAAAGTACTCCGCAAAGGCCATTTTTACTCTTAACAATTTTGCAAGCTTCAGTTCATTCCAAACCTGTGACAGTTCTCACAGGTTCCCATTGTTTGGAATTTGGTCTCTGTTCTATGCTCTTGTTTACATGATGCTTGCACGTAGGACTGTATATCAGTCTCTTGTGAGTCAGTCTTTGATGGAGCCACAAGCTCTCTAGACTGATTCATCATCAGCTTCCTTCCATGAGATAACTTATCACAATACTTTAGGATCTCCGCATTTCACAGGCCGTGGAAGGTATCCCATCACTTCAGAGTTGTCTTCAATTTTTAAAAATCTGTTTGCTTAAATTTACAGAAGATGTCTATAACCAAAACAGTCTAGTGCATTGCACTATGGCTCCCATCTCTGCCAGTTCACTACGTTCCTGCTCCTTGCTCTTGATTTGAGGACACCAATGTTCCCCTCCTGGGGAGGCAGGGGTGAAGCGCACAGGCTTTCCTGTCCAGCACACCTGCTGGGAGGTTGCAGCTCTCCTATTTTCTGGTTGCAGCATGGGCAAGATGCTTCATCTACTAAAGCTTACTCTCTTCAAAACGAATTACCGACAAGAAGAAATGGGAGGAGGCAGTCAACAAACGGTTCACTAGTCCTGCTTCTGGCTTTCAGTAATCTTCAGTTAAAACAGCAACTCATCCACTGCTCCATTTTTCCTAGACAGCAACTTGCCAGAAAAATCCAGATGGGAGGAGCCCTGCTCCCTCCAGCACAACCTCCCTCCCATCCAGTCCTGGAATGTCTGTGGAAAGCAGCACCTTCAGCCTTCTATAGCAGAACTGGCTTCTGGTTCCCAAACCCTACCCCCCCAAACCTCCCTCAAGCCCACCTCCAGCATCTTTGTCATCTGTCATTTGACTGTCCAAGTCCTTACAGGAGGACCTTGGTTCTCCCTCTCCCTCAATCTGCTCTCTTCAGAAAAGCAAAAAAGGAAATGGCCCTCTACAGAGGCACTGAAGCCAGGTTCACAGGGTGAGCTGCTAAGCCCTCTCCCTCACGTCTTGAAGAGGTCTCCTTCACCGAACACTGTCTGGGGCTCCCTGACGTGAACGCTGGAAAGATGTTAGCCTGGCTAGGCTTCAGTCTTCTGTCTGCTGAAGAGGGATGGTGTTACCCATTTCCCAGGCCCGCTCTGAGAACACACGAAACTCGTGGAAACTCGTGCACAGAGCCGAGCCCCGCACAGCCCTTGTACTGGGAGCGGCGGTGGCCACCACGTGCCTAAGGAGACCGGCCCACTTCTGTCACTAACCCAGCAGGCAGAAGCGCTAGACCACCACCCCCAGGCTGGACTAGAAGCTCGGAGCCTTACCAAGCTGTTCCGTGTTGCACTCTGCCATGAACCGCGACCATGCTTTGTGTGCTATTGAAACGGCAGCCCTTTGAAAAGGATATCTGCCAGAAACTCAGAAACACCATTTCTAGAGCTTTCCAGTGGCGGCTTGCTGAGCACCGCAGCTTTTGCTGTTGTTCCACTTTGGATTTATTCAGGCAGCAGTTACTGAATCAAACACTGTATTTTGAATAAAGAGTCTAAAGTTACTCTAGGTTGGTGCTGTGCAAACATAAGACTATTTTTCATTAAAATGAAATGCAATTAAAATCCAGTTCCACAGTTCCATTAGTCACATGACAAGCGCTCCGTGGCCACACGGGGCCAGCAGCTACCGCACTGGGCCGCACAAAACCAGAGCCCTCCCATCTTCCCAGAGTGGGCCACCGGAGGGTCTGCTCTAGCACCCCAGTGCCCTGCCCCTCACCTTTGCTGTCTTCACTGTTCACAGAGGAAGTCAGAAGCTGCAAAGGGCTTAGAGAAAGAACATCCGCTCCTACTATGTGCACAGAACCAAAAGGCCTAAACAATTTTCCACAAGTCTCATGTGGCGACACAGCTGATCCAACAGAACAGCAGTGCCCATAAAGCTCTGGAAAGATGCTTAATTTAAAACCTACAGAACACGTTACTTAGGCACTGTTTAAATTTTTAAAATCAGAAAAGAATGCCTTGGCTTAAAGGGAGAAGTGTCTCCACAACATCGCATGGGTCCCTGAAGACTTGGAACTTCAGGCTTTAGCAGTTTCTCCGAGAAAAGCTCTGGCCTGAGAGGGAAACTTGTATTTTCAAACCCGGAGCAAAGGCTTTTTCTGTCCAGTTGGCAACGAGCCCCACCTAATTTTTGGTTTCAATTTCCTCAGAGAAGAGAGGAGAAAAGGGAAGGAAAGGAGTGGCCTTCTCAATCCTCCACGTCACAATTCACACGGCACTTGCAAGTCTCCTTGATTTAGCACGTCCTGCCAGGGGGATGTCACAGACCTAGCTTCATGGGGTGGGGAAACTGAGGCTCAGAAGTCAGAACCCACCATGAAACCAGGCCTGTGGATGAGGCTCCAGGAGTGCAGGCCACAGGCTAACCGAGCGAGCTCCAGGCCCCAGACATGCCTCCCAACGGTAGAGACAGATTCCAACCAAAGGGTTCCAAGCAAAAATGAAAGGATTTGATTTTTTCATTTCCCTTCCACTCCTGCATCCTAGCCATTGCTGCAGATCCACAGGATTCCAGAAACATGACGGTCATCTGAAATCTCTCTCAAATATGGAAAGATAGAAACCACCTACATCCACATGTTATCACTTAGGAAATTAACTCCAATCTTAAACCTCAGGAGGGCCTAAATGGTTCCACAGAGCAGCTGATCTGGGAATTAAAAAGAGCACAAACCCACAATAAAGAGGCATGTTGCTGACAACGAAAGACATTCCCTGCCAACGGGAACCTCAGAGCCTCTCCCACCGAGTCTGCCCCGTCGGTGTGCAGACGGACTAAGGTCTGTGCAGAGACCTGGTGCGCCGGGAGCTAGACCCCGCGCCTCCTCTTTCCCGCCGGTGCATGGAGCACGCACCCCGGAGCTCAGGACGTGCCCAGCCTGATCACAGGATACTCACCAGGTGGCTAAGGGACAGGCAATGTCTCTTCATACTTTCCTGAGTCTTCTAACTTTGCCACAGTGAGGTATTAATTTTATAATAACAAAGAGGAACCAGCTAAATCTAAATGGCAATGCCTTTCAAATAGAGAATTTTTTGAAAGCTTTCTGCTTTTCAGTTCTACATTACAAACTATAAAACTGGTTTAACCACACTCTTGGGGAAGGTAGCGAACTACAATCAATTTTACTTTAATATTCTGCATTTAAATAACTTCAGAGTTGGCAATCAAATCTTCAAAGATTCTAAGACAAGGAAGGTTACCTTTAGCATTTGATTTAAATTATCTAACTGGCCCTCATTTGTTCATGTAAGCTTTCACTCGCTCCCTCACCATTCATCAGACCCCTACTCGGAGGGGGCTAGTTGGCCCTGGGAACGCAGCCACGACCCAAGCCCTCCTCCCCAAGCGGATGTGGGAGACCAGTGGTCAGCGGTCAGCTCTGGAAGAGCAGCGGTCGCCCCACAGGAAGGGCCAGGGTAGAATGGCGTGGGCGTATGCTTGCTCTGAAGTGAGGGTCACAGCCCATGGGGGGGCCCCCCACTCCCAGTAACCTGAGCTGCCATACAAGCGGTGTGGGGTCCTGTGCAAAGCGACGATGGACTGCTACGTCCTTAGACCTAAATTCCAGAGGCAACTTGAGTGAATCACCTGGCATCTCCGCCTCCCCCCCGCACGCCTGCCCCCCCACCCCCGAGGAATGGCAGCTTTCCTAAGCTGGCCAATGCAGAGGGCCTCGTGAACAGGACTTTTCAATTGCTGTAGTTCTCGTGTATTCGTTAGCACGGCTTTCACATACACGTCTCTTACATGACATACGGGAGAGGCACAGAAAGGCACTGAGAGCTAGTCATTCTGGTTGCCTGAGTTCAGTCGTGACAACCGAGCCAGGACAGGACCAGCAATCTATCAGAGCCATCACGATGGGCTGGAGTCCAGTCAAGGGAGAGAAGTGCTGGAAAAGAAAACCACATCCTCCTCATCACCTAAGATGGCTAAGTCTACCTACAGGAGCATGCCTCCAGACATGGAAGGAAGCCTCCAGAAGATCCCATGCTCCAATCCTCAGAACCTGTGGCTGAGACGAAATCATCATTACTCCTGTGATCGTGCTGTATCATCACATGCCCTTAAGAGAGACAATTACCTGGGTGGGCCTGAACCAAACACACGAGCCCTTAAAGCAGAGGGCTTCCTCCAGCAGGCAGAGCCATGGTCAGAGATTCAAAGCTCTGTGGCTAGTGTGAAGATGGAGGGAGCACAAGTCAAGGAAGGCAGAGACGGCTTTAAGGAGCTGAGACAGGGCCCCGGCTGGCAGCTAGCAAGGAACTGGGGACCTAAGTCCTGCAACGACAAGGAACTGAATTCTGCCAATAGGAATAAGTTTGCAAGAGGAGCCTGAGCTGCAGCCAAGAACGCAGCAGCCAACACCTTGCCTGCAGCCTGGTGAGAGCCTAAGCAGGAAGCCAACCCAGCCGTCCCAACCTCCGACACGCAGAGTCCATGAGACAGTCAATGAGTACTGGTTTAAGCCGCCGAGTTTGTGCTCACATGTCACACAGCAACAGAGAACAACTGCGGCATGGAAATCTTAGAGTAAGACATTTAATTTGCAGTGCAAATCCCACACGGTAGGAAGATGCACCCCTGACCACCTCACCTGGGACACATATTGACATGGGGGACAGGTGTCTCGGGCAACTGTCTCAATCACCAAGGTCACCTATCTGCCTCTACTCCAGTGCCACACTCACTCAGCAGCCTCAGGAGAAGACCAGAGCGTCCAGAGGGGCCTCTCCAGAGCCACGGCCAGCAGCAATCACCTCAGGATCCAGTGAGCATGACACTGTGACCCCTCACCTGTCAGCCTGCACTCTGGTGCAGCATCAAAACCAGGTTTCTCAACTTCAACATCACAGGCTGCTGCTTGTTTTGTCTTGTTTTTTTACAGCCCTCTTTATCCGGAAACTAAAAAAAAAATTAAAAAAAAATAAAACAGATCCGAAACAATACTGACCTAACCAACATAAAAAAGTCCTCATTTCCAGGATAACCATGATGCCTCCTCCCACTGGACATACATGAATCCATTTACAATGGACCAAAATTTCTTATTAAATAGTGACCCAAAGGAGATCTAAAAAATCCTAAAGTTATGAAAAATTGGTACTTTAAAATATCTACTGAAAAATTACCTTCCAAGGCATTCGATCCCAAGCGTGTTATTTCTAAGAAGCAAACGGCATTGCTGTGATACTGCTTTCCCCTCACAAGCTGCCGGCAGCAAGATGGGGTCCACTCCACCCCACTGTGACTTCTGCAGCATGAGCATTAACAAGGCCACTTTCTGCAAAAAACACTGGAGGTCTCTATCTTCCCCAAGGACTCCTGCAGCCTCTGTTTCATATTCCAATCCTTTTCCAGAGCCTCTGTCCTGCCCTCCTCCTCGGCAACCCCTTCCCTGAGTGTCAGCAGTCCTCACTGTGTCCATCTTCACTTCTCAGCGACCAGGTGCAAATTTCCCCAACTTCATCACAGCCCGCATCCCACACTAGATTTTCAATTTCACTCATACCAGGCAGGAACAAGCGATGCTGTTACGGGGTGGGGGAGGGGGGGACCTTTGAGGAGGAGCTAATCTCATATGGTCAGTGCAGCAGCAAACCTGCACGGCTTCCATCCATAACCTTATACCTGGGGGGCTGCAGATGATGAACACTGAGGAAACAAGGCCCATGCGTGCCACCGTCCCCTTGTGGGGCAGGTCTCGCGCTAACCTCTTCCCCGTGTCCCGTGATGTGTATAGGTGGAGACGAGACTGTGAGGCAACAGGAGTGACCATGCTGTCATCTGCCGTGGGCCCTGCTGGGCTCTCACCTGCGCCCTGCCGCTGGGTCCCCACAAGGACGCACTGGGGGAGGGGGGTCACCTGTGCACTACTTTGTGCCAAGTGAGGCTGCAAGCAGGCTCTGACTCTCTGAACAGAGTGAGGACAACACACATGGAGTCCTGTGGGGTGTGGCTAACCATCCTAGGAACGACACGGGTCCAGTTTTCATCAACTTCAGATGAAGAGCTGAACTTTGAGTGAACAGAAGACGTCAAAAAATTCAACACTGCTGAGGGCCTGGAGAAAGGATGCTGCAGGACGGCTGCACACCGCAGGCAGGCCAAAGCCCACACGGAAGCCTGATCAGGGCCCGGCCTGCAAGTGCCTGCCCAAGGCCGGGGGCCTTCCCTCATTCCATTATGCTCTCCCTGGGGCCCTACAGGACACCAGGAAGGATGCAGCGACGCACCTGGGGTCCAAGCTCCCACCCTTCCTCACCTGGGACTTTTCTTTGCCTTTAAGCGGAGGAGGTTTCTGAAGCTGTCAGGACTGACCAGGGCAAAGTATCAATAGCTCTCTGGGCCAGGGGGATGGAGGTGAGGGCATGTGAGGGTGACAGGTGCCGGAGGCTGGGAAGCGCAGGGCCCAGGAGCCAGTCCACACCTGCCTGCGTCTCTAAGTCAGAAGCCCAGGTAGAGAGCACATTTCATACCTTTCCCAAAACAAAAGTCTGAGAGTTCAATGGAAACATGGAACAAGAACTAGAGCAGCTCCAAAACAAGCACTTCCCCTTCCAGGCTTCGAGGGTTCCCGTTCTGATCCCCGTCCTCCTCCACTGGCTTCTTCTTCACCTTACTCAGGGGTCAAAGCAGACTGGCAACCTCGTGAGGCCAGGCCACCAGTACACTTTCCAAGGGCAGAGCCCTTCATCCCAGAAAAGAACAAACAGCACAGCTTGCTCCACGGGCCACCACACAAACGCCCGACTGGCTTCAGCTGATGCTACTCAAGCTCCCACAGCATCAGGCAACCGCTTATCCTTTCTTGAGGACTACAGACATGGTCCTTCCAGAAATGCCTGTCC
Source organism: Neomonachus schauinslandi (assembly GCF_002201575.2). Taxonomy (NCBI): domain Eukaryota; kingdom Metazoa; phylum Chordata; class Mammalia; order Carnivora; family Phocidae; genus Neomonachus; species Neomonachus schauinslandi. The sequence continues at coordinate 145,855,719 of NC_058409.1, forward strand.
TGGGCCTGCACAGTAAGCCTGAGCCACTGCTTATCAACAAGGCTCTTTCCTACTGACCAGGCCAAGGGCTGTCTTATCACAGTTCTTTCCCCTTCTGAGCTACAGATGAGACACATGGTGGTGGCCTTCCTCATCACTCTGAGTAAGCTGGTGGCCAGCAGCAAGTTCTAGACAGGCTAATTTCTTGATACCAAAAAGTTAGCTGCTAGAAGCCCAGCAGACCTCCATGGAAAGGATCACGAGGAACATCTCCTCCTCTGACCACAGGCAGAGCTCCACAGTTAAGTGCTACTCTGGCTTACTACTCCTCTGCCCTGTCCCTCCTGAAACTCCGGCCTGCTAGAAGCATTCGGAGTAGCAAACCAAGCGGAGGCACCCCACCCTTCTAGGTGCCTGGCAGGCAATCCTAGCAGCCTCCTCCAGGCAGAAACGGCAATAAGTGGACAGATCCTGAGGGGTACACATCACCCACAGAGGCAGGCGAGGAAGGGTGGGCAGCATCACCAGGAGAACCACTGCACCGGCTCCTAGTCAGGTAAGTTATGATGTGGAACTGGCTGCTTCAGAAGCTACTCTTCAATCCTACAGGTGGCCTCTGAGCAGAAATCTCACAGGCCAGCAGGGAGTGGCGGGGGAGGACCCTCAGCAGCCCCCCAGGCAGGGCCCAGAACAGTAGTGCCTGGAAGCATGCTGAGAGTCTCAGGCTTCAGTCTTTAACCTCAGGAGGACCCCAGAGACACCATCACATGGTTCTAAAGGCCTCAGACCTGACCAAACCTGCTGATGGAGGAGATTATCCCATTGACAGTTCTGGGAGAGGCCCAGAGACCAGCAACAGTGGTGTAAGAGAACCACCTCGGGCCACTGGAACAATCTCCACTAGAGGTGACAAATCTGCATGAGGGTAAAGAGAAGGGGCGCAGGATCTGATGAAAGACCAGACTGGGGAGATGGACAAGGAGGAGGGAAGGTCTGCACAGCTGGACAGGACACTGTGCTAGTGTGTGCTGGGCAGGGGCACTCATATGGAGCGCCAGGGTTGAGAGTCAGGATCAAGAGATGGGCGTGTTGCAGGCAATCACTGCCTCAGACCCTAGCAAAGAACTGGTACTTAGCGGGCTCATTTATTAACAAAAGCAGCAGCAGCTGGGGAGCCTGGGGGCTCAGGTCAGGATCTCAGGCTCCCAGGATCAAGCCCAAGTTGGGCTCCCTCCTCAGTGGGGAGCCTGCTTCTCCCTCTCCCTCTGCTCCCCCTTCTACCCCCCAGGTGTGGGCACTCTCACTCTATCTCTCTCTAATAAATAAATAAAACCTTAAAAAAAAGAAAAAAAAAAGGCAACAGTAATGTACATACTGAAGCTTACTGGAAACAGGCTCCAGGGCCTGAGTTATCTGCAGAAGGGCATGGTTCCACCGCTGCCAGCTGCTCATAGAGAAAGCAAGACTTGGGACCGACTGGACCCCAAAATGCTCCACAAGTGAAGACCATATGTCTTCCAATTTTCCTAGTGCTAAGACACAGAGTCAGTCCCAGGGACATGATAGGCTGGAAACCTGCAGGTCTCCCTGCCACCACCAACCCCCCCCCATCCCTGGCCTCCCCACCAAGGAACTCAGGTATGATGCTATACATCCGGAAATCGCTCCCCACCACCTCTTCTTGGACAGTTAGACAAGTAAGGACTGGAAGGAGAGAAGCAGCAAGAGGAGAATGGCTCCTACCTGGGGCTGAAACGCACACTGGGGCTTCAGGAAATTTAAGAAAGTAACACTTCTAACCCAAACCAGGTGAAACAAACTGTAGGACAAGAAGCTCTTAGAGTTTATCTCACTTGCTTTAAAATAGTAACAACTTAGTATTTTCCAACTTGAATGAACAGATTTATAAGAAAAATGAGTTACTTGAAGAAGTAATCTCGGGCACCTGGGTGGCTTAGTCGTTAAACGTCTGCCTTCGGCTCAGGTCATGATCCCAGTGTCCTGGGATCAAGCCCCGCATCTGACTCCCTGCTCTGCGGGAAGCCTGCTTCTCCCTCTCCCACTCCCCCTGCTTGTGTTCCCTCTCGCTGTGTGTCTGTCAAATAAATAAATAAAATCTTAAAAAAAAAAAGTAATCTCAATATCTAGCAATTGCTGGATCTGTAAAACTCTAGCATTTGTAAACAACCCCCTGGAAAATCCTTAGGCAGCTTTTAAATCAGGATGCAACTTGCAAAGAAAGTTATGATTTAAGTCTTGAAATACTGACATAAAATCTATGTAAAAATGCTTTGTTTCTAGGTGCTCAGAAAAGCACAGGAAAAAGGGCTGGGTAGGTAGCATTCCCACCTGAACAGCCTCACCTGGGAGTGCTTCAACCCACACTCCCACCCCACCCCTCACCTTTTGTTCTTTTAACCAGTCCCTGTCATTTGTAACTGCACTAAACTGAAACAGACCTTCTAATCCCCTCTAGGCCAACGTGGAAATATTTAAAATAAACATCTTTCAAAGAACACACGCTACAAACGTTTTTGTTTTCTTTGAAGGCTATCAACTACTTTTTAAAAACTAAAAAGGATACTTTTTATGTTAATTTCTGCATAAAATTAAATCATAACGCCCTCACCCAAAAAAATTACTTCTAAATTCACTGTTGGTTAAATTGTATCACTACCAAAAAAAAAATAAAAAAAACAAAAACGAATCATCTTCCAAAAGGATTTTCTCCATAAGAAAAAAGTTATTATTTAACCAGATTTGCCGTCAACTTGATTCAAGTTCCCGGCAATACTAAAACCATCTGCAGCTGGCATAAACCTCCACACCCATCTGCACCCCACTTTGACAAAAGGTCCCTAACAATATCTTGGGGAAAGGAAAAAAGGTGAAGCATCCGACACCCTCTTCCAGTATTACAGGTCGGGTTCAGCCGCCCCTTTCCTGGCTGTCAGTTTGGGGATCGGAGCAGCAGATCGCTCCTTTACAAGAGGGATTTAATTTTTGGTGACACGGAAAGCCTTCCGGCCCAGAGTCGGACCCCGGCCTCCCCCGCGCGGGCCCCGCACTCACCCCTGGATGCCGGGGCTGTACGCGCGGCTCTTCCACGGCGTGCCGGGCCGCGGCGCCTGGGGTCCGGGGCCGCCCCCTCCGCTCAGCGCGGCCGCGCGGCTGCCCGACAGCAGGTAGTTGAGGCCATAGGTGCTGGCCTTGTTCTCGCGTTTCCGGCGGCCCGGGTGGAACTGGTGCTGCGGCGGGGAGCCGGCGGGCGCGGGGCCGCGCGGCCCGGGGTGCCCGTTGGCCGCGCCGGGGGCGCTCGGCGGGCCGTCGGCGAAGTGGAAGAAGGCGCCGCCGCGGCCGCCGCCCGCCCGGCCGAGCGAGGCGCTGCTCGAGGACGACGACGAGCAACCCGGGCTCTCGGTGCCCGACTCGGCGTTAGACGAGGACGACGACGACGACGACAGCGACGGCGACTTGTGCAGGCGCCTGGCGCCCTCGGCTGCGGGCCCGAGCGCCGTCAGCAGCGCGGGGGGCAGCGCGGCGGGGCCGGGCGCAGGCGGTGGGGGCGACGCGGCGGGC
>NC_058409.1:145859676-145872087 GCF_002201575.2 Neomonachus schauinslandi
CCGCGGCGGCGGCGGCGTTCCACACGGGCCGGGGGGAGAGGCCATCGGAGAGGGGCGGGCGGCCGGGCCGAGGGGGCGGGCCCAGGCGCCGCGCGGCCCGGTACCCGCGGGAGGGCCGCCGCCGTGCGCCGGGCCCTCGGTCACGCTCGCGCCGCTCGCTCCGTGCTCCTGCAGCGGTGGCGGCGGCGAAAAGACACTCTCGGCGGCGACAGGGCGCGGGGGAAGGAGGGGGCGCCGCCGCCTCCGCTCCAATGAGGGGCGGGGAGGGAGCGGGGCGGGGAGGAAGCGCGGCCTCCCTTGCCGGGGCCGGGACGTCAGTGCGCATGCGCGGCCGATTTCAAATCCTCACTAGACACTGCCGCCTTGGTTACCGCGCCTGCGCAGTGGGGTGCTCCTCCGGAGGGCACCGCGTCGGAAGGAGACGCGACTGGGAGGGGCTGAAGGGGCGGCGGCGGCGGCGTGGGTCCTTCTAGACTAGACTTGGTTGCGGTGGGGCGAGGAAGAATTGAGGGGGCTGCTGCGCCGCCGCCTTCGCCCGGCTTCCTCCGCTGGCCCCGCCTCCCGCCGCCTGGAGCAGGCCGAGGCGTGGAGACATGCGCGCTGGGACCGGGGTCCCCGGCAGCCGTCCGGTCGCGCTGCGCGTGCGCAGAGATGAGGCGCCGCCGCCGCCGCTGCCGCTGGGTGGAAGTTTCCGCACCGCCGGGCGAGGTCTGGGCTCACGCCCCGGGCCTGGCCCGGGGGCCGCCCGCTCGCGGTACGTGTGGGCCGGGCCAGCACGGACCGCGGTCCGGCCGCTCTCCCAGGAAAAGGGCAAAAGTGCCCCAGGCTCCCTGCTGTCCATCCTCAGGGGCCCGTGTGCAGCCGGTCGCGCTGCGGTCACTCGTGCCCGCGCCCGCCCACGTGCTCGCCGGCGTCCTCCCGGAGGAGCGGGTCACTCACCGCTCCCGGGGCGGCGCTGCCCGCTAAGCTGCTGCCCCAGACGGAGCAGGACCCTCCTTGGCGGGTCTCCTTACACGCATTTTTGTTACCTTTTAAAAGTGATTTCCTATGTAGAGAATGGGGTTAAAACTTTACAGTTAGCTCACTGGCGCGACTTCCCGAGGCCGACTCAGCAGTGCTGCCCATCAGAGCAGCGGCCCACGTGCTTGGGTGTCTGGGTTCGCGGCTGGCACAGTGTTGGCAGGATTCCACAGAGATCCTGTCCACTGGGCGAGGCCCCTGGTGTCCAGAGGATGCCCCAAGCCCGGATTGACAATGGTGTTGTTAGGACTATTCCGCTAACCACACATTATGTGAAGTCCAGAGCAAACGCCAGTGTCATTATATAAGCCTGCTTGTGCCCCATGAGCCTAGCCAGGGTGATGGGCACCGTGGCCCCTCCAGAGCCCAGGCCCCAGAGGGAGCCCCTGCCTGCCCTGGTCCCTGCCCAGCGGATGCACTCCCTGGCCAGGCAACTTAAGCTCAGCGCTTGGGCCAGCGTTCATTTTAAACATTGAAACAAACCCTTTCAATGTGCTCTCCTGCCTCACTGCATCATGGGTGAGTACACGTTACTAAGCGCCGGACACTTCAAGACATTGTAACAACGATCCGTGTTTTGCCTACTAAGGCTTTTTGGCAAACGGTAATAAAACTATAAATGACTGTTCTGGTTCAGGCGTTTTGTATTGTACATATGGATATTACGAGCAAGGATTAGAACGTGTGCATTAAATAAACTGGAGAAAATCACACACAAACCAGTCAAACAGTGGTTACTCTGGATCTTCCAGTACCTAGGGCCAAAATCCCTGGGGTCATGCCAGCCTCCCCTCTCCATAACCAACAGAAACATCCCAAACCCAACAGCTGCCCTCACTCCCATCTTCTCACCTATAGCCCTTTCAAACCACCACTATTTCTAGCATATTTTATTTTATTTTTTTAAAGATTTTATTTATTCATAAGAGACAGAGAGAGGCATAGGGAGCCCGATGCAGGACTCGATCCCAGGACCCTGGGATCATGACCTGAGCCGAGGGCAGATGCTTAACCACCTGAGCCACCCAGGTGCCCTCTAGCATATTTTAAAACTGCCTCCTAGCTAGTTTCCCACATTCCATTCTGGCCCTCTGGCATTTTCTCCACAGAGGAACTTGTGAGTGATCCTTTAAAAAAAAAAAAAGATTATGTCACCCTCCTGCTCAAAACTCTCCAGTGGCTTCCTTTCTCAAACTCAGGCTTACTATGACCTGCAAGTCCCTACACTGTCTGGTTCTTCTCCCTTTTTCTCCCACGTCATCTTGCAGCTCATCCCCTAACCCAGCGTGCTCCAGCCAGAAGCATAGTGGGCACAGAGGGGCCTCAGGGCCTTCGCACTTGCTGTTCTAGCTGCTTGGATGCTCCTCCCCCACATACCCACATGGGTCACACCTTACCCACTCTCACACCTTAGTAAGGATGTTGCTCTATCTAAACTACAAACTTAACCTTCAACAGTCCCCACTTCCATTCCCTGCTTTATTGTTCTCTTAGCATTTATCTCCATTGGTTTCCTAGGACCACAAACCGGGTGGCTTGTAACAGCAGAAATGTGTTCTCTTTCTTTCTCTAAAGGCTTAATGCCTGAAATCAAGGTGTTGGCAGGGCCATGCTCTCTCTCCGAGGTCTCTAGGGGAGGATCTGCTCCATAGCTTTCTCTTAGCTTCTGCTGTTTTCCTTGGCCTTCTTTGGCCTGTAGGTGCCTCACTCCATTCTCTGCCTCCATCGTTGCATTGAGCTTTCCCCATGTCTGTGTCTCCTCTTCTTGTCATAAGGATGCCATTCATACTGCATTAGGGTTCACCCTAATGGCCTCGTGTTACCTTGATGACATCTGCAGAGACCCTATTTCCAAATAAGGCTAACATTCTATTGATATCCCGGGTTAGGACTTGAAGTTCATCTGGTGGGAGGGGGCGGGGAGCACAATTCAATCCACTGTGCCATCTCATGAAGTTTATTTACCTTGTTTATCATCTGTGTCCTCTCACCCCATTAGAATCTAAGTTCTACAAGGAGGGGGCTTTTTATCTGTACTTTTCCCTGCTGTGTGCGAGCTTGAAGACTGTGACTGGCACATGGTAGGTCCTGGATGGACATTGGTGGAATGACCAACAGTCGGTTGACCAACTCAATGGGAATGAAAGCCTTGCCTGGCTTCCAGGATCTATCCACAGATTGCTATTTACTTCTTTCCAACATTTTAAGTTTGTTTTTCCCTATGGCCTCCTGCTTTATCTTTGCAGCTTGTCTCTAGGTAATCCCTCTAACTTGATTCATCAGCCATAGTCAACTGCTTATAATTAGATCCAGGGTTTCATTATGTACGTATTTGATCATAAGTTTTTATGTAAATCAGAAGCAATATGTTTGTTTCTGAAAAAAAAAAAAAAGAATTAATACTAAGTCAAATGTAGTCCCTGTTGCAGTCCCTGTGCCTCTGGGCAGAGGAGGTCTTTCTCACTGCTTATCAGTTTTCACAGATAAGGCCAGCTTTTTCCTTCTGTGGCCAAAACCAACTCTTCTCTCTCTCTCTCTCATGATGTTAGAGGTGGGGTAATTTTAGAGATTATACTATGGTTTTAGTGATTCATTCTCGTGAACAAATAGTTTCCAAAGCTTTGACTACCATGGACTTCCTGGGCCAGAATCAGATATGCTGGTTAAAAGGCCCATAGCGAGGGCTAACCTGATCTGAAGCTTACGCAGAGTGAGGTCCAGGAATCTGTGTCTTAAGTAAATTCCCTGGGCAATTTCAAGCACGGTAAAGCTTGAAAATCTTTGCCTAATTCAGGGTTCCCAAACTCCCAAGTTCTCAACAGGAACTGAGTAGGTTATGTAAATAACTGAAAAAAATCAGGGTGTGTGTGCATTAGTCAGCTACTGCGGGCTAACAAACCACTCCCAAACACAGAGGCTCAAAGTGTTTGGTATTGCTCACAAGTCTGCAGATCAACTGTGTGGTTCTACTGAGCTGGTCAGACACAGCGGATCTTGGTTTACAGATCACTTCTAGGCTCCAGTCAGCTAGCAAGTGAGCTGAGGCTGGGTGGTCTAGAGTTGGGCCACACTCACATGGCGGGCAGTTGGCTGGCTGGCAGCTGGGACACCAGGGTTGACTGGCCCATGTGTTTCTCATTATCCAGCAGGCTAGCCCCAGCTTGTTCTCAGGGCGGCTGAAAAGGTTTCAAGAAAGCAAACAGACATGCCTGAAGTAAGAACTGGCACGCCTTCATTTCCTCACCCTTCTGTGAGTCCAAGTAAGTGAGGAGGCATTGATAAGATTCAAGAGGTGGGGAAATAGCCCCCACCTCCTGATGGAAGAAGCCGCAGGCACATTGCAAGGGGCGTGGGATGCTGGGAGGGGAATAACGGGGCCCCAATGTGACCTGAATGAGGAGTGGTGGGGACTGTAGGGTCCTGGAGAGCACCTGCCCGGTGTAAGGAGTGTAAAGGCACTCTCCCACAGCGAGCAGGAATGCTGGACCCGCCCAGGTGGCCAGTGATGTCAATTCTCAGGAGGACCTGGACATGCAGCCGTGAGCCTGAATTCTCCCGGTTTGAAATGTCAACCTCTAGGCAGATGCTGCCGGTTGTCCACACAAGGTCTTTGTCCCCACTGCACCTTTCTGCTCTGGCTGGCAGAGCCCCGGTCCTGTTCAGGTATTTGCATGGCCAGGTATGCAGAAAGGGTCTCTGTTGCTCCCAGGGCTGTCGTTCTGTCTGCCAGTACCGACATAAGCTCAACACACACCTCCGTTCTAGAGAAGAAGGCTGCCAGGACCCTCCTGCGAAGGTCTTCCAGGAGAAGAAGAAGAGACCTACCAGAATACACTCCCTGTGTCACCGGTGGACACGGTTCTATCTGCGTAGGATACCTGGTACCATTTCAGCCACCTTGAGACCAGAAGAGAGAGGGACCGGTGCCCTGGGAACCAGGACAAATATGGGAAAGATGGCCCCAAGCCCCAGCAATACTATACAATAGCCCCTTATCCAGAACCCCCCTCCACCCCCCCCCCCCCCCCCCCCCCCCCCGCCCCGGCATCTGCAGTGATAACCTCTCCCGAATTGCTTCGTGTTCTGGGCAGGTCACTGTCATTTGCTGCAGAAAGCATCCGGTACTGCAACCAATTCAGAAAATGCTAACATTCTGTGGAGGGCAGCCTGGAAGGCTCTGTGAGTAATGTCTACCTTGTGGGTAATCTCTGGTCACCAGAAGGCAAATAATTTATGGGGTGTAGCAGGTGGTGCCCTACTGGTTCTGTGTTCATTCGTGAAGAAAGTTTTCTTTCGGAGAGGTAGGTTCCTGCCTGCGAGGTGGGTGCTGAGCTCTTTGAAAGTTTCAGGCACCAGTGCCACTCGTTAAAAGAAATCTTGAGAGTGAGTTTTTCTGTAAAACTATCTTCCTTTTATTCTTAATTATGGAAAGTTTCAAACTTGACAACATTGGAGAGACTATATCGAACCCCTTCAATAACTATCAACTCAAGGTCAAACTTGTTCACCAGTGTCCTCACCTGCTTTCTCCTTCTCCAGTTATTTTGAAGCAAATCCCTGATAATATGTCCTTTCACCCACAAAGAATTCAGTATGCATTAGTAAGTTATAAGTATATGTGTTTTGAAACATAACTACAATATTTCCACATCAAAGTAGTACTAATAATGTCTTACTGAATATCACCAAATATCTGATCCATAATAAATATCTTTGATTATCTTATAAAATTTTTTATTGGTGGTTTTGTCAAAAAAAAAAGGTCTATATAGTGATTTGTATCTTCTAATGCTTTTAATCTGTGATTTCTCTGTCATCTTTTTTTTTTGGCGGGGGGGCGGGGAATCTATTGTTGAAGAACATGGTTCATTTGTCCCACAGTCTGGATTTTGCCAATTATGTCTCCCTGTGGTATCATTTAACACATTCCCTGTCATCTATATTTTTCTGTAAATTAGCCATTGAATCTAAGGTCTTGATGGAATTCGGGTTCATTCAGTCTTTTATTGGCAAGCGCACTGCCGAGGTGCTGCTGTGTCTCTTTCCCAGCATCTGGTGCTCTCTTTGGTGACGTGAGTGTGACCTCCTTTGATGAGCACTGTCTCCAGCCCTTCTCCAGTGTTTCTGTGGGAGGAATTGTCCCCTTCAAACAGCACAGGATCCCAGGACTGCCCCTCTCACAGAACTTGAGAAGCAGATGCCATGCAAATGGTCAGGTCAGACTCTTCGCTTTCCAGATGAGGATTCTGAGGCTGGCCCACAGCCAAGGCCCAATAGGGATGACCAAGTTTGGGGCTCAGGAAAGCAAATCCTATGAATTAGACCCCATAAAACATTAACTTTGCTGAGGGTTGCTGGAGTGGGGGGTGGGGTGGGAGGGATGGGGTGGCTGGGTGATAGACACTGGGGTGGGTAGGTGCTATGGTGAGCGCTGTGAATTGTGCAAGACTGTTGAATCACAGATTTGTACCTCTGAAACAAATGCAATATATGTTAAGAAAAAAAAAAAAAAAGAAGACAGCAGGAGGGGAAGAATGAAGGGAGGGAAAATCAGAGGGGGAGACAAACCATGAGAGATGATGGCCTCTGAAAAACAAACAGGGTTCTAGAGGGGAGGGGGGTGGGGGGATGGGTCAGCCTGGTGGTGGGTATTGAGGAGGGCACATTCTGCATGGAGCACTGGGTGTTACACACAAACAGTGAATCACGGAACACTACATCTAAAACTAATGATGTAATGTATGGGGATTAACATAACAATAAAAAATTTTTTAAAAAGAATATTTTCAAGGAGAAAAAAAAACAAAACGTTAACTTTGGTATGTCACACAGAATATGACCTAATGGAACATGGCAGAATTGGGGAAATGGTCTGTAGGGAATCTAGACAGAGAGGGGCCCCCAAATTATGCTTGGATTCTTTTTGTCCAAAGAGGTACTCCCTGACCCTGGTTAGGCACACATGGTCCTTCACTAGAAGGTGAGCTCTGTGGGAGGGGGCAGATTTCAAAAGGCCCCACCTAAAAAAAAAGGAGGGGGGTAAACTATGTGAGGAGGTGGATATGTTAATTAGCTTCACCATAGTAATCTTGTTGCTGTGTAAAGGTGTATTAAGTCACCATCTGGTATACCTTAAATATATACAATTTTTATTAATATAAATGAGATGGAATTTTTAAAAAAATTCTTACATAAGTTACAGCACATTTAAAAATATTGGTTTGAGAAAGCAGAAAATAGATATTTCAAAGTGCTTTAAATTAATATTAATATTAAATAGGTATAGAGAATATTAGAAGTATGTGAACACAGAAAATGGAAAGCCTCGGTTCTCTGTGATACCAATTTGTGTGGAATGTCGTGTTTCCTCACAGTGTAAGATTAATGAAGTATCATGCATATTCTCCACTTCAAAAGTCTCAATGATACTCTGGTTTCTCTTCAGATTGTATAAATCTTCCACCTTGTAAACATCTCAATGATAAAAAATAAAGAATAAATTAGAGGTAAATATTAGGAGCCAAGTTAAAAAAAAAAAAAGGTCCCACCGAGAAATAGAAGAGACAGCCTTCATTTCTCCCCACAGTGACCTTCCAACTGGCTCCCTTACCTTATCCTCAGAGGAGGGCACCTGGAAATAAAAACCCCCAATCTGGGTTCTGAGCTGGCTCTCCGTTCATGTCCTCATGAGTCGGTTCTTCTAAAGGAACAGAAGACTTCCTAAAAGTGGCTATATTTGTTTCCTGGGGCTGCCCATAACGAATGACCACAAACTAGATGGATTAAAACAATAGAAATTGACTCTCTCACGGTTCTGGAGGCCAGAAGCCCAAGATCAAGTTGTCAGCAGGCCAAGCTGCCCTCCAGAGCCCGCAGGGGAGGGTCCCTCCTGCAGCTCCTGGTGGCTCCTGGTGGCTCCTGGCATCCCTGGGCATGTGGACGCGGTGTTCCACTCAGTGCCTCTTGCCCTCACGTGGCCTTCTCCCCAGGACTATCTCTGTGCCCTCTCTCTTGTAAGGACCCCAGTCATGGGATTGAGGGCCCACCCCAAATCCAGGATCACTTCATCTCAAGATCCCGAATCAATTATATCTGCAAAGACCTTACTTCTAGATAAGGTCATATTCTGAGGTTCTAGGTGGACATGAATGGGGGGGCACTATTCAACCTACTACAGGAACTCAAACAAAAGCCAAGTGTTCTTTCCCTCTCATAATAAGGAAATGGCAGGTAGGGGGCCTTGGCGTGTGCTCCAGGAGGCCTGAGCTGGCCCATCTGTGACTCTCCACCCCCGCCCCCAGCACTAGCCCTCATGCCTATAGTCAAGGAAGGAGGGAGGTTGAAGGAGGGTGGTGTCTGCTGCTTGTGACCCTTTCTATCAGAAAAGCAAAAATGTCTAAGAAACCCTCACACCAGACTTCCCCTTGTATCTCCTTGACTAGAAATGGTTATAAGGCTAGCCTTACCGGCATGAAAGGCTGGGATATTAAGATACGGAATGATCCAGAATGGCCTAGACCAATCTCAAGATATTGCTTGTGTTGGGCATATTGCCATGTTGAAAAAGCCTGGGTCTGTTAGCAAAGAAGCAGCAGCTGGTGGGTATGCAGTAGGCCCCATGTCTGCCACCCTGAATCTGTTCTGAATTTGGTCCCCACAACTCTGCTTCTGAGAGCCAGTTTGGACAAAATCTGGTTTCGAGTCAACGTTGACTAGGGTGACCTCATCAAGATAATGTGCCCTCTGATCTCTTGTTAGGGTTAGCAGAGGATTCCTCCTCTGACATGACCCTAAAGCAGGGCTTCTCATGTGGTGCCCATTTTGTTTCCTGGGGTACATTTGGCAATGTCCGGAGACATTTTTTATTGTGCTCACTGAGGGGTAGTTGTTGAGGCCCTGCTGTGTGTCAGCGACACAGTCAACCAACACAGTCCCTGTGCCAAGTGTCCTCGTGCAGAAACACAGTGACCTGCTTGGTGTGCAGGTTCCTGGGGGGACACGGACGGGGTGTTGCCAGACTGATCCCACAAGATGCGGAGGAGTTAAGCCAACAGAGGGAAGTAGAGAGCGGAGAGATGGAAGGAGATTCCAGGAGGAGTGTGGAGAGAGAAACAGCCCAGAGGACAGAAAGGCCCAGAGCTCCTGTGGCCAGGCCCTGTGGGGGTTCACTGGTTGTGAAAAGGGCGTGCGGTTCCCCAGCAGCAAAGAAATGGCAAGTACTGATGTTGAAGAACACAGTCCGGACGGAGACGCTCTTCTCTGCCCTTGTCCACTCACCGATGTCCTTGAATTGAAGGAGTGTTTTCATTCCAGCCTCACCTCCCGGGAACCGGAGCCCTTGGCCCGCCCCAGCCCCGAGGCCCGCCGGCGGGAGGCGCTCTGCGCCCGTGGGTGACTCACTCAGAGAGCTAACCTGAGGCGGGCGCTGTAGACAAAAGCAGGCCTGGGAAGACCACCTGGCACATTAGAGACCCTCAAAGGCTGCATTTGGAGGCATCATTGTCAGGTGTGCACCAAGGAGCAGACTCGGGCTTTCGGAGGCTCACTCTGCCTTAGCAGCTGGGATTGTGATTGAGAGCCTGGCTGAAGGCGGGGCAGCGGTGGGGAGGGCATGGAGAGAGGCAGAAAGGCAGTGATGGGTAGAGCCTCAGCTCTGGAAGGCTCACCTAGGAGAAGAGAGATTAGTCAAGTAGCTGTCATTGCTGTAGGAAGCGACCTCAAACCTCAGTGCGTGGAAGAGTCAGAGTTTATTTCTTACTCACACCCCAGCCCAGTGTGGGTCTGCGAGGGGGCCTGGCTGGGGCAGGGAGGGTCCACGTCATGTAGTCATTCAGGGACCCAGCCTCCCTCCGTCCATTCCCCTGGGGCTGGCTGTCCTCTGCAGAGTGCCGGCCCGAGAGGGTCATAGAGGATGGGAGATCCTGCGGGAGGTTGGGGGCCAGGCCTGCGGTGGCCACACGGGGCTCCTGCCCACGTCCCAGCTGTCAGAACTTGGGCCTGTGGTCCCAGCGCATATGAGGGAGTCTCCAAAGTGTAGTCGAGCTGAGCCCAGAGCAGAAAGGAAACGGGTCTGGCCAACAGACAATACTGACTCTGCCACAGAATGTTTCAGAGGTAGAATCATCCTCGGGCCCCGTAATTGATCCCATATGGAGGAGGGGAGAGCTTCTGGGTTCCCACCAAGGAGCTTGGGGTGGATGCTTTAGTGCGGCCCACAGAGGCCACTGCCTCAGCAAGTGACACAGTGGGTCTATTCTAAAGGCACCTCGGGACACTTCACATGCTGCACGTGTCTCACTGTGGGACCTGCGTTCCATTTATAGGACCAGTGCTTCCTTGTATATGTATATACGTACGTATATAAATGGATACGAAACTAGGGTGTAAGAAGACAACCGGAATGTGAAACAGGAATGTTCCTGTTTCTGTGTATCATTCCTACCTCCTGCAGGCCCCTCCACTTCCTGATTCGCCTTGCTCCCTGGCTATAACCTTTACAACAAGAAGCACTTCCTGTGTCTGTTATACTCCAGATCCTTGCCTCCTCCATCCCGGACACCTGCAGCTGAGTCGCCCCTCGGCTGCCGTGCCCCCCTCTGGCTGAGGTCAGGGCCAGTCTTGTCTGAAACTTACTGCCATGGCCGGAAGCGGTGCCTCTGTAAGGGGCAGCCACTCTGGGTACATGAGTCTGACAGTCTAGCCTATGGAATTTGCTGAAATTTCCCTGTTTTAGGACTTGAAGCAGGGCGTACAGCCCACTCCCAAACTCAGATCTGTTTCTTTGGTTAGGAACAGGGACTGTGGAGCCAGTTTTCTTTGCAACGGCTTTGCCATTTCCTGACTGTGCGGTCTCCAGCAAGCTGATTAACCTCAGCGGCCTCAATTTGCTCACCTGCAGAATGGGGATGAGAGCTGTAACTTAGGCTTCAGACTGTGTGAAGATTAAAAGGATCAGCACACGTGAAATGCTTGCCAGAGTGACCTGTATGTTGGACCTGCCCGATGTGTGCTCATGATGTCATCCCTCTGAGGTTCTTAGAGAAGCCGGAATTTCCTTTGCAATTTTGTCTCTTGGGGCTCCGTTCTCTAATGAGGGGACGATGCGGCCTAGGGACACTGCTCCTTGCTTTCTGCTCGTAGGCAGGCTCCAACTTCCCTGTTGATGGAAGGCAACCGCTCACTGCCCCCCACTCTAATGACCTCATTAATTTTTCGGTTTCTCTGACCTTTCTCCATTCCCAGCCGAACTTTGGGGTGAGTGTTTTGTTCCGTTGCGCGAACTTGGGGGTGGGTTGGCTGGAGGCATCTCTCTTTGCAATCGTTGCTAAAGCATCACTGGTGTCAGGAGCTTCTGTACCTGACATTAAGCAACCAGAGATAGGATCCACCTCAGGACACATGGGTACGTGACTCGACTGTCACAGGCCCGGGGGAGAGGTAGAGGCCTGCAGGGCTCCGAGGCGAGCTATCGAAATGGGATGTACGTTCTCTAACAGATCAGTCTGTTTATGTGAAGAGGTACCTAGGCTGGGGGGCCAGTCGACGCACTGGTTCCATGGGAAGAGACACAGTGAGACCAGGCTGGTGGGGGTAGAGGGGACCCAGAGGCAGATTCATCATAGAGTCTGAAAGTAGCATAATCAAGGTCAGTGGGGAGTGAGGCAAAGGGAAGGGCAAAGGGCGGGTCCCAGTTTGGTGGCAGGAGCCATTGACCAAGTCTTTTCCCCAGAGGAGCACCTTGGGGGAAGCAGGAAGCATTCCCTTTTGGAAAGGTCAGGTCTGAGAAGATGTCCAGGAAGCCATGGGACACACAAGTCCTGCATCTAGTAGAGAAGCTGGTCTGGAAAGGTGTGCCTGGGCACGAACCTGGCACTGCTGAGGAATCAGGGGTGCGCCTGGACAGGAGCAGAGGAGGGGAGCGGGGCCAGCAGGAGAGAGCAGCGCAAAGATGCCTGTCACTTGTCTTCCTGAGTTAAATGCATGGCATTTTAAACCTCTTTGAATTTCCTAGTAGAGTTAAGATGTGTGTTGTTATTTTACAAGGCCCTATTCAAAAAAATATCTGGGTAATTACTACACTCAGGAAACTGGCTCAAATCCACCAAGACCTAAAAATAGCGAGTTTCGGGACCGGTGGATTCTTTTCTCATGACAGCGAGGCCTCCAGGGCCCAGCCAGGCAGCGGGGGGGGAGGCGCGGGCCCCCTTTACAAGCACAGTGGGAGGGTGGACCCGGAGACCTGTTGGCAGAGAGCTTTCCAGCGAATTCCGTGCCACCAGAAAAACAGATGGAGGTGATGCCTGGGCTGTCTCCAGCCCACCAATCGGCTGTGTGTTGAGAAAAAGTGCTCATCGGAATGCCGCCTTCCTTCTGAATGTGAGCCACAGCAGG
>NC_058409.1:145872187-145900225 GCF_002201575.2 Neomonachus schauinslandi
CCCCCCCCCCCCCCCCCCCCCCGCCAAGCCTCCGCAAACGGGGCGGGGCACAGCAGACCGAAGGTGGCGGTGCGGTGCGGTGCGGTGGCCGGGGTGGGTGGGGGCAGAAGCAGGGAATGGCCACAGTCCGCAAAAACCCAGGGCGGCACCCTGAGGATGTGCCTGTGATCAAGGGCAAACATTTCTGAGGCTGCGAATCCGTCAAAGATGCTACAATCCTCCTCCGAAAACAGATCACTGGTTGTGAAAAGGGCGTGCGGTTCCCCAGCAGCAAAGAAATGGCAAGTACTGATGTCGAAGAACACAGTCCGGACGGAGACGCTCTTCTCTGCCCTTGTCCACTCACCGATGTCCTTGAATTGAAGGAGTGTTTTCATTCCAGCCTCACCTCCCGGGAACCGGAGCCCTTGGCCCGCCCCAGCCCCGAGGCCCGCCGGCGGGAGGCGCTCTGCGCCCGTGGGTGACTCACTCAGAGCCGCCCGCACCCTCCGCGCTGGCCTGTGTGATTCACCGAGGGACAGGGGGCGTCCTGGGACCCCCGCTCCGCGCCGGCCCGTGGCGATTGCGCGTAGGTCTTTTAAAAGAACCAGGAAAATCCCGCATTATGCACTTCCCACTGCCCCGGACCGAGGACAGGACGGAGAAGTCTGGGGACAGAACCGCACTGGAACCTGTAAACATTTCAGGAGTCTCCCCTCCACGCCCCGGGGTGCCTGCCGACCTCTGAGCCGGCCACTGTCCGGGAGACCCCAAGTAAGGGGATGAGACACAGGTTTTGACACTGGTCTGGAAGTAGAAGCACTTCCTAAGTAAACATTGTAAGACTGAGGCGCGTTGCTTAGTTCCTCAAGTGATATTTACGAACTCAACACAATTGCTGACCCGTTGGATTATCTGGGTGCTTCGACTTGCAAAGAAAATGTCACTTATGGTAAAAGGAAATATGCAATTTATTTTGTCTTCCTCTCTGGCTCCATCAAATAGTATTTCTAAAATTCGCTTCCATTCTTTTTGTAATGGAAGGTGTCCTTTATTAATTGGAACACTACATTTTATCATAGAGTTGGAGTCGGCTAAGCTTTTTCCCCAGAGAAGCTGGCTCTTTTTAGGACAATGCACTCAGCCGATTTTAGAGACAGAGAACATAGTTCATGTTCTCCACAAGACACAGCTGTTGGAGAGGGATGGGAGGAACTTTCGTCGTGTTCTTTTACCACTGATTTCTAAGAGTGAGTTAGTGAAATTTGAAGTGTCATAGGAAATAATCGCTGTAATTATGTTGGAGGTTAATAAAGGCTTGATTGGTGATGGACAGATGAATCCATTTCATGTCTAAACAATGAAATGACAAACCAGTTTGGTGACCATTGAGCAAGTCAAGAGTGTTTGCAAATTATTTTGGGAGAGATGAAAGTGGTGTTCCCAAAGTATCTTATTTGCAGAATGCCCAAAGCAAACAAAACATGCCAGCCAGGCAAAGGCGTTTCCAGAATCCGAGATTTGAAGCTAGCTGTGAACTATTATTGCCAACACCAGTGCATTCTTTACGGTCTACTGGTTAGTTTTTAAAAGGTAGAAAACTTAAAATTCAAATTGGGACAGCCTAGGACCCAGTCTCCTGATGTCTAAAACGTGACACATAATTTCATGGGAGAAAAAATATTTATGGTAAGTTTAAGCTCAGCACTGGAAAATATTTTCTACTTCTGTGAGGTAGAAAATATTCTGTGTGGTTTGTTTTGTTTTGTTTTGTTTTTTTATGCGAGAATTATTTGAGAGAAAAACATATATACTATTTTCAACTAGTGGGTCATGAAACATAAAATGACAGTTTGATGGGGTAGTATAATATTTTACGAATGATGATTGAGGGCACAGTGCTGGCTCAGTCTACGGAGCATGCGACTTTTGATATCAGGGTCATGAGTTTGAGCCCCATGTTGGGTGTAGAAATTCCTTAAAAATAAATAAATAAATATAGAATAAAATATAGCCCAAACTTTAAGAATAATGATCAACCAAAGCAAAGAGAAGAGCTATTTATAGGATGCTTTTTTTGAGAGTCATGCTTAGCATTTCCTCCCCCAGTCAAATACATATATTTCCACCATCTGCCTTTATATCCTACATTTAAAACTTTAGTGCATTTTGAATTGATTTTCCTATAAAATGTGAGATAGGAAATCTACTTTTTTCAAACAATCATTCAGTCCAATTACTATTTCTCTGATTATTGAGATTATGACATACTAAATTCTTACAAACACTTGTGTGTTTCTAAAGGTTTTTTCTGCTCTGATCATTAATGGTCTATCCATTCCGTGACCAGAAAAATACCATTTTAATTATTAGATTGTAAATTGATCTGTTTAACATCTGGTAAGGGGGGCTGGTTTCCCTCCTCCAAAAGCAAATGTTATTTTACAAGAAACAAATTACTGTTGTATTCCAGTAAATGTGTTGTTCTAGGTAAATCTTAGAATAATTTTTCAAGGTTAAAAAATAGAATTCTATAGATTCAAATGTATTAACTATTACATTTTTAGATTCTATGAATTAGTTCTACTAAATTATATTAAATATATATAAAAATTAATACATCTTCCTACCCAGAAGGGTATTTGTCAACTTCACTTATTCAGAAATTTGTGTCTCTGAATAAAATGTTATTAGTGACTTTATAGAGACTCCGCATATTCTCTTTAAGTTTATTACTGGAATTTTTTTTTTATTAAAAATATAGAGATGATTTTTTAAACTTTCCTTGTTATTGCTACTATATCAGAAAGATACTGATTTCTGTATGTTGGATTGTTAACTGGCCACTCCATCTGAGTTTGTTATTAATTAAAGCAGTTTTAAGAAGTTGATTCCCTTGGGCTCTTCAGGTAAACAATCAAATTGTCTGTAAAGACAGATAATGCTGCTTACTACTTTGCAATATGCAGCTTCATGTTTTTCTCATCTTATCTCATTGTCTAAAATTTCAAATCAATGATGAACCATACCAGTGATTGAAGGTTTTTTGTATTCTTGATTTTAAGGGGAGTGCCCATATTTTTAAAATGCTAAATATACTTTAATTGATGGTTTCAAATAGGTTATTAGATTATAAGAAAATTGCATTATATTCCTAGTTCTAGAAGTTTTTTTAAAATTCAGAAATGAATATTATCAAATATTTTATGTATTTATATTAAATATATATTATATTTTATATTTATCAAGAATGCTATAGCCTTTTCCCCTTGACCTAGTTATTCATTCAAGAATTATAAAATGACTTCGTTTATGTTAAATTATTTTTACATTCCAGCAATAAGATATATACTTAGATTGGGGGGATTATTACTGGAATAGACTACTAGACAATATGCATTAATATTTTATTAAAGTTTTTGCATCTGTGAGTCTTATGTAGTTTAAATATTGGCATTTGTTCCCTAAAGATTTCATGATAATGATTTGTAAAATTATCTGACCACAGCAACATTACTGAAGACAGATTTTTTATAACTTCTAAAATTTCAAGAGCTCTTTCCTGGTTTCCTATTTATCAAGTCCTCTTGAGTTATTTGCATCTTTCTAGCAAAACATCAGTGTTTTCAAGTTGATATAGCATGAAGCCATGTTTCTAGCAATTTCTTTTTTGTATTTCTGAATAGTTTTGCCTTTTGTTTTTAAGTATTGTTGTTTGGTAATTGAAGATTCATTAAAGTTATGTAATCTTTCTGAACTGTACAATCTAACAGTATAAAATGGCCACCTGTCTCTAGTCAATCCTCTCTGTCTTGTATGGAAGTCAGCATTCTATCAGAAAAACAGAGCCGCTGTTAGTACTATGAGAATAGGAGAATAAGGGACTTATCCTAGGCATTAGGGCTTACAGGTGTGGGAGGAGCTCATCGAATGAAGGTCTAGAAAGGGAAGGGGAGGATCAGAGAAGCTATTCACCAGCTCACTGAAGCCCCAGAGCTAGTGGACATAAGGTAGCTTGCAGGTCTAGCCTCCATAGTGGGACCACAAAGGGCGGTGCCCGTGGCAAAATCTAGGAAAACTTCTGCCTCAAGGGAGATACTGCCTCTGAGTAACTGCCACCTGTCTTATAGGTGCCTGGTGGTGGCCTGGGGACATGGTTGGTTAGCAGGGCCAGCAGTCAGGAGGATGAGTTGGACCCAGAGCAGGGGAAAGTAAAGACAGCTAGGGTCTACCAGTTGTCTTTGCACTTGCCTGTCACTATAGCTGACCATGACAGCCTTCTATGATTAGTGACTTCTGCTGCTAAGGCTGAGCATTCCCACCTTCCAAGTTTTGTGCATTTCTCCTTTCAACTCTAAACAGAACCATAGAGAAAAGGGGGTTCTGGGATATGTAGTTTCATTAGTCTTCACCCAGTTTATATAATACAAACCAACATACATTGAGTTATAGTTTATCTGGCATTAATTTATAATTGCTATTTTCATTTTGATATATTTTCCCAATATGCTCTGAAGCATACTTTGATACTTGTTTAAATAGATTTTTTTCCTGATTTTAAAATAAAAAGTTCTCTAGGTAACCACTATAAGAATATTGCAAGAATGTATAACTGACATTAATGTGGGGAAAATAAAATGTTGATGCAAATATTGATTAATTCATAAGAAGTCATGAAAAGAGAAAAAAGGAACATAAAGCAGAGGGATGGAATAAAAGGCAAACAGTGAAATGGTAGATACAAACACAACTCTATCAGTAATTACATTAAGTGTAAACAGCCTAGATATTCCATGAAAAAAGATGAAGACTGTGACTCATAGCTTTTAAAACCCAACTATACACCATTTACAAAAAACAGACTTTAAACATCAAGACACAGGATGGTTGAATGTAAAAGGATGGAAAATGATATGCTAGGTAACCAAACCAAAAGAAGTTGAAATACCTACACTGATGCGAGACAAAGTCAACATTAGGGCAAGAGTGTTACCAGATATAAACATCTGAACATGATAAACGGGTCAATTCACTAAGAAGATATCACAAATCTTAATCTATGCATCTGATAACAGAGCTTTAAAATATATGTAAAGCAAAATTGACAAGACGTAGAGGATAGATGAATTCACGATTATAATGGTAGATTTTAACACATTTCAAATGTGTTACAAAATGATTAAAAGCAGGGCGCCTGGGTGGCTCAGTCGTTAAGCGTCTGCGTTTCGCTCAGGTCATGATCCCAGGGTCCTGGGATCGAGTCCCACATCGGGCTCCCTGCTCGGCGGGAAGCCTGCTTCTCCCTCTCCCACTCTCCCTGCTTGTGTTCCTGCTCTCGCTCTCTCTCTGTCAGATAAATAAATAAAATCTTTAAAAAAATGATTAAAAGCAAAAAAAGTTGAATAATACAATTAGTAAATGACTTAATCGACATATATAGAGTACTGCCCTCTAAACCCACAATATGGACATTGTTTTGAATCATACATGAAGCATTTACCAAAACTGATCATGGCTGGGCAATAAAGCCAGTCTCCAAAAACTTTTCAAAGTTAAAATAATAAAGAGAATATTCTTCCCACAGTGGAAGTAAGGTCGGGGCGGGGGGGAATCTAGAAAATCCCCCAACTGTTTGAAAATTAAACTGTACAATTCTAAATAACCCATGGGTAAAAGAAGAAATCAGAAAATACATTAGAGAATATCTGGAAGTAAGGGATAATGAAGATATAACCTATTAAAACCTGTGCTGGAAAGCTAAAGCTGAGTGTGAGAGAAAAATTCAAAGCCTGAAATTATTTACAAAGAAGACATGCTGAAAGTCAGTCTCTCAAGAAACTGGGAAAAGAATAGCAAATCTAAAATGTAGAAGAAAGAATGAATAAAAACAAGGGCAGAGATCCACGAAATAGAAAACAAATTTACAATAGAGAAAAAGCAAAAGGCTCTTTCTTTAAAGACCTCAATAAAATTGATCAAGAAAAAGGAAAAAGACTATCCCGAAATTAATAATACAATATATGTTAACTAACTTGAATTTAAATAAAACCAAAAAATTTTAACTAAAAAAAGGAAAAAGAAAGAAAAAAGAAAGACTATATGTATAACCAATATTATAAATGGAAAAAGGGAAATGACTACACGTCACATAGCCATCCATTTTACACACTCTTTCAAAGAATGAAAAAGAAGAGATGACTTCCCACTCAGATTTGAGGCCAGCATTAACATTATTACCAAAACCCATCAAGGACGTCACAGAAAGGAAAATGGTAGGCCAGTCTTTCTTTCGAATGCAGATGCAAAAATCCTAGATAAAACATAAGTGAAATTTAACAACATATGAAAATAATAATACATTAGGTCAAATTTGGGTTTATTACAATGTAAGGTTGATTTAACACTTAAAAGTCTATGTAATTTGCCACATTAACATCAAGAGTATAAAAACCATATCATCTAGATAGATGCAGAAAAGTAAAACATTTTATGAGATTTAATGCATTTTAAAAAACACCAAAACTCTTGAAAACCTGGAATAGAATGTCCCATTTTTGATCTAATACAAAACATAAACAAATCTTTAAGTAAACTTCTTAATGATGGAATATTGAAGCTTTCGCCATAGATCAGGAATGAGTCGATGATATCACACAATTCACCATTATATTGTATGTGTGTGACAAGCCAAGGGGAAAAAAGGCAGAAGAATTACAAAGAAAGATATAAAACTCATTATTTGCCGAGGACATGATTGTGTACCTGGATAAACCAATGAGATCTACATAAAGTATTCACATTAGTAAATTTAGAGAGGTTACTGAACATAAAACCAAAACACCAAAAAATCCATTGTATTTCTAAATGCGAGCAATAAACAAGGAGAACAAGAAATTTCAAAAATGCATCATTTACAATAGTGTAAAAATCAAATACCTAGAAATAGATACATCAAAATATGTGCAAGACCTTTACATGAAAGCTACAAAGCATCCTTTGGAGAAAAAAGCGCTCTGTGAGTGGAGGGCTTTTCATCGCCATAGATTGCCAGCATTGTAAGGATGCCAATTTTCTCAGATTGATCTGTGGGTTGAACCCAATCCTAAGCAAAATTCCAGCATCCTGAAGCTTGGCAAGCTGATTCCAAAAGTGGAAATGCAAAATGCTAAAATAGCGGAGAGAATCTTGAATTAGAACAAAGTTGGCTTCCTTCTGCTCTAAGACACTTCCTTCAACGTCTAACCTAAGCACATCAGCTTTTTGTAGGCACGACTCATAAAGAGCACATGCTTGTATTTTGTTTTAAGGAACTTTCTGAAAGTTTTCTTTCTCACTCTGGAGTATTACATCATTTATATTTTTTTATTCTGGTTGCTACATTTCTGCTTACTTCTCTTATCTTGTTCTTTGGATTTATCTTCCACTTTGTTGTTTCTTCATTTTAGTTTTTTAAATTTAATTTACTTTAACTTAATTTTTTGGCTGGTATGGAGGAGGTGCTTTATAATATTCTCTGGTCTTTGAAAGTTACATATCCTATTTTTTAGTTCTAGCAATGATTACATTGATTATTTTTAATACAAGCTTATGTGCTAGCCTTTTATAATTCTCAAGATGAAGGTTTGAATGTCACTTTTTTTTTTAAAGATTTTATTTATTTATTTGAGAAAAATAGAGCACAATCAGGGGAGGGGCAGAGAGAGAAGAAACAAACACCCCACTAAGCATGGAGCCCCAACAGCTCGGCTCTATCCCAGGACCCTGAGATCATGACCTGAGCCGAAGTCAGATGCTTAATCGACTGAACCACCCAGGCGCCCCTACATGTTACTTTTTGATTTATCATCTATTGTCGCATCTCACCCAAGCCTCTAAGTACACACACTCACATACACACACCCCACAGTGATTGCAGTACTATCTTCTATCCGCTTTTCCACATTTTAAATATAATCTGGCATCTCATATCCACTCATTTAATTTCACCGTTTTTTACATTCTAAATCCTCTTTTTTATGAATACATACATTATTTACATTCTAAGAGTCCTGTGCTCACTATCAGCCATGTGGTAACTTTTCTTTTCAGGCCCAGCTTTTGCCTTACATCTTAGCTGGGAGGAACACATCTTCACCTAATGCACTCCAGGGTTTTGAGCTAGGAAAACTTGAGTCTTTACTCTCCTTTGACGAAGTGTATTATGGGTTGTTTTGGCCACTTACATTGACTAAAAGTTCAAGTGGGATAAAGTAAAAATGACATGAAATAATAGGAAGAAAATGTCTGAAAGCATTAACATTTTTTAAAAGAGAAACATTTCGAAAGAAAAACAATTGGAGGAAACTTGTCCTCCCAGATATCAAACAATAATGTAAGAGTATAGTATTCACACATATATAGTATATTGAATAGTATAATATATTCCAACAATATAGTATCTTGTGTCTAATAAATTAATAAGCAAAATAGCAAACACCAAAACAGACCCAGGCAGATGTAGAGTCTAGTGAATGAAAAGATGTGGTATTTCAAATGCCTGAGGAAAAGACGAAGCATTGGCTTTTCCTAGGAAAAAACAAGATAAAAATGTGGCTTTGAAGCAGAGAGTTCTCAGATTTCAGAAACCTCAACGCAGGCGGCTGTGTGTTTGGTCCCTGAGAAACAGGTGCGTTTGAGTCACAGTTGACACTTATCTGAGCCTGTGGTGGTGTGGGCGCATGTGCAAGACTGTGCGTGTGTCTGTGGTGGCGGGAATATGTGTGTGAGGGAACGTGTGGTGTGTGTGCGGTGTGTGAGTATGTGTGAGTGTGTGAGCGAATGTGTGTGAGTGTGTGGTGTGTGAGTGAATGTGTGTGAGCAAATGTATGTGAGCAAATATGTATGGGTGTGTGAGCTAATGTGTGTGAGTGTGTGGTGTGTGAGCGAATGTGTGTGAGTGTGTGAATGTGTGTGAGCGAATATGTGTGTGTGGGCGAGTGTGAGTGTGTGAATGTGTGTGAGCAAATGTGTGCAAGTGAATGTGTGTGAGCGAATGTGGTGTGTGTGTGTGTGAATGTATGTGAATGAATGTGTGGGGTGTGTGTGGTGTGTAAGTGTGTGTGTGTGTGTGTGTATTGGGGGATGCAGTTGTCTGTGGAGCGTAGGAAACTGCCTTTTGAGAAGCATTTTATTTTTAGAAAGCGGGAACAGAAGTGGTGAAGGGAAGATCAGATGCCGCAGGGGCCGATCTGCAAAGGCCTTTACATGCAGCGCCCCTGGTCACCTCTAACTCCATGATGGGAACGTCCCCATTTCACAGGTCAGAAAGTGAGGTTCAGGGTTTAAATATCCTTCCCAAGATTCCAGTCTTGGGCGGTCTGAGCCCAAAGCCTACTCCTTGCCCCTTGTGGCGTGGCCTCCACGTGGGCTGTGTGTTTCTCGCGCCGGGGGCCCCGGCCACCCTGCCCCACCCGCGGCCCGTGCTCGCTGTGCGCTGTTCAGCTGTGCTGAGTGTGCGGATGAATGCCACAGAGGATGGCACTTAAAAGGGAAGGTCACACTTTCATCCGTTCCCTGCACTTTAGTCGTTAGTCTGTGTGGTCTGTTCTCAAGTGTAGGCACATGTAATAGCAATTCTCTTGAATTTGGTTTTTCTGATCCCGTGACACTGAATGCTTTGTAGAGTCTGTCATGCAGTTTTATCGGGTGGCCTTTCCCGGTCACAGACCCAGCCTCACTGCCCATGTGTCAGAGCACCTCGCTGGACACTTGAGACAGTTCTGCTTTTCAGAATGGCTGTGTGGGAACAGCACGGAACAAATTCCAGCCTATAATTTGAGACTCCCAGAAAAAAAAAAAAAAAGAAACCGTCTAGTATCCTAGAAGAAATCTGGCCATCTGTTGGTATACAATGTTGGTTGACCTTGGCCCTTCTCTTTATACACACCAGGGCTTGAGCAGGGCAGCTGGGGACAAGACAGCCCAGGAAGGAGGTTTGCATGTGGTCCTGGCCCTTTATACAAACATCTTAATGTCCATCGGGATTCTAACACATACCTCCTGTCAGGAACCCCTGAGCCCTCATAGCCGCCTTCCCCGCTCCATCAGGACACAGGCGTGATATACCCCCTGGGCTGCCCGCTCAGAGAGAACTGCCAGAAAGACAGAGTGAGGCCTTTGCAAATCGGAAATTTAATTTGGTGGAAATAGTTGGGCCAAGTAGTTGAATGCACTTGTCAGGCTGATCTGGCCTTGGGGGTGATGGAGGAAGGGGCATAGAAGCTGACCCTGAGGACAGAAAGGAATTCCTATCCAAACTACTTGACCAAGAAAACATTCCAGGTCTCCAGCTCTGACAACTAGCTACCAGGAAGGTAAAGAGAACTTGCAGGTTAAAATTATACCAGAGTGTCTCTACATTTCTATCAAGCCCAAGCCCTTCCTGGGTCCTGCAGGTCTAGCCTGGGTCCCTCTCCAGCCCATCCAGCCCCTCTGACTCCACTCTACCCAACTGCAGCCACTTTGGCCTCCTGGCCATGCTTGGAGTGCCTGGCCAGTTCCTGCGTCTGGAAGCCCCCCCCCCCTCCATGGCTGACTCCCCACCTGTCCCGCCTTCACAATATCACCTCCTTGGAGAGATGGTGGTGGATATCCCCCCCCCCATTTCCCCACCATCTAAAGAAGTGCTGTGGGATGAATGGTGTCCCTCTAGATTCCTACATTGAACCCTAATCCCAGAACCTCAGAATGTGACTATATTTGGAAGTAGGGCCTTGAAAGAGGGGATTCAGCTAAAATGAGGCCATTGGAGTGGCCCTAATCCAACAGGACTGGTGTCCTTATAAGAGATTAGGACACACATGGCATGTCGCCACAGAGAAAAGACCATGGGTGGCCACAGTGCAAAGGGGCTCTGGGCAGACCACGGACAGAGGCCTCAGGAGAAACTGAACCTGCCCACATCTTGATCTTGGACTTCGAGTCTCCAGAAGGGGGAGACATAAACAAGGAGGAGAACAAAAGCCGGAGAAATGGAACCAAAATGGAACCATCTTACATGTGGCCCACTGATGCACATCTGAGACATACAGATGTGGCATTGCTAAAGGGTCTCATGACTAATGTTTTACTAGGTAATGAAGGGTAACCTATCTTGACAAGAGCTAACCCTCTCAGGTCCTACAAGCCTCACTTTCAACAGACACAAATTCCTTAGAGACTTCACTATCCCTGACGCCCACTAACTACAAAGTACAGAATCAGCCCCTCCTCTCAATCCCATTGCAGCTCTTCCTACCCACGCTCCAGCCCCTGTGCCTAAATAAAGGCACTTTTTGCACCGAAAATGTCTCCAGAATTCTTTCTTGACCATTCGCTCACTACCCCACATCATTTTTGGCTCCCAATGTTGGGCCTATCTTCTCATCTGGACCCCGAGCCACTGTTTAAACTTGGTCAGTGACTCCCTCTCCTTTACTCTCATTCCAGGGGCTCTTCAAGGAGTGCGGTCTTAGTGGAACACGTTCACGTGGATTGCTCAGGCTGCAATCCTCTAGCCCGGGCTACTCTACAAGGAGGAACAAGAGCCTACCGTTTGGCTGGAAATTAGTGCCCTGGCCAGAATGGTAATGAGACCCAGAAACTTGATGCCCTCTCTTTATTTCCATCCTCATTACAAAGTTGTCCATCTAAGGGCAAGAGACAGTCACCTAAGTCACCAGGACGGCTGCCAATCTTAAGACTCCCGGATGAGGTTTCCTCCTCATTGGTCTAATGTGATCCCCTTCACATCCCTGGTCTAGCCTCTTCTGGCCATGGGACCTCCGCATGGAGCCAGCCAAAACCAATATCCGATTGAATTAAAACCCAAGCAGGAACCTGCTTCCAAGGGAAGCTGGCTGTGAAAGACCACATGTGTTGGAATATCGCTTAGATCATGATGGATTTCTATCTTTACTGCTTTTCGTCAATGTCCTCTACTAGCTGCTTACAGCATTGGGTAATTTCCCCTTGTAAAACCCTTCTAGTGTTTTCCTGGGTTAAAAACAGTGGGTTCTTCTCAGCACAGCACCTTATTTAGGTCCATTCACTGGCCCCCGTTTGTAGTGTAGGACATAATGGAGAAGTGGAGGGATCCTGGCACAGAAAAGCTGTGTTCATAGCAATTTCGTTGGAGGATGTCTCCAGTTGCTTTGACACTAGGAACCTC
This sequence comes from Neomonachus schauinslandi, assembly GCF_002201575.2. Lineage (NCBI taxonomy): Eukaryota > Metazoa > Chordata > Mammalia > Carnivora > Phocidae > Neomonachus > Neomonachus schauinslandi. Next base: position 145,884,354 of record NC_058409.1, read on the forward strand.
TGACATATCCTGCATGGGACTGCCCCCAGAAGCCGGGAGGGGGGATTTCCTTGGTAATGGACCTCCTCTACTTTTCTAGGAACATGGGTTCTTCTTCAGTCCCCAAGGATTCTCTCTTGGGATGCTTTTTAACCCATTAGAATCAATTCAGATGGCAAGATTTAAGAAAGAAAAGCCTGATCTTCTGTAACACTGCATCACCTTGGTACTCCCTAGGAGATGAGGAAAAATGGCCCATTAATGGGACATTAAACTTGAATATGATCTATCAGTTAGATCTCTTCTGTAGGAAACAGGGCAAGTGGATAGAGGTATCTTCATGGCCCTAAATCAGGATCCCAACCTAAGGGCCTCTTGCAGAATGTGTTTGACCACTAACCAGGCTAATAAACCCCCTCCTGATATATTGGATGATGATTATCTAAATAGGGCCATTCCTCCTAATAAACCTAGGCTAACAGAGGAATTGCAATCCTCTCCGCATAAAGAGGACACTGATGCTGTCACTAGCCCTCCTCCTTACAAGCCTCAAGACCCCTCTGCTCCCAGCCCAGCTGGACATACCAGGAGCAGAACTCCCTGTCTCCTGGGAGCTCCCCCTAAATATCCCCTAAGGGAGGTTGCTAATGGAGAAATAGGCACTATCAGAGTCCATGTCCCGTTCTCCATAAAACAACTCTTAGGTCGATATTCTGAGAACCTTTCTCAATTTATTGAGAGTTTTCAACAAGTAGCCATTATGTTTGATTTGACCTGACAAGATAATATATACACACATATATATGTGTATATATATATATATATACACACACACATATATATGTATATATGGATGATATTATATATATCATGCTATCTTTGTTGCACCCTGGAGGAAAGGAACCATATCTGGACAGGGGCTCCAGAGTTTGCTGTCCAACTGGCCACGAGAGATAGAGAACGTTATCTGGTAGAGGGCACTGCTGTCCCAATGACTGAGCCACACTGAAACTATCAGGAAAATGGAGGAAGAGAGAGACGGGATCCTATGATCACTTGCCTGATAGAAGGAATGAAAAAAGGATCTTTCAAACCTGTAAATTTGAACAAAATTCAGAAAGTCCCTCAAATTGCTGATGACAACCCGGCTCTGTTTCAGGGTGGCTTAATAGAAGCTATTTGTAAATACACAAACCTGGACCTAAGACGCAGGAGGGAATAACTATTTTAAACATGCACTTTATAAATCAGTCGGCATCTGACATCTGCTGAAATTTAGTTTTTCTGGTCCTTCTGTCTTGTTCCACTCCATTCCTTGGATGAGACTTAATATATAAACTAGGGAGTAGGTTTGCTCTTACTAAAGAAGAGTATAGGTTGTCCTCTTTAGCACCTGGAGAACCAGACCCTTACCCTGATATCCCTTTTAATATCTGGAAGGTCGTAAACCCACAGGTCTGGGATTGCAATGTCCCAGGATTGACTCTTAAAGCCCAACCAGTTAAAGTGACCTTAAAACACCCAATCACTAAACCTTGTAAGAGACATTATCCCTTAAAACCAGAGGCAAAATAAAAGCTGGGTTACAACCACTTATAGACAAGTCTCTCAAACATGGTATTTTAGGGCCTTGTCAATTTCCTTATAACACTTCAATTTTACCAGTAAAGAGGCCAAATGGGAAATATCAAAAGGCATAAGATTTAAGAGCTATAAATGAGGCAGTGGTCCCTATTCATCCCAAGGTACCAAATCCATATAGTTTTCTCACCCAGGTTCCTGGGGATGACAAGTGGTTTAGAGTACGTGATTTATTTTTTTTTAATTTAAATCCAATTAGCCAACATACATCATTAGCTTTTGATGTAGTGTTCAGTGATTCATTAGTTGAGTATAACACTACTTGATTTAAAAGACGCCTTCCTTTGCATCCCTCTGAGTGAGGAAACACAGCCACTGTTTGCTTTTGAATGGGCCTCACCTTCAAGCCCACAGGCTGCCAAATAACTTGGACAGTCTTGCCATAGGGTTTTAGAGACCATCCTCACTTATTTGGGGCTGACCTTAGTAAAGACCTCCATGAGGGATCCTTGCCTCAAGGGACTATAATTCAATATGTGGAATGATATTTTAATCCGTAGTCCCACAGAGGAAATGTCTGATAGCAATCTATAACCTCACTTAATTTCTCGGCAGACAGAGGTTATCACATCTCCCCTAAAAAGGCACAAATATCTAAACAGAAAGTATAATATTTGGGGTACGAACTAACACCCAGTCATGGAACTCTATCTACTGTTAGAAAAAAGATTCTATTCGATCTTGAGCCCCCAACTGCAAAGAACTCCACACTTTCCTAGGCATGGCAGGCTTTTGCCGCCTGTGGATTCTTGGACTTGGGCTCTTAGCCAAGCGATTGTAGGATTCAATTAAAGGCAAGAGCCTTTACTCTGGACTAAAGCCCAGCAGACACCTTCAAAGCATTAGAAACTAAGCTTTTATCAGCCCCAGCTTTGGCTCAACCTAACTTAGAAAAAACCCTTTTGCTTTACGTGTGGCAAAAAAACAGGGTCAAGTTTTGGGAGTTCTGACCCAAAAATGAGGAAATGAAATGAGACTGGTGGGCTATTTTTCAAAGTCACTTGACAATGTAGCACAAGGGTGGCCGGCTTGTCTTCGAGAGGTGGCTGGGATTGCCCTCCTGGGAAAGTCTCCTGTGATGACATCACATCAGGTCCACGTGTTTTAGAAACTAAAGGCCACCAATGGATGATGGGGGTGCCGACTTACTAAGTACCAGGCCAGGCTTTTAGACATACCTGAAGAGGTCCTTGAGACCTGCCAGACTTCAAACCCAGCTGCCCTTATGCCCAGACGTGACCATCGTACTCCTATAGAACATAATTGTTCAGAAATTATTGATCTTGGGGCGCCTGGGTGGCTCAGATGGTTAAGCATCTGCCTTCGGCTCAGGTCATGATCCCGGGGTCCTGGGATCGAGCCTCACATCGGGCTCCTGGCTCGGCGGGGAGCCTGCTTCTCCCTCTCCCTCTGCCTCTCTCCCTGCTCATGCTCTCTCTCTCCCTCTCTGTATCTCTGTGTGTCAAATGAATAAATAAAATGTTTAAAAAAAAAAGAAGTTATTGATCTTGCTTATTCTAGCAGATCAGACTCAGAAGATTCTCCTATTGGTAATGCAGATGGTGAAGGGTGTGCTATGGCCCATCTAACGCAGACTATCGAGGTCAGAGCCCTCCCAGCAAATACATCTGCCCAGAAAGCGGAGCTAATAGTGCTCCTTTGTGCTTTACAATTGGCAACAGGTCTTGGGATAAATATCTATACTGACTCTAAATATGCTTTCCTAGTCCTACACGCATGGGGCAATTTGGAAAGAGAGAGGGTTATTAACAAGTCATAACTCTCCCATTAAATATGGACCTGAAATAATAGCTCTTTTAGAGGTTGCACACAAACCTAAGACAGAGGCTGTAATTCACCGCAGGGGACGTCAGAAGGACACGTCTAGGGACTCTAATGAGAATGACCTGGCGGAGCGTGCTGCCAAGCAAGCTGCGCAGAGCCTGCAAGTCCTGTATGTGTTGACACCAGTAACAAACACAGCCCCGGTCTACTCGGACCAAGACATCCAGGTAGCCCCAGAATGGGGGTTTTCCAAAAATGCACAAGACTGGTTTATAAATGATAGAGGAAAAGTCTTTATACCCAAAGGCAACCAATGGAAACTAACGCAGGGTATACATCAGGCTACTCATTTGGGTAAAAAGACCCTGGAACAGATGATTATGAACACTTTTGATGGGATTAACTTAACCATTACCAATCATGTGCTGTTTGCACCCAAGTAAATGCAGAGGGCGCAATTATGGCCCCCTTTAAAACCAGTCCAAAGTGGGGGGACATATCCTGGGGAGGACTGGCAACTCCATAAGATAGATTTTACAAATGTCATCTTATAAAGGATATAAATACTTACTGGTCTATGTAGACACCTTTCCTGGATGGATAAAAGCCTTCCCTTGTGAAACAGAAAAGGCCACTGAAGTGACAAAAAGTTTATTAAGGGAAATTACCCCTAGAACTGGATTCCCTCGGTCCACACAAAGTGACATTGGACCATCTTTTATTGTACAAATAACTGAGCAAATAGCTCTGGACTTAAAAATTAACTACTATTTGCATTCGGCCTGGCATCCACAATGTTCCCAAAAGGTGGAAAAGGCCAACCACACCTTAAAACGACATCTTGCCAAAAGTAAGCATTGCCACTCAAGAAAACTGGGTTACTAATTTAGCAGTAGGATTTCTCAGAATGAGAATTGCCCCAGAGCAACGAATAGGGGTAAGCCCCTTTGAATTACTATCTGGATGCTTGTTCTCACTGTAGACCTGTCAAGAGATGGAGACTATAATGCTTTGTTGAATTATTCACTTGAGGCTGGGTTAATCCATAAATCTCTACACCAATATGCAGACCATATCCTCCCTAAACCTGATCTGACATTTACTAATAACCCACCTCATATAGACCCAGGAGATGTGGTTTATGTAAAGGATTGCAAGTCTAATACAGCAGGGGATTGACTCCAAAACGGAAGGGCCCCTACAGGTCATATCATGTATCACCGCCACAATTAGAAGGCCATTCCTCGTGGATTCATATATCAAGAATTCAAACTGTATCTTCCTCACAGGACCCCAGGGTGCCAGCTTACGTGCTTTCTTACTTCCGTGATCATGTAAAAAACCTCAGGCTTCCCTTCAAATGACAGCAAACATTGTACCTCTCTTTCTCATTCTCTTTTTTCCAATTTATACTGATAATTCCTTCTTAACATGGGCACAGCATTATGCTGAACTTCAAAATCAAACAGCATGCTGGATACATGGGATTCTGCCTGTATTCGGCACATCTGGTCTGCCTTGGTGGGTCTCCCTATCATGGGGCATTCCTCATGTATTTATGTCTCAAATATGACCTGTGACCCAAGTACTACTATATTACGTGATAGCTCTATCGCAGAGCAAATATGGCCTCTGGCCTATGATCAGTGCCACCTGGAATCATCCAGGCCATAATCAGATCCCAAACCAGTAAAGTTCTAACTGAATCTACTCGTCCACAAATAAATACACACCAGAGAATGCCTAAACGATAAACCCCACCTTATCGGTATACACAGGATGGAATATATCAGATCTGGGATGGATATGTATGGCTCACCTCCACAATAGGATGGCTGAGTCAGAAAACAATTCTATGCTGGGAACAGAGAAACCATACTTATGATACATGGGCAACGTCACAGGGCAGTTAAGATGCCTGTCATCAGCAACAGGTTCACAAATCATTGTTCTTCAGGCCACCTAGTAGTCTGCTACTGATTAGACAGGGAGGCCCAGAACTAGGCAGCTGGCTCCTAATGGGACCCAGTGGCTACTCGGCTCTAACCTACGGCCATGGCTTCCCCCAGGCTGGCTAGGTCACTGTACTCTGGGTTTTGCCTGGATGCACCAACGCACTATGAAAACATTACTAACGTGGCCAACCTTCCAAATTCAAAACAACCGTGGACACGTCCCATGTTTCATTGGTATGACCACCTAACGTCCACCTTTGTTCCCTCTTTAGGACTGGAGGATGTCGCTTGGCACATGGAAGCCCTTAATAAGTAGACGGTCAAAACCCTAAATGACTCCCCAAATAGCATTGCCCTGTTAGATACCGAAGTGACACAGACGCATAAAGCCGTCCTACAAAATAGAATGGCATTCGATGTTTTGACAGTGGCAAAGGGGGTACCTGGGCCATTATCAAAATGGAACGTTGTGTATATATTCCGGATTGTCACAAAAATGTAACAGGGTTGCTAAAAGATATGAATACTCAAATTGGCGCTTCAAACGATCCCTCCCACTCCTTTCATAATTACACTCCTGGACTGGAGGGGGATTTTGGTCATCAAAGGACTCTTATTGGGACTTCTTTTGCATGATAATTGTAATCATGTTTTGCTGTTTTTTCCGACATCTCTCCACCTGGTGCCTAGACTCCTTCATTGCCATAACTTCAAGTGGATGGATGATCCTTTCTACTCAAGGAGATTCATATATGTTGTCTACCTTGGATTCAGCTGCCTCTTTCTTTCAAAATTCCTACATATAAATTCCCAACTGACCAACACTGACCCATAAGAAAGGATGTCTCTACCCTCCTCATTCAGCAAGAAGAGGTTAGAGAAGATGAAACCTTGCACCCTCAGCAACCCTAAAGGTTTAAGGGTCAAAATTGTTCAGGGGGAAATGAGGAGAACAAAGGCAAGAGAAACGTAACCAAAAAAAGAAAAAGAAAAAATCATGTTACATGTGGGTCACTGATGCACATCTAAGACATACAGATGTGGCATTGCTAAAGGGTCTCATGGCTAAAGTTTTACTATGAAGGGTAACCTATCTTGACAAGAGTTAGCCCTCTCAGGTCCTACAAGCCTCACTTTCAACAGACACAAATTCCTTAGAGACTTCGCTATCCCTGACGCCCACTAACTACAAAGTACAGAATCAGCCCCTCCTCTCAATCCCATTGCAGCTCTTCCTACCCACGCTCCAGCCCCCATGCTAGAATAAAGGCACTTTTTTGCACCAAAACTGTCTCAAGCAGTCTTTCTTGACCGTTTGCTCACCAGCCCCGCATCCATAAGTGCCCGTGAGTCCCACCTGGGGCACACTGTTCCTGGGGCCAAGCTCACAGGCAGTCACCCTTGCTCTTCCTGCCCCTGAGCCCCTGACTTTCATTAACGTATAAATTAGACTTCTAAGCACACATTTGGTTCTCTGCTCACTTTCCCCTCCAAAAACTCCACTGAATAGGAGCCACTGCTGCGAAGAAGTCCCTCAATAAATCACTGTTGCGTATTAATGAGTCATTAATTCTCCAGCAAGCAGAAAGGCTCAAACCGTAAAGGGACACTGATGTCCCCGTGGGTTTGTTAGTTCTCTGGTTCCTGAACTTGTCCAGATTGATTTTTCAAAGGCACTCAGCTCATTTAGGTGGCCTCAAACCGGCGTTACGCCTATAATGGACCGTCAACCTTTTTGGAAACGTTCAAGGCCATTGTTGCTTGTTTGGTTTTCGGTCACTTTCCCCCACTTTGCTCTGGTTTAAGCTGCCTTATACACTGCATATAAATGAGCTTAAGTTGTTTTGAAGAGATTTGCATGAAATTCCCGGGGATAACTTCTGATAAGCCCAATTCAGACATACAGGAATGGGAGAAGAGTACGCAGTGGGGATACGGAATTTGTGACACTCGGCTCGGACCATTTATATAATTCATATCATAGAGAAAGTTTTAAGTCTCTCTCAAGACATTGCCCTTTCATTTTGATCCTAACAAATGGGCTCAGGTTGTTTGGGTTTCAATCTTTACAAAATTGCTACAGGATTTTCAAGACCGCTCAGGGTCACCTCTTCCAAGAATCCTTCCCTGACTTTCTCAAGATGTAGAAACGTCCCTCCTACCTCCCCCCAACCTCGAGGTCCCATGACAGCCCCACAGTGAACCTATCCCCTCCACAGTCAGCCTGGCAGCCTCCCCCTTCTGACTGGGTTGTGGCTTCCTAGTCCTGCAGGACCAGCGGGCCCTCGATCACTATGAAGGTTGGAACAAATCCCCTGTGAAAGGCAGGGCAACACAGGCGGGGGTTTTGAGGGCAAGAGCCTGCCATCCTGGCTCCCCTGGGATCTGACCCCAAGCACATGGCAGTAGGTGGGAGCCCAGGAAAGCCTGTATGCTTGACGGCAGCCTGGGGGCTCTGGGGTGAACACAGGAGAGCAGGCCTGCGCCTTCTACACTTTCCTCTGCATGAGGAACTGTGCCTGCCTCCCCAGGCAGCCTCCAACAGCCCGAGGCCTTAACCTGCCCCAGAGTGTTATCAGCTCTTCTAGTGGATCCCTCTTGAGTAAAACTTAGTAATTTTTTTTTTCTTTTGCATGCATGGTGATATTTTCAAGGGTGGAATTTCCTGAAAAGAGTTGACCACTTGCCTGTAAAGTGTACAGGGATGGTTGGCTTTATGGGTTAACCTGGCTAAGCCATGGTGCCCAGAGGTTTGGGCAAACACTAATGCTGGTGTTCCTGTGAAAATATTTTGTATATATCACGAACGGTTATCGTCAATTGACTTTAAGTCAAAGAGAGAACGCTTGATAATGTGGGTGGGCCTCATCTAATCAGATGAAGGCTTTCAGAGCAAACACTAATGTTTCCCAGAGAACAAGGAATTCTGCCTCAAGGTGGCAGGATCAACTCCTGCCTAAGTCTCCAGCCTTCTAGCTGATTGTGTCAGGGGGTCTGCCCTACAGATTGTAGACTTGCCAGCCTCACAACCATGTGTGCTAATTACTTAAAATATATCTTTTTATATCTATCATTGATCCATCCATCCATCTATCCATCCAATTGGTCCTATTTCTCTGGAAAACTCTGACCGACAAGGTACATATTTAAAACGTGATGCTGGTATCAAAACAAGCATACCTGTATAAGGACAGGTGTTGTTGTGTTAATGAAGGCAAGTTGACCCGAGCTCCTGTTCACTGAAGAAGGCGGAATGAATGCAGGATGCAGACCTTGAGCCAGGCCAAGAGCATGCCTTGCCTGGGGGCCCCATCTTGGGGGCTTAAACACGGTCTCATTTAATCAGAGCAACACCTCTGCAAGGGAACAATTGTTCCCACCTTGCAGGTAAGGAAACTGAGGCTTGGAGCAGTAAGGGACAGGAGGAGTCACACAGCCGGTGAGGGGTGGTTGGGAGTCCGTCCAAGCTCTAGCTCTTTCTGCAGCATAACACAGACCCCCAGGGGAGGGCAGGGGAATGAGCCGGGGTTATAACCGGGCCTGGAGCACAGATGCTCTAACTAGTGGCTGCCCCTCCCCAGGAGAGGGGTCTGTGGCCCACCGCATGGCCTGCAGCAGCACCCAAGGCCAGATCCAGGACGGGGAGTGGCCTGTGGCCCTTTGGTGCGTGGCCCCACACACGGAGGGGGAGGAAGAGTGAACCCACACGCAGACGTGCACACAAGCACACACAACTCCAGGGCCAAGCACGCCCAGTTCCACTGGTTGGTCCTCTCCTTTCACTATTTTAAAACAAATTAGCTATAATATCTCATCAGGTTAAAAATGTTCCCCCACCACTTATCACCTTCATTGGAAATTCCAGTTTCTAGATCCAACACAGTAAATTCAACAAGGGATATAAATATTTAAAAGAAATTCAAAAGCAATTTCTTTTGGAAAGCACAGAGTTACCTATTCCTTGAGAACAATCACTGTTTAATTTACTGTGAGTATCCTGCATACTAATTTACCTTATAATAAAATATATCTTCCGTGTCTTTTAAAGTCCTTTTAGAAATGAAAAGTAAATTGAAGTTTTCCTTTTAAGTGCAGGTATGAAATAATTCATAGCAAATAAATGCCTCAGGCATATTATTAAATCCCAAAGGGGTTTTCAATATTCTCTGAGCGGTTATGGAGGGTCTGTGATGGCCAGTGAGTCATCTTATTCATCATTAATTTCATAGTCTGTCTACCACAGATTGGGAGTCAAAAACTTTGGCCCTTGTCAGTTCTAGCCCTCTCTCTTTATAAATAAAGTTTTATTGGGACACGTCCATGTCTATTTGGTCCATACTGTTTGTGGCTGCTTTTGTGCTATCACGTCAGAGTTGAGTCATCGTGACTGAGACCCTATGGCCCACAAAGCGGAAAATATTTACTCTCTTGCTAGAAAAAGCTTGCCAAACCCTGCCGTGGGTGGTCAGATGGAGTTTTCCTCTTTTCCCTCCATTTCATCTTCTTTCATCATAATTACTCCAAACCTCTCTTTATATTTAATTTTCAGGGAAAGCTCTCACTATTATCATGAATTACTCATCCTAAGATAGTCTTAATATTATGCATAATATTTCAATATTTAATTATCACATCTAAAATGCAGTGTTCTCAGTTACATAAATATTGCTGAGGTTTGAAGAAAAAGAAGAGAAGAAAGTTTATTTAAGGCTCAGTTCTGGTGGGTTTCTAGGTTTGAAATACAGAGGCACACTGTTCAAGACTGAGCTCATGCAGACCTCTAAGCATAGTGCATACACCAGATAGTGTATAAAACACAGGACAAACAGGAGGGCAAAAACCTAGAACCCTGCTTCTTTCTGGTGACTTCTCGATTGTGCTTACACAAGAAACATTGTAGTTAAAATGGACTGGCTGTTTGGTCAGTGATATTCTTACATTCACTGAATAGGCAACATATTTGCAGGAATCTGCATTTTACTCCTGGGGGACTTAAACTGTTTTTCACTCTCAATAGAAACATGTATTGCATGAACCTTTGTACTTTTTCTGAATTACTCTTCCGGGGGGGGGGGGTGTGGTGAGTTTGTTTTTCACTGCTTTCTATTCATTGAAGACGTTGATTTGTTCTTTTCAAAAAGTGGAAACAAAATAACAAAAAACTTCATTATTTACTTTTATGCTTAAAAGTGTTTGTCTTTAGTGATCATTGACAAATGAAACACCATCTGACCTTCAAAATCAAATCCTTACTTTCACAGGTCCTGCGCTGAGCGGTAGGAACCCACCCGGAGTGTTGGTGAAGGTAGCCGCAGAGCTGAGCCAGGGCGGCCAGCGTGGTAGCCTTGCTCTGAGCCAACTGGAAACCACCTCCAGTTGGCTCTTCCGTGTTGTGCAAGACCATCCATAAAGCACACATGAGGGCTTTTCTCACCCAGTCAACGAGACACGAAGAACTCCCTACAAGGAAAAACACCTGCTGTCCTGGCTCCTCAGCACCTGTCACCCATCTCCCGTCTGCCAGCAGTTTTCCCCTGGGACATTCTACACACCACATGGAGTCCCTGGGATTGTCACAAGATGGAAGCTTCCGAGATTTGTGGTCCCTGACTTCAGGGACACCTTGTGCCCTCCCAGCCCTGTCTGCGGACACCGCTGGGGTAATGGGTGTGCTGGAGCTGGCGTGGAGGGTAGATGTCTGTCGCCCCACTCTTGCTACCTGTCTGTGCTGCCCTCCTGACCCCCCCACCATCTCACACGCAGGGAATTTTCACATATGTGGACATACACATACAGAGTCGATCCTCCTTACGCAGGGACTCCATATTCCTGATTCACCTGCTTGCTAAAATTTGTATCTCTCTCCGCCCCCCCCCCCCCCCACTAATCAGCACTTGTAACACTGCCATGGTCAATCAAGGGCACGTGTAGAGTGAGGGAAAGAATGTCACCCAATGTGCTCATTTCCAGCTGAGAGAGAACAAAGCCAGACTCTGCCTTCTTGTTTCAACACCCCCTACCGCAAACAAGTGTCCTTTATGCAAGTCTACATAGTACCATGTTTTCCTCACTTGGGGGCCTTTTGTCGATTTCCCGATTTCAAGTGGCTCAAACAGTGCTCACGTGCTGTCTAGTGATCCTGAGGGCAAGAAGGCTGTGATGTCCCCTACAGAGAAGGTGCGGGTTCAGGCATACGCTGCAGTGCTATTGACAGTGAATCCAATGTTAATTGATCAATTATATACATTAAATAAGGTGTCTTCAATAATTCATTAATTAACAATAAAACAGAATTATGTATCGATTGGTTGATGAAAATGTTATGACGAGAGACTCAGAGGAAACTAACCCTGCATCTTCTTTAGGAGCCACGGTTCAGGATTCGCTAAATTTGGTGTGTGGTGCAGCTTTGTAGACATAATGTGAATAGTGAGTTGGGGCTGCATCTGACGTCACAGAAATCCGACATGTATCGTGTCCTCGATATAGTCGGGCGTGGTGGCCCTGTTCCAGTGATAATGAAGGACATTGCACAGCATCCTCTGCTCACCTGAATTCCCAACCTCAATCTCTGGAGCCCAAAATGAAGAGACTTACACATTTCTCCTTTCATCTCTGATTTTTTGTTTGTCCCGATTTGTTGGCAGGTCTCTAACACTTGTTTTGTTCAATTTTGTTTTTATAATTTACAAGTGTCCCAAGGCTGACGTTAAGCCCAAGGACATGCATTGTTTGGGCTGTGCAGTGTTTATGAGACTTCTAAATTGGTTACATTTGGAAATCCAAAGATTTCACATAAAATGCTGAGAGGACCGTGCATGTACCTCTCCCTCCCACCTCCTTGTTACCAATCTCCCAGTCCAGCACCTTGTAAGTCTCTGAGCGACTGCAAAAATCAGTAGCTGCCCCCCATCACTGAGTGTAGATCTGTCCTGGTCATTCTCAGTCCCGACAGAGTGGAAAAGCTAATGAACTGCTTGGCCCTCTGGCTTTTGGGGAGTTCTCCCTCCAGTATGGTCTTCCTGGAACTTTCCTGATGGGGTTGATATGCTGCAGTAAACCACCCCCATTTGGCTCTTCCGTGTTGTGCAAGACCATCCATAAAGCACACAAGGGTTTTCCCCCCCAGTCAACGAGACACGAAGAACTCCCCACAAGGAAAAAGAGGCAACATAGTCAGCACACGTGTCAGCCTCTGAACCACGTGCTTGTGCAACTCGCTTGTGCGAGGGCCCCCCCCCCTGCTGGGGGCCAGAGATACAGACGCAACCCCACCTGATGAAGCAGATACACTCACCCCAACTTGCTGGGTCAGGTAGCACCATGTCCATAATGGAAAGTTTGGGTTCTAGGCATTACAATACTGAATCTTGAGTGTCTCTCAACTGGAAATAGCCTCCTTTTTTTTTTTTTTTTGGCTGGAGATAACCTCTTTTCTCTACTTGTTTCGCTATTCTCCACCTCCAGGCATACCCATGCCTCAGCTCCAAGGATGAATCTTGGCTGAACAGAAAAAGATGGATGAAGCGACAGCTCAATCTCTGAGACTGAGTATCAAGTCACCCTTGACATCCATTTGAGTCAGGACCCATCCACGTTCATGCGCATCTGGTATCCGAGTCTGAGCCGTTGACAGAACGTCTGTGTGGATGGCTGGGGGTTCCATTTGCCTCCTCTGCCTGCCTTACTTATCTTACCAGCTGTCCCACCCCCACCACCTCTTGCCAGAGGCCCTTTTGACAGAACTCCTGAATTCCTGCTTAGCTGTTCAATCTGATGCCATGTCCTGCAGTGTATTTTTTAATTCTTTGTCATAGGTTTAGATGATCATAGAAAAGTTGCAAAATTATGAAGAGTTCCCATATGCCCTTCATGCAATTGTCAAACCAGGAAATCAACACTAAACTATAGATCTTGTGAAATTATACCAGGTTTTCCTCGAACGTCCTTTTACTGTCCAGGATCCCATATTGTGTTTAATTTGTTGTGTCCTTCGTCTCCTCCAGCCTATGACCGATCCTCAGTCTTGTCTTTCATGACCTCCAACCCAGGCCCCCTCCGGTGAACACGCTTCAGCCTCTGTCCTCACTATAGCTGAATACCCTGTTTCCTTCCCCTTATCTACCATGTGAACTCCTAATCAGTACTCCAGATAATATTATTTAGGCACGTAATGCTAAGCCTCAGTGCCTCAACATAATAGCAATTCACTCTCACTTACTCGAGTCCTGTGTGGATGTTCCCGGTTGGGTGGCTCTCCTGAGCTCTCCTCCACGTGGTAGGGACATCTTAGGACACTGCTGTCCCCACCTCGTGGCCTCTAAGATCAGCACAGAAAGGAAGAAAGAGGAGAAATATGTGTGAAAGCTTTCGTTGTTTCTTTAAATAGCACAAGCCACACAGGCTTGCATCATTGCTGCCCATGTTACATTGGTCAGAGCGAATCCAGATGCAGGAGAGAGGGAAATGCCGTTTCCTGTATCCCAGGAGGGAAATGAGGCAGGGTATTCAAGTTAGACCATTGTCTCCGCTGCTGGCCACCCTTCTGGTCATCAAACAGCTTTCTTTTTCTTCCCACATGCTACAGCTTGCTCACACTCTTCCCGAGAGAGAACGTGCATACCCGTTCAGTAACAGTAGCCAACTCCGGGCCCAGGATCTCTGAATGGATCTGGCCTCTCCGTGAAGAACAGGAGCAGCGCTTTTGGTCTGGTCTCCTGTGACCTGAGGGATACTTGATTTGTCACTGGTTTCCCTGATATCCAATCAATAGTGGTGGATCAGGGCCGGGGAACTGCATGGACCCCTCCCTCTTGGAAAAGGAAGTAGGGAAGTCTCATACCCATCACTAGCCCATAGATGTACTTTAGTCCTGCAGGACGGGTGTGGTGATTTTCTCTGCTCTGGATGCTGAGACCCCACAGTGACAGACCTCACCTTCTGGGGGCTCCTCCTTGCTCCTTATTTTGCAAGGCCACGTAAGAATGGGCTTCGGGGAGTGCATTCTCCTGTTGGCAACACACCTTTGGGAGCTCACTTCCTGTTTAGCAAAGACTGGGGCCTCAAAGTTTATTAAGTCCCAAACAATTGAAGGATTTTTGGGTCCCGACTCATGGTATTCTTGGCAGTGCAGTCGTCTCAAAAACATAGTGACTTCTGATCTATTTGTACCAGTAACCATACCCCTTTCTTGGATGTCATTCTGGAACCTACTTCATTTCCCTGCCTCCTCACTGCTGTGAATCTGTCTCTCAACTTAACAGTAGCTGTCTGAGGCCACCGGGGTGAGTGGGAGGTCCGTGCGCTTACTCACACGTTGGCCCTGGGTCACTTTATGGACTTAGAAAGTTCACCAGCACTTAACGAGTTCAAATTATTTTTTATTCCCATACTTACTGGTTGGGGACTAGAAGCAGGTTACCTTTTGCAACCCTACAAGGCCCTGAATTTCTGGACCCTATTACCTTTCATTTTCTGCTTACAAAACAGCCAATTACTTCCTGAGCTCATCTCTTTCTTATATTGCCTTTCCAAACAGATCCACTTCCAATTAAAACACCTTTCTAATATTCCATTTTCCAAGGACTCCTCCTATGAGCCCGCAGTGATGGGGTCTGCCTTCCAAGTCCCCGCAGACAGCCATCTTGCCATATTTTGTCAATACATAGCATCGATGTTCGGCCACCAGTGAGCCATGTGTCTTCCTCGCCTCCTGCCCAACTGCTAAGAAAATGGCCACATAGTTTTGTTACAGTAGCAACTTCCTGCAAGATACCACTTTCCATAGCATTCAATAAATCATGCTAGTCGTTGCAAACAACCCCCAATTCCAGTGGCTCCACAAAATAAATTCATTTCCCACCTTCCCTATATCGACTGAGGATTTTCCAGGTAGGGCACCCTCCTTCAGACAATGACTCAGTGATCCAGAGCCTTCCATCTTGGGATGCTGCTGTTTCCAGTATGGGGCTCCAACTTGCCACAGGAGAAGAGAGGAAAGGATCAGGTGTCCAAGATATTTTATGGGCCAGCCTGGATGTGTCATACATCACATCTGCCTGCATTCCGTCAGTTGGAATTAGTTTTATGGCCTCAGGTACAAAGGGATGGTTAAGGTCATCCACCTGGGTGTCCAGGAAGATAATTAAATGGTTGAAAATAATTAGAATTATTTCTGGCACAAAGACTGGTCTGAAATGTCACCTGATATCTCTGCAGATTCAGGCATTTCCCTTCCACTGACACTGTGTCTTGTACATAATTTGCACCTGCCACTTCGATTAAAAATTATTTTGTCTGTAGACCTGCCAGGTAAGGAGTGCCTTGAGGTTAAGAACTGTCCCGTAGTGCTCGCTTCAGCAGCGCATGTACTAAAACAGGAATGACACAGAGAAGATGAGCGAGGCCCCATGCAAGGATGACATGCAAATTCGTGAAGCGTTCCGTGTTAAAAAGAAAGAAAGACAGAAAGAAAGAAAGAAAGAAAGAAAGAAAGAAAGAAAGAAAGAAAGA
>NC_058409.1:145900235-145927854 GCF_002201575.2 Neomonachus schauinslandi
AGAAAGAAAGAAAGAAAGAAAGAAAGAAAGAAAGAAAGAAAGAAAGAAAGAAAGAAAGAAAGAAAGAAAGAAAGAAAAAGAAAGAAAGAAAGAAAGAAAGAAAGAAAGAGAAAGAAAGAAATGTCCTGTATACATCTCCATAGCACCTGAGCCTGGCACACGCAGGTGCTGAGTGCTTGTCAAGAGAACGAGGAGACCAGAGGGAGGCCTGGCTAGGAGAAAATGTTGAGAGGCTGTTCCTCCTTGTAGAGCAGGATGGGGTTTCTCTAGTAGAAAGGGAAAAATTGGAGGCTATCATAAGACATATTTTCTAATAAAAATGAATGTAATATCATGTTCTTTTTTATTTATTTAAGTGGGCAACTTGTTTCCCCTTCTCTTTCTTGGCATTCACTTGGTAATTTTGCATTTCCCAACGGATTAGTCTCAACACAATGAAAGCTCCCAGTAGAGGCTATTATTTATATTTCTTTGAATAGTATCTCTTGTCCTGAACTAAATTGTTACTTATAATATGGAAAAAAAAAAAAAAAAGCCCGTAAGATACGCTACTGGACGTTCTCAGGATTCAAGTTGCCACTCAGTATTGGAGGGGAGTCTGTCCCCTGGAGATTTAGGACTGTGCCCCAAGACTTCTCTATTTAAGGAGCTCAAGGTAGAAAACCTTCCTAGTCAGGCAGAACTGAGTCCAATTAACTGATTGAAATACACAGAAATACGGAAGAATAGCCCATTTGTTTGCTTTAATCTAAGAAACAAAGGGCCCCTGATGAGGCTGCACAAAGGGATTCTGACCATCATCTGAAATGTCTCTTGCTCCTAAGCTGGGGTGTGTGAATGAGGAGAAGGCAGCTTCTCAGGGTCCTGGTCTGTCATCCAGGGAGCCCATCACCAGGAAGAATGTGCCAGGAGCTGATGGGTGGTGGCTGTGTTGGGGCATCACATTTAGGGGACGCCCTCAGAGGTGTGAAGAGTACAGGCTAGTATTTCTCTAAACAGTCTTCTAGCAGATGCAAGTGTCTTGTTCTGAAACAATCAGCACGTTGTGACAATTTTCTGACAGGTAGATGTGAAGTGTCTTGAAGATGGGCCCCTTTTTATAACTTGCCCCAAAGTGCCACCTGAGCTAGCTGCGGCCACGTGGGACGTCCCACCTCCCCTTAACTCTCCCTCCACAGTGTCTGGTTTGCAGAAGGGACTAGCTGTGCAAATGGGTGGCACACTTGTCCTGGAATCGACTCCTGGGAAGCTGGCCCCTGGTTGGAGTTCACACACCTGCCTTTGAGAAGTCTGTCCAGCACGAGGGCTCTCTGAAGAGCTCACGGAGTCACCTGGCCGCTTTCCTTGCCGCCTTTAACAGAAGGGCACCGGAACACAGCCCCATGAAAATCAGAGCATCAGAAATTGAGTGGACAGTAGGGTTCCCATCTACCTTTCTCTCCCCGGACATGGTTTCCCTAATATTAACATCTTCCGTTAGCATGCTGCATTTGTAATAATTGGAGATTTTAATAACAGAGTAATAATTCAAATAGAGTGAAATGTAAATAGCATTTAAATTGAATAAAATAGATTAATATTTAAATGACAAATAAAAAGAAATGATTATAATGAAATAATATTATTATAATAATACATTATTCTTTTTTTTTTTAAGATTTTATTTATTTATTTGACAGAGAGAGAGACACAGCGAGAGAAGGAACACAAGCAGAGGGAGTGGGAGTGAGAGAAGCAGGCTTCCCGTGGAGCAGGTAGCCCAATGCGGGGCTCGATCCCAGGACCCTGGGATCATGACCTGAGCCGAAGGCAGATGCTTAACCACTGAGCCACCCAGGCGCCCCAATAATACATTATTCTTAACTGAAGTCCATGGTT
Organism: Neomonachus schauinslandi; assembly: GCF_002201575.2. NCBI lineage: Eukaryota > Metazoa > Chordata > Mammalia > Carnivora > Phocidae > Neomonachus > Neomonachus schauinslandi. The sequence goes on from NC_058409.1 coordinate 145,902,114, forward strand.
TACATTAGTGGTCACTCTTGGTGTTGTACCGTGTATGGGTTTGACAAATGCATAATGATGTGTATCCATCATTCTAGTACCATACAGAGTAGTTTCCCTGTCCTAAAAATCCTTTGTGCTCCACCTGTTCATCCCTTACCCTGACCCCAACCCCTGGCAACCTCTGATCTTTTTACTGTCTTCATAGTTCTGCCGCATCCAGAATGTCATGTAGTTGGAATCATATAGCATGTGGCCTTTTTGGATTGGCTCCTTTCACTGAGCGATATGCCTTCAAGTTTCTTCCTGGTCTGTTTGCGGCTTCATAGCTCATTTCTTTTTAGCTCGGAATAATACCACACTGTCTGGATGGGCCACGGTTTCTTTATCCACTCGCCTATTGGAAGACATCTTGGTTGCGTCTAAGTTTTGGCAACTGTAAGTAAAGCTGCTATGGACATTCGTGTGCAGGCTTTCGTGTGGACATAAATAAATGTTCAACTCATTTCAATCAGGTGAGTACACATGTCGGATCGTTTGGTTAAAAGTGAGTTTAATTCTGTAAGAAACTGTCACGCTGCCTCCCAAAGTGATCACGTTGCCTTCCCCCCAGCGATGTACGAGAGTTCCTTCTGCTCCACATCCTTGCCAGCATTTGGAGTCGTCAGTGTTCTGGACTTGACTACTCTAATAGGGGTGTAGTGGCATCTCGTGGTGGTTTTAATTGGCGATTCCCTGATGACATATGATATGGAGCATTTTTTCATATGCCTGTTACCAGGTGTTTTTTCCTTCATGGGCCTAATGCAGACATTTCTTCCTCCAAGCAGAAAGAACTGGTTTATTGTTATGAGGGAAATACGTTTCTAGACTGGTTGGGCTAAACATTCCCTTAACACATCTTTCGAAAGTGATGGAGAAGGATACTAGTACCAAGTATCATTTCCTTTTTTAGATGCTTTCAAATTAGACAATCAGCGCTAAAATAGGGAATAATTGGGGCCCTCCTTAGGGGGTCCTGGTTGGGGATGGAGCTTTCTCAGCCACATGGATCCTTGGGGAACAGATTTTGCTGCTTTGCAATGGAAGGAAAGTAACCAATCCAGACTGCTGAATACTTGGCAAAGAGTAAGATACTAATAGATTTGAGATGTTTCTACATTCCTGCCTCCCACATACGTAATTTAGGCCAGGCCAGCTGGATTTTAAGAGAGAAAGAAAAGCATTATCTCTCTGACAGAACCAGCTTGCTTTTAATTCTATCAAACAGAAGAAGTTTAGTGTCTGAGCTTGCTCCCGCATATTCTCCATAGGCCGCTACTTCCTAGGACAGCAACACTGAAGACCACCCTATCAGCTACAGTGAGGGACGCACAGAGGGGTGGCCCTGTCCTCACCGTCATGGGGGACAGTAATAACATGCAGACATCAGCAGGGATGGCGAACGTCTACAGATAAGAACGTGACAGCCGGGAGTATCGGTGTCCAGCTTGACTATGACACTTGGCTGGTGCAATCTCTAGTTGGACATTGGTCGTTGACGCTGTGTGCTCTTAGGTGCACCCCCCGACGTGGGACAGCCTGACAGCTGAGTGGCTGTTGGTCCACCATCCTTAATGGGATCCCACAACAGTCTGTGTGCAGGCAGCACTGGTCCTAGAGACTTCGATTATTTTCCTCCTCAAGCACTGGGAATTAATGAACCCTTAGCTTTCTGAAATTTCTCTTTAACTCATTATGCCCAGGAATCCAGGCCCGACTTTTCCTAGCGCACCTGGACTTATGCAGATTGAACCATGAGCTTCTTGCTCCTCAGCTCCATCCTGGCCGAGCTCTGATGAGCATCGCTCTGAGAAGCAAGATGGGGAAGTGACACGTCTTTTCACGTCGTCTGGGGTTCATGTCTGACCCAAGGACCCTTCACTGATGGTGCTTTTCAATCAGCTCTGAGCATCACACAAAGTTTTCCCAAATATTCTCTTCAGAGCATAGAGTTTCAACAATCTCAGTCATTCTTTCTTCACCAGCTCTTTTGTAGATAATGAAGAAGCCATTCTTCCAGTGTGATCCATAAAGCAACCTGGTTTCCAGCATCCTCCTAAACGAAATGTCAAGTTAGAGAGGTACTCTGGCAAAGGGTCGACCAACAGCAGGACTCTTCTCCTACTGGGAGGCCTGCATCAGGCTTCGGAGGATGTGGGTTCCACCTTCCCCTTCTGCCACTCGGGGCAGAAACAATGCTCATCACAGGACTAGTGCATGGATGGTGTGGACGTCTGGTCTCCCTGAGACCCTTCCTCAAGCATCTATGCTCCAGGCCAGGTGGGCAGTCTTGTCTCCTCCCTGGTGGGAGAAGGAGGCCCACCATCCTTCCAGAATGCAGGTGAAAGGTGTCTAAGCCTTCATGCTCTGCCCCACAGACGGATACCTGTCTTTTTGCCCGCAGATGTCTAGACACACCCCTGCGGAGGGATTTTGTACTGCTCCATTAGATATCTGTTCATTTTATAGAAAAACTGACTGCTTTAGCAGAACCAGGCATTGAAGAAATAACAATATAATATTTTGTTAATATATTTGACTGTGTTGAGGCTTTTATAAATGAAAGGTGAACACTGAAATAGTATCCTTGAATTCCTTTAGTCAGCAGGGATAAAAATATGACTTTCCAGCCCCATTTTCTTCAAGGAAAAGGGGAGAATGTCATTAAAAAAAAAAAAGCCCCAAGAAAGCGGTCTACTTCCAGCAATGTCTCTGCTGGAGCAGTTGACTGACGGTGTTCATTAGATCCTAGCACCCCGCGGTGAGGCCCTGGGAGTCCGGGGAAGCGGTTCTGCTGACTTAGCATTCTGTTTATCTTCTTCTGACACATTGGGTGTTGAAATGACCCAAAACAAAGGGGCGCCTGGGTGGCTCAGTCGGTTAAGCATCTGCCTTTTCAGCTCAGGTCATGATTCCGGGGTCCTGGGATCGAGCCCCACATTGGGCTCCCTGCTCGGCGGGAAGCCTGCTTCTCCCTCTGCCCCTCCCCCTGCTTGTGTTCTCTCTCTCGCTGTGTCTCTCTCTGTCAAATAAATAAATTAAATCTTAAAAAAAAAAAAAAGAAATGACCCAGAACAGCTAGAGCAGGGTGACCAGGGCATTCTACCCTCGGTGGGGTTAAGACAGAGAGACAGACCAAAGGGCATCTTCTAATAGGAAAGGTCTGGTTCCTTGCCAGGTAAAACTGACATCCCGACACATGTATTTGTCTTAGCCATTTTGAGTTTCCCGTCCCCGGTCAATTGTGGTTTCTGAAAAAAGCGAACCGTCATATGCTTTACAATCGCATTAGGTGTCTGTTGCTGCCTCGTGGTGGGACCACAAACGCAGAGGTGGAAAAACCACACACGTTTGTGACCTCAGGGCTTCTGGGGCCCAGGAGTCTGGGCACAGCTGAGCAGGGGCCCCTGCACGGGTCTCTCCAGGCTGCAGACAAGGTGTCAGTGGGGCTGGGGTCCCATCGGAGGCTCCACTGGGAAGGATCTGCTTCTAAGCTCATGCGGTTGTTGGCAGCGTTCAGTACTGGTGGGCGTGGGACTGGGGGTTTCCATTCGTGGCTTGGAAGAAGCCAGCTGGGAAGCACCAGCTGGGTGAGTGTTGCAATCCTGCATATCAGAAAAGCAAAAACAATCACAACCTTCCTGCAACCTTTGCCTGGAGATGTCATGGTTAATTCCCTGTGGTAACTGGACTAGGATATGGAGTACCCAGATATCTGGTTAAACATGATTCTGGCCATGTCTATGAGGGTGTGTCTGGGTGAGACAGTATTTGAACGAAGGACGGAGCAAAGCAGACTGTCCTCCCCAGTGCAGGTGGGCCTCATCCAATCAGGCAGAGGTCAGAGCAGAACAAAAGGCAGAGTAAGGAAGTCTTTCTCTCTGCTGTTTTCAAGCTGGGACGTGGGTCTTCTCCTCCCCTTGGACAGGCTCTCCTGCTATTGGCTTGCCTGGCTCTCAGGCCTTTGGACTCAAACTCTTTGGAACTACACCTCTGACTTTCTGAGTCCCAGTTTGGCAGAGGCTGGTCATGGGACTTCTCAGCCTTCATAACTGCATAAGCCAATTCCATGTAATAAGTTATATGCCTATGATCCTATGAGACTGTGAACCCCAGGAAGGAGGGACCACGGGGACCCCTGTAGATGCATTCTGCTACAATAATACATCTTCTGAAGTTATTAAATATTGTACTTCTGTATAGAAAATTGTCACTTTCAGAGCACAAGACAAGGGGGTGACGGTGCTCATGGATTTAAGGAATGTAGTTAAGACCATGGGGCAGCAGAGCATCTTTCTCATAAATGGGTGATTTCAATAGTATTTGGGTGCAGAGTTGAAGGCACCATATTGATACCTTCCAATAAAACCAACATTATTTTTTAATATTTTTAAACACATCCATGTACCCGACAGTGTCTGAGAGCTTTCCAAATGTTATTTCACTTCATGCTCACACTTGTGTTGGGTGCCCAATGCTATTATCATCCTTGTTTTGCAAATGAGGAAGTGGAGGCACAAAATTTGGGTGACTTGTTCAAGGTCACAGGGGTAGGAAACTGTGGAGCCAGGAATCAGCCCAGTGATTTCTACCGCTCTGTGTGTCCTCCACTAAGTTGGAGCTGGCGCCTGGCCTAGGGAGAGGTGTCCTCTAGTGATCAGCTCATTCATGCCCCCTGAGATTCATGCTCACCCGGCAGGTCAGACCATGGTGGAAGTCGAGGCAGGGATCCGGGGGAAGGGGAGGGCTGACATCAGGGCAGGGAGAGAGGCAGCTGAGCCCAAGTGAGGAACGGCAGAAAGAGGTACGACCCGTGTTAGAAGCTCTTATGAATTCTCCATCTCTTTGCATCATATTGCATGTCTTTTTTCCCTCCAATTGTTCTAAAATATAATTGGACTTCTAACCATGGATTTGAATCTGAATTGTATAAAAATGTGACTCAATTGAGTCTTTTAGAGCTAAAAGTGCTTTTCCCGACTTCTAGCAGTGACTGCAAGTCTGAGCACAGGTTGCAAGTGTGCCCGGGAGGTGGGCTCCATCCACTGGGCTGCGTCCCCTCCAGGCTGGCCAGGGGAGGGTGAGGCTTCCCTGTAGGAGCTGAGCCCCTCCTGCATTTCTCTTCTCTGTGCTGTCATGTAGGGTCCTGATTCCCAGATGGAATCAGTGCGGCAGAGTCATCCAAACTGCAGTGCCTTGGAACCCAGAGCAGAAAATGTCCCTGGAGCCAGTAGAGATGGAAGGTGCTAGGGGATTTTAAAAAGGACTGCACCGGGACGAAGCTTGTGCTCGCTGCGGCAGGACACAGGGAAGGGTGTCCCAGGAGGGCAACAGCGGGAGGGGGCTGGAGCACGCTGATCGGGGTTTGGCCACCGCGATGGCACGGGATGGAGGCTCGGCCACCCCGAGGGTCCTAATCCCTTCACATGGCCTTGTGTGTATTTTTGTCACTGTTATTTTAGTTACTTACCTGTTTCCTGCCTTTCTTGGCACCTGGGCGGGGACTGGTTCAGCTGCAGCTGAAGCGCCTCTGACCGTGCTTGGCGCCGTCTGCGCTCGTTTAACAGTGTGGAAGGCACGCCTGACCCTGCGAAACGTCCTTTGAGGAGGGTACAAGAAGTTCTCTGCCTCGGTGCATTTCCAATTTGAGCAAGATGGCCAGGGGGTATAGTCTTCCCACAGCTGGCAGCCACCGAGCATTCCCAGATCGTGTGTGATGGAGGCTGTGCCTGGCGGCCTTGCTGAGGGAGAAGCTGGGACACAGATGGTTTAGGAAAAAAGCAGGTAAAAGGTGGGAGGGAAGTCCCTGCCAGGAAGAGTGCCAGACACCACGAAGTCAAGTGCGGAGAGGCTTCAGAAGTCAGCCCTAGGGATGTCGGAGGGGATTCTGAGTCAGTGGAGGATAGGCTATAGGGCCAGATGGGAAAACTGGGCAAAAGCCCAGCTGGAAGAGGCAGGCTCCTGTGGTGGTTGTTTAGACAGCGGAATGCCCCCTGACTTCAACCGCTTCCTGCCAGGCCAGCCCCTCCCTCTGCCCTGCAGCCTGGGTATCATCCAAATCCCAAGGCTGAGGTCGGAGACAGGCCGGGCTGCAGGGGACAAACATGGGAGCCCGCCTCTTCCAACACTGGGGACACTGAAGTGGGGAAGGAGGGGCTCTCAAACCCTGGCTCCAAGTTGGGAGAGGGGCACACGAGCCAGGAGAGCACTGTAGGAAAGGGCTTTGCCTCTGCCCCCAGCCCAGGGGCAGCCACAACTGGGCAATTTCGGCCAAGGGAGGCCGTGGTGGGGATGCAGGAGCTCACAAGGGCCTCCAGACTCGAAGGGGTGGCTCTGAAGGGAGCAGAGCAGTGAGCAGGGTGCCTGGATGCGCCTGTTTCCCCGAGGATCCCCAACAACAAGGGAGGGCTGCGGCCGGGCGGAGAGGGCCAGGGGTCACCACCCTGACCATTTAAGGCTGGAACACAGGTTCCCCGAAGAGAAGCCGCGGCCCCAGCAGCAGAGCTGTTTCCCTGCAGAGCAGCCTCCTGCCCGGCGGGCACTGGTGGACAGGGCCGGGGTCCCACGCTGAATCTTAGCTAAGAGCTGCTCACAGTGGAGTGGGGGACGCATGTTCACACACAGGAAAAAACAAAGGCAGTGGACCCTCCCCATGGGCGTAGAAAGAGGCTGGAGGGACCAGCAACCACTGACTCACACTTAACTACATGTTCTAAAGTCACGATTTGTTTGGCAATCTTGGACTCCACGATAGCCTGAGGATTCCCCAAATCTCATCCTCAGTGAAGCTAGTCAGGGTTGAGCCAGAGCTTTGAGAATGGGGTCAAGTAACAGCCCAGAGGCAGGCGTAGGGGCTCACACTGGCCTAGGGAGGGGCTGTAGCTTCTGGAAGTTGCTTCTGCCCTGAGACGGCCACTGCCCACAGGTACCACTAACTTGCTACCAAGGACACAGGGTTCCAAGACTGTGACGCGTTTGAAAACACACCGGCTAGTGGTGTTTGGCAGCAGACTGGAGGGCCTCTAGCCAGAGGCGCTCCAGACCCTCCTCCTGAAAGCCACCACCCCCTGCACGACGTTTCCTTCGGGATCCAGACCCTCGGGCTTTGGTGCCCTGTCCCGGCTTCCACCAAAGCACGGGGCTGTTCTACCTTGGCCTTCTCACTCCATTGAGAAGCAAAGTGGAAGTCGTTTTCTGTATTTAACAAGTGTTTCATGCGCCCTGCCCATTATTCCAGGCTCCCTGCTAAGTCTTCAGGTGGCCTGCGGTGGACAGTGGGATGAAGTGTGAACCACCAAGGTCATGTGGCGCTGACCTCGGATCCTTGGCACCCAGCTCCTGGGCGCTGACCAACCCTCTTGAACGGAACCCTCTGGGGCGTCTGCCATTCAGGACAGCCGCTAGCAATAGCGCGGGGAAATGGCAATGTTTTAGATAAATAATTAGCAGAGAACCATTCAACATCTGAACAACTGAACATGTTAACAATCAACCGCCTGCTTGTGTTGAGTATGCGTCTGATAGTCTCGCACGGTGTCGTCCTTGTAACGTGTCCCAAGACGTGGTGCTGGTGTGTCAGAGTGATGGTGTGCGGAATCCTGAGGCAGGCCGTAGGAAATAAAAGAGGAAGTCACGTCTCTCACTGTGGTCGAGCAAAGGTGCATCTTTATAGGATGAGGCCACTTTTGGACTAGTTTTTTTTTTTTTTTTTAATGAAAAAAATTGGGTTAAAATTTTGTGAATAAAAATGGTATTTTTAGTTAATAATATTCGCTTTTTTTTTGGTCCAACCAGTTCGCACTGTACCTGGAGAACCTGCACTTTGAGCAAACCTGTAGTTCTTAAATGTTGGATGTAAATGTGACAATATTTAATGAAGTACTGTAACTTAGAATCACATACATAACTACAGTATATATACATAGTATAGAAGTACAGCTTAGAGTATACAGAGTATGTATATGCCATATACATAGTATAGTAATACAATTTCATGAATTTTGAGTGTTACTGGGCAATGTTCATATTTTGGTGACTACCGTATTTTGAATGAAATTTTATAGGTTTCAACTTTTCACATCAAAGAGCTTTGTGCAAAGCTGGCTGATGTAGGAGCCTGTGATCTCTTGGGTTATGAATCATTAAATGTCTTCATGGCTTGACATCTCTAGAAAGAGCCAAGTGGGACAACAGTGTAGGAATTGTTCTCATGTGTGCATTCTGTTCTTTGCAGGGCCAAGCCTTTGGAAATGAAATCATTATTTCATGAATGAAATTATTATGTTTTCATAAATGAAATTTATGGATGAAAATATTCATATTTTCAATACATTTCAAAAATATTTTCAAATATATCTCAAAAATATTACTCATAAATATAATATTCATAAAATATTATATTATGAATAAAAATACTTATTCATTAATGAAATTATTATTATTTATTCAAATTGAATTTTACTTTCTTTTTAAATACAGAACTCTTAAGCCTGAATTATGTTTTGCCTGCCAACTTGAACTGGAATTTCTTATGGTATTACAGTCTATACTTAGTGTGTGATAAACTGTCTCCAAATTCTCCAATAACACACTTGTAATTCAGTCCATGGGATAAATACTTCTGAGTTTTGACAATAAAGCAAAGCTTTCAGTAATTTTAAGTCCAGGGATGATGAGTATCTGAAATGTAATTCCTAAAATTTGCAATGGTGCACTTACTAAATTCACATTGAATGTTCTTCAAAGAACATGCAAAAAATTTTTTTTAAATGCAATGATTGTTTATGGCTAAAACTTCCTAAGTTTCAAGAGAAATTCAGCTAAACTTTGAAGCTCACAGTTAAAAGATTAAGAAAATGTTATGTTCTTGGGTGTAGGTAGATGACCCTTTGGAGACCAACAGCATTTGCGGTTCATGATCAAGTGATGGTAAAACTGTAAGACCATGAATTACTGGGGCTTTGATTAGCATTAAATACCTGACAATGAAAAAAAAAAGTGAAAGGGAGGGAGAGAGAAAGAATGAGAGAAGGAAAGGAAGGGAAAGAGAAAAAGAGAGAGAGAAGAAAAAAGAAGGAAGTTGGAATTTGGAGATTTCCCCAAGCGGCCTCACTGCTTCACCACCCCCCCCCCCAAACCCCCACCCCAGCAAAGCAGGGTGACAGTTCCTGGTGCTGGATGTCCTTGCCTGCACTTAGTACAGTCAGGCCTTTTAATTTCAGCCATTCTATCACCTGTGTGGTGTATGTTACGGTTTTAATTTTCATTTCCCTTGTCACTAAAAATGTTAAACATTTTTCCAAGTGCTTATCTTCATAGGCGTATCTTCTTTAATGATGGGTCTGTTCAAATCTTATGCTTGTTGAAAAATACAGCCTTCCACTCTCACTCCCAAATGCGGTTCATATTCACCTCCTCCAATACTTCATTAGTTCTGGTCCTCATTTCCTCTTCTCTGGACTCACTGCCTGTCTCGCAGCTGCCCCCCGCCGCCCCCCGCATTACTTCTCCACATTGCTACCCCAGAGTGACGGGGTCTTTCTGTCATCCTTCAGCTGCCACGTGGGCACCTTCTTGCTCTGCTCCTCACCTGTCTGTTTCATCCTGGTCTCCCCCCCACCACGCCCCCTTCTCACTTTATTTTCACCAACATGGGACTAAATGTTGAGCCCCCTTGCTCTTCCACACTTCTGGCCCCTACAGGTATGACTTGTGCCCAGAGTGTTTCTCCCCGAATCATACAGAAATACTCTCTCCTCCCTGAGCAGACGTGGGGGCGCTCTGTCCTTTTAATTTTCCATAATGCAAACATCAGGTTGTATTTTCATGGTACATCTGTCTCCACACCGGCCCACAGATCTCCTGAGGACCATACTGTATTTTGCCTTTGATCCACCGTGTCTCCTGGAGAGACTGAGCACAGTGGGCCACAGGCTGTTCTGGAGACGCACTGACAGAGTGACCTGCCCCTGCAGTTCTCCGTTGGGCCCCAGGTCTCAGGGGCTGTATATTTATCCCGTGAAATTCGCCCCAACCCACCCCCCACCAGGCTGCAGAGGGGTTCAGGAACTCCTTGTGCTGCCTTGGGCCCCGAATCACAACAACTAAGACAACAGAGACATGTTGAAGACTCTCTGTCCTAGGAATACAGGGGCAGGCCACAGGTGCGTGTGGGGGGCTCTTCAGGGTCCCGCCTGCCTTGTTGCCTCACGTCTCCCTTCCGAGTTACATATCCTGGCTTCACTCTCCTCCGTCTAGGCTCCATAGTCCCTCTCTCCATTCTTTCTTTTTTTAAGTTAAGAAATAAACAATACATAAAACTGCAAAGTATAGCATAACCGTCTAGTGTAGTCATATCTGAAAAAACAGATTTGATATATTTGCTTCAGATTTCTCAAACCAGCAGGAAGAAATGCCCATCACAGAACACTGACATCACCTAGACTCCCTCCTCCGTCCCCCTTGTCTTCAAAGATAGCCACAGTCTTGGGCTTAATGTGTCTCCAGTCCACATTTTCATTCTTTTACTACACATGTGCTCTCCACAGATAGTAAATATTGTTTTGTGCTTCCTCTCAAATTGCAAACACTGTATTATTCTCCTGTGAATCACTCTGCCCCTTGCCGCCTTCCTTCACCGGAAAGGTAACCAGGTCTGGCGGTTCTAGCGAGCCTACTTTGTCTCACAGGTCACCGTGAAGCAAACCCCTGATCAGCTTTTGTGGAGAAAGTGTCCAAAATCATCCCCATCACACACGTATGGAGAATGGCTTTCTGTAACACCCACAGGTCGGACGTTGGACCTCTTAATTGATCTTGTGTCTCTTGGCTCTTGGCCTTTTGTTATATTTTCTAGGATCAACTTCATTTTACCCTCTACCTTTTCTACCACATTTTTGTTTTCTAATTTCCTAGACTCACTGTTCTCAGATCATTTTGTTTTCATTGCGCCCTGTTGTTGTATGGGTATAATAAACTTATGTCTTCAAAACATTGAGGCGTAACAGACATTCAATGAACTGCATATATTTACAGTATAATTTGATGCATACAGATGGGAAACCATCACACAAACAAGATAATGAGCATCAACCCCAAATGTTCCCTCTTGCCTTTCTGTAAGCCTCCCTGCCCACCCCGCTTCCATCCACAGGCAAATACTTACCTTACACAATACAGTCTGTGCTCTTTTTTGTCTCGCTTCTTTCAGTCAGCATGGTGATTCTGAGATATCATTTTGTTGTTGCTGTTGAGTGTATTCCTCTCTTATGGTGCAGTAGTATTCCACTGTATGGACATAACCACCAGATGGTTAGTCATTCACATGCTGATGGGCAACTGGATTGTTTCCAGTCTTTGGCTGTTGCAAATAAAGCTGCTTCGTACATTCATGTAAAAGTCTTTGATTAGATATATGCTTTCACTTCTCTTGGGTAATTACCTAGGAGAGAAATATTTGCATCATATAGCAAGTGCATGTTTAACTTTTCAAGAAACTGCCAGAATGCTTTCGCCATTCCATGTTCCCACTAGCAATGTGTGTGAGTTTCAGAACCTCTGCCTCCTTGCCAAGCCTCTGTTGGTCATTTTCTTCAATTCTAGTTATTCTGAGACATAGGTAGTGGTGTCTCATTGTGGTTTGATTGGCGTTTCCCTCATGACCAAAGATGGTAAACATCTTTGCATGTGTTTACTTGCCATTTGTATGTATTCTGTGGTGAAGGGTCTGTTCACATCTTTTGCCCATTAAAAAGATTGTTTTAAAATTTTTACTGTTGGAATTTGAGAGTTCTTTATGTATTTGGATGCAGAATTCTTATCGGGTAATCAATTTATCAATCACACCAGTGGTCCATTCCTGGACATTGCTGGGTCATATTGTGGGCCCCATGACCCTCTGTCCACGCACCTGCTGATGCCTAATCTCCCCGATGTTACATTTTTTTTTCTAAAACATTTCCCTTTTGCTTCTGGAGTGATGTTTCTCCAGAGGCGTTTGCTTTTCTTTCATGATGTAGACTTCACTAAGTATCTGGTGATCCTTGGTCATCAGTGAATATTGCTGCAAAGGCTCCAGAAAAGCTGAGTGGGAGCCTGTACCTGAGGAGACCACACCTGCCTGGGCTCTCATGGGACACAAGGCAGAACCTGACCAGCTACTACACTGGTGGATCCCTAAGAACCAAAATGTGGGCAATGTTTTTCTCTGGGATGTCAACAGCTAGTTACTCTGCTTCTCCCCAAATAGCTAATTTTTATTTATGAAAGGACCCCCCTCCCTTGCTCCTTCCCTGACCCCACTCCCACTGTGTTTTTCCCAGAAATGGGTGTATATATAGCTTCTGGGTTTTATTGCTGTTTGTGAGGTGCAGGAAGGGAGGGGTTACTATTGTCTGCTCTGAGTATAAAGTTCGGTTGGCTTTCATTTCGAGGTGCGAGTTTCACCTCTCCCTTCTGTCAGCCGTGGCATTACGACCTGCTATTTCCCCAGGGCACACTGTGGGCTCTCCATTGCCATAGCCCCCTGCCCTGCCTTATCAGTCCAGCCCTGTGCCCTTCAGTTCCCTTGCAGTGATTATAGCAGGTCAGGATCAGGAGGGGGAGTAAAAGCATGTGTTCAGTACATCATATTGAATTGGGAACTTTTAAGTGTACTTCTAAAAAACATAAAAACCATTCCTAATGTTGCCTTTTTTTTTTAATTAAATACCTTTCTAAATCACTATAGAAAATGTAAAAAAAAGGAAGTTGCAAACAATAAAAACAGAAAACATGATAAAAAGCATCTTAGTATAGCAGTTAGTGGGAGAATTTGAGCCAACATATTCAATGGCAAAGTCTGTTTATCATGTTGTTAAAGATAACCAAACAAATGACATTTGAAGGCTTGGAAAGGCCAGGAAATGCTGGATGAATTTGCCAATAAAAGCAGCAGAATGATAATTCTTTCATGAAAGCCAGATCCCAGGGGAGCAGCTCCAGCAGGAAGATCACCTTAAACTGTTAGCAGGGATAGACAGAAAGTTTAGCAGAATGCCAGCATCAAAACACAAAGCACTGGGTGTTAGATGCAACTGATGAATTATTGAACAATGCATCTGAAACTAATGATGTACTGTATGTTGGCTAATTGAATTTATATTAAAAAAAAACACAAAGCAAAACCTCTTAGAAGTACAAGGAAAATTTGACACGGAAGAAAAATACGGTTGCAAAGAATTTTAACAATATGATCAATATCCCTGAATTAACAAGCTACAGAGCAAATAGCATCAACTATAGAGAATGGCCTTGTTATTGTTATAAAAGGCTCGAGGCTGCAAAAGAAAAAGTCAAAATCCGCAAAGGAGAGACTGTTTCACAGCAAACAATCCACACGTGTGAAAAAGAACAAAAGCCTTTCCATGAAATCTCCCAAATCGTTGAAAAGAAAAAAGCATCATGTCCAATAAAAATTAATTTCCTAGAAATATTGAGATCAAAGCAAACCTAAGAAGTACAGCTGGAGACCATTTAGGATCATAATTCTAGGAAAATGTCAACAGTGTCACTTTGCAGAAACACACAGGCTTAAAAGCTGAAAATACACCTGCTGAGAAAGCAGCTGAATGAGGCACTCCTCCTGAGCAGTCCTGAACACAAGGAAAAGATCTTCCCTCAATTAGAACAGTGAAAATAAGATAAAAGCAGATATGAAGTTAGGAGATACAGGGGAAATCACCATAACAAAAGTTAGTTTAGAGTAAAACAAGATAAACTGAGAATATCTGATGAAGAAAGCAACCTACCAGATCAGAGTGTCCACGTGGGCGTGTTTTCAGGTCCTGCCCCCTCGCACCTGCTGGCTAATCCTCCTCCTCACTTTTGATCTGTACAGAGTATCTGTGAAAATCTCAAGAGAAATACCACAGATTTTTTTTTTTTAAAGCAAAGAAATGATCCCATTGGCTAAAGCAGAAAACAGACCAATAAGTGTGCAAGAAAATAAAATAATGCTCCAAACAGTAATCTCAAAGAAAGGCATTCCCGTTAAAATCACACAAGAGTCCTGACAATCACCTTTTTTATTCAGGATTGTCTTCACATTTCTTGCTACTCTAAGAAGCAAACAACAACAAAAGTGACAGCTTCAAATACCGCCACACAAGAATGTGACATGTTTGCAAGTGACATGACTGCGAAGCGAGGGGACTGGAGAATAAACAGAGAAAATCGTAGGAATTCATAAAATCCTCCCAGCAGTATGGCAATCATCAATAGCTTTGATTTATCCCAGTGATAGAATGTATTGGGAATGCATTCTCAGCCACAGTGAACAAAGCATCAAATACCCAGGAATGAGATTCACACGGAGAGTATCTGTTGCACGGCTCGGCCGAGACCCGAGAGTGTGTGACACTGTGAAATTGTTAACATTGGTGGGAAGCAGGTTTCAGGGGTCCAGATGCTGTCTGAACTTGGAGAGTGAAGACGCGTGGATAGAATGGAGTCACACTGAAGACAAAACGCCTGGACTTTATGTAATTTTATTAATCTCCTTATTGTAATTAACACAGCAATTGATGACTGTTTACTAAGTTACAGTTTTTAGGAAATGGGAGGGCAGGGAGCCAAGATAGAACAGGGATTTTTCCTATTAATCGTGCACCTGGTGCGGGCCAGCGAATCCAGTAAGGGCGCATCAAAGCCTGGGTGAACGCAAAGGTCCGGTGGCCCGGGCCGCTCACATGAAGAAGGAACATTCACAGAAGCTTCCCAGCTCTCAGACCAGCATCCTGCTCCCCTCTGGTGCACCCTGCAGAACACGGTGGCCTCAATCTCTCCTGACGTACTTGTCATTTTGAGTGTTCCTGAGGCGATCCAGAATACTTATTGCTTCATGTTTTCACATAATTGGAAAATGGCCAGGAAAAGGAACAATGTTCATTCAATAACAAGATTTCTGTTAAAAAACGTGCTGTTTCCAGTTAAAATGAAGCATAGCTGCACCGGACAAGTTTTTGGTGAGTTCTGAAACCACAAGAGACTCTAAAAATCACTAACCCTGAGAACACGGTTTCTACGAAAAACCTTGTGAGGGACACCGACCTTGGTTGGGAAGGCCAGCCAGGAGAGGGTGCAGGGGGCCGGCTGGGTGCTCTGGACGCCCCGCACCACCTACAAAGCAGTGTCAGTGGGCCGGAGTGAACAGTCTGCTCCTTCCTTCCCCCGCTCCTGCGGTTTCTCACTCTGTGGAGGTGGTGGCCATGCAGGGAGTGCCGTCCCAGGCCAGGAGGGGACCTCCACCATGTGTCCATCAGAGCTTCACGGAGTGGCCCAGAAATTGAACAGCCTTCTAGTTGGAGATTGCTTTTAAATATCTGGCAATAGGCAGTAAATCTTACTACTGCCATTTATCTCCATGGACATCTCAAGAGCATCTAGAGTAAGAAATTCTGTTTCCAGATATTGTTTTGTAATACTGAAGGTACTTAAAAAAAAGTACCTTCCAACACCCTAGTTCTACCTAGAAGGAAGAAAAAATCATCTTGAACCAGAGACTACCAATGCCTCTGGCAATCAGCATAAGGAGGCTCCCCGCTGCCTTGGGGGCTCTAAGTCCTTTCAGTGGGAGACAGAGCGGTTTACCCTTTAGGAGCACACCCAGCACCCTGCCCTGCAGTTGGAGTCACCTGGGGAGCCAGGCTGTAGAAAGTGCCAGATGCCTTTTGTCCGGGCCTCAGCTGACTCCTGTGTCTCCTTTCTGTGCCTCAAGTTCTCTGCCCCACAGCACCCACAGTTAAGAGCCCAGGCATTTCCCTGGGGCTGTGACCACACCATGGGTGCCCCAGGCCTCTGACCCAGCAGGACCAGAGGAACCAGAGAGGTGGTCCTGCCTTTATCAGGGGAGGGAGCAACATGGCCTTGGCCTTGGACTGATGGCTGGAATGCGTTGTATGAGGGCAGGGATGGTTCAGCCCACAGAGGCCACCAGAGATGGCTTGTCATTCTGGTCTTGTGCACACTTAGCTGTACACAGTCAAAACAGGAGACGCCAAAAGCAGAGATATGGTCAGCTGGAATGACCCAGAGTTCCAGATTCGTGACCCGGTATGCAGCCCAATCCGTCAACCTGCATTTCAGTCTGATTAGTTTGTTATTAGGTAGCTTACAAATTCATAGGAAAAAATTCCTACAGCAAATCTTGAAAAAGATGAAGTAGCAGGAAAATGGCAGAGACAAAATTCATTTATATAATCATGAAATGCTTCAAGTCCAAGATTATTCCATTGACAGTGGACTTAAAACAAAAATGGGATTATAATTTTTCTGAATTTTGGATAATCTTCAAATTTTTCAAGGTACCACCTAAAATAAGACAAAAAAGGAACAGTAAGAAAAGGATATAATTTTGTCGCTTATACATTTAATGGATGCTGGCAAAAGGGACACTTTTCATTGTGCAGGAATATGGAGATTTTTAGGAGTAATACTAAAAACTGGCGTTTCAGAGATGTAGTTTGATTTTGTCTCTATGTGGAATAATTAAATATATTTGATTCTAAAGCATGATTCGTAAGAAGTAGCCCATGTAAGTCACTCAGGAGAAGTCTCTCCAACGTTGTCTCTGGTGACTCCCGACGGTTGTCCTCAGTCCCCAGGAGAGAGCTAAGGTCCAGCCCCGGGGTCTGTGGAGCAGGCACCCAGCTGCGGGCCAGGGGGCTCTCAGACAAATCTGGGAAGGTGCAGGGGGGCCGGCACACGGAACAAACACGCATTTTCGGGGTTGCTATATGTGACATCAAGGCAGCCCCGCTCATTTTGGGGTGGTGGCTAGTTGGGGAGAGCGGCAGCTAAGGGGACGGGGTGAACACTTAAAATAACCTGCAAGATGGAGAAATAGCCAGAAAGCAAGGAGGTTCTGTCAGCACAACAGATAAACAGACGAAACATCATGATGGGAAGCAACTATGAGCTCATATGGCAGAAATGCGTGACAGCAGCAACCTGACAGGGAGTCGGCAAAATCTGCTGGTTTCCGCCACGTTTCACACTGTGGTCGGCAGACGGATGGGAACTGCAGCCCATCAGACGGCCACGGGTGCCTGAACGTGCTGTCCTGCGCCCCCCGGGAAGCCACACGCTGTCCTGCGCTCCCGGGGAAGGCACGCGCTGTCCTGCGCCCCCGGGAAGGCACGCGCTGTCCTGCGCCCCCGGGAAGGCACGCGCTGTCCTGCGCCCCCGGGAAGGCACGCGCTGTCCTGCGCCCCCGGGAAGCCACGCGCTGTCCTGCGCCCCCGGGGAAGGCACGCGCTGTCCCGCGCCCCCCGGGAAGCCACGCGCTGTCCCGCGCCCCCGGGAAGCCAAGCGCTGTCCTGCGCCCCCGGGAAGGCACGCGCTGTCCTGCGCCCCCGGGGAAGCCACATGCTTGGAAGCTGGTCTGCGGGCCTCTGGATCCAGAGTCTCTTCTGATGCGACGCCTCTCTCTTCCACACTGCGATGCGCCCGGAGACCGGGGTGCTCATCTCCGAGGTGGCTGCCGCGCCATCAGTGTGGAGGAGATCAGCAAGCATGCCATACACAGCTCCTCTCTGCTCGCAGAAAGTTCTTGAAGGCTGGTGCTACTTTCCACCTGGGTAACCCCCCCAGATGTCTATGCTAAAAACCTAATGCCTGAGGTGGCGGTGTGAGGAGGCGGGGCCTCTGGGAGGTGCTTAGGTCATGGGGGGATGGAGCCTTCAGGAAGGGGATCTTGTCCTGATAAGAGAGTCCCCGAGAGTGAGATCCAGGCCTTTCGTCGCTGAGGGCAGTGCAGGGGGGGGACCGGACTGTCTGCGCCCACCAGGGGCCTTCACCGGAGCTCCAGCACACTGGCCCCTGACCTCAGACTTCTGGCCCCTCGATCTGTGACGAATAAAAGTCCACTGCTCCTAAGCCCCCAGTCTGTGGTGTTTCTGTTACAGCCACCGGAACGCACTCAGCGGGCAGGGACCGAGGACCTGGACCGCGAGCAGGTTTCTCGGAGCACCAGGCGCTGTGCACGGAAGGCAATGACAGCTTCAAACCAGCAAAACCGGGACGGCGATGTCCACGCACGCCTCTGGGATCCTCAGAAGCAGCACTGGGCAGCACAGCTGGTTCCTCATGTCAGAGAGAGCCTGTATTAGATCGGAATGTTCTCACCCAATACAGACAGGTTTGTCAAATACGTTAAAGTCATTTCACAGAAACCATTCTATAGGAACAAAATTTACTTGGTTAAAATGATTAAACTTTTCTCATTCATGTACATCATGAGATTTATGGATCCACCTCAAGAAATCATATCTTAAAATTTATAAATATGTGTGTGTATTTTATACACACACACACACACACACACATATTTTTCAAAGGGCAAGCAGCGTATTTTTCTCACGTGTTGTTCTATCCCTGGAATCAAAGCTGTGATTTATGTGATACTGACCAGAGCTGGATACAGATTTTTTGTCTTGATTTTATTATTGTGGAGCCCGAACTAAGGTTGAAACGAAAATAACCCCTCACCGAGGGATGTCCATGTCATCACATTTGGCTTATGCTAAATCAGAGAGAGGTCTTCGAATTCTTCTTTAAAGCATCAGTGGACTTTCTGGCTCACAAGCAGCTTCAGTGCCCCCATGTTCGTCTCCTGGAAGTCCTGCTCCTTCCGAGCACTCACAGACCCTGCGCTCTGCGGTGAGAACAAGGAAGTCCTTCACAAACTTCTGGTGGGTCCTTATCTGTTTAGGTCATGACGCCATCTGTCATTGTGTCTTGAAAACACATGGACTTCATTTTTCTAAGTGACATTACACATAATCTTTTATTTCAACAGAGCCCCTTCTCCACGCTGCCCTCGATGGCTGGCCTCCACCTGCGGGATTTTGGTGTGGACAAGCATGCACCTGCGCTCCAACTACCGCTTGGCCTGGTGCTGCAGGAGCGTGTCCAAGCCAGGGCGGCTCCCTTATGTGAGTGCGCTGCTCAAGGCTGGCAGGGAGGAGAACAGTCCGAAAACATTCCTCCTTCCCATTCCTCTTTCCCAATTCCCATTTTGCCCTCAAACCACAGTATCTGTTAGCAACTGGGCACAGCTGACCCAATGTTTCCGACCTAGAGCTTAATTACCAGTATAATTCTCTATGAATTTAAATATTTCACATCCAATTATAGAAATAATCTCAGTGTAATAAAATATTGCTTTGAGAACATCATAATAAGTAAAATACAGAGCTAGGAATAGCCCCATGGATTGTTTTCTTTTAGAGTAATTGGCTGGGTTCGCTGGATTATTTAAAAAAAAAAAAGGAGAGCTTTTATTTTGTCCTCCGCTTGTAAATCCAACATTTCTGAGCATACTTCCACTAAATTGAATTCATTAATTTTCAGCAGTTAAAATTGGTTTTGCACGGACATCAGTATAAGTAGCAAATGAATGAAAAAGAATCCTTTCAACTCGTGAACTTTCTGCAAAAATACCTGTGGATTTCTTTCATTTGGGAAATGAAATTATTTATTTCTATTTCCTATTCAAATTACAGAATTTGAATATTTCCCACTCAAATGTTGAGGGAGATTTTCCCATTTTCATTTGAGAAAACGTCATTACCACTGACTTGGCATGCTCTTGTTCAGTCTTCCTCTGATCTAATTTCTTAAAATATCAGTATCATCTCATTTATTCTATAATTAGAAACCAGCCAATATTCGCTTTCTATTCTCTAGTGTAACTAATGTACCAGAATAGCATGTTCCTCCAGAGGCGATGCCAGGGATGAGAAGGTGGTCTTGGGGGGCGGGGGGGGGGGGCGGGGGAGGGGGAGGGAGGGGAGGATGGAGGGGAGGAAGAAGACTGGGTCGGGTGGGGGAGGAAAGGAGGAGGGGAGGAATGGGAAAAGGAGGGGAGGACAGAGGAAGGAAGGAGGGGTTCCCAGGAACACAGGACGGTCGGGCTGGACCAAGATTCACTGGTATTGCTGTCACTGTTATTTTTCTCCGAAATGCTTTGTTCACACCCGGGAAGATGCATTCTGCAACAGCATGAGCTCTGGGGACAGGCCGGCGTGGTATCATCTGGTAGGAGGAAACGGAGGGCTCCAGAACTCACACACCTTGCCTTTCTCTTTCCTTACGGCCCAGTGGAGTTTGGATGGCTCAAAGGCGCGTGTCTTGGTTTCCTGGGGCTTCTGCAACAAAGGACCACATGCTAGGGGGCTTCAAACAGCAGGAATTTATTCTCTCCCAGTTCTGGAGCCAGAGGTCTGACCATGCTGCCTCCCAGGCTCTCAGGGAGGATCCTTCTCTGCCTCTCTCAGCGTTTGGCAGCCTCAGGAGTGTGTGACAGCGTCTCCGTGTACTCTGCATCCACGCTTCACACGGCCGTCTTCGTGCGTGTCCTTGCGTGGCCTTCTCGTCCCTGTGTGCACGTCTGCAATTTCCCTCCTAATAAAGGCACCAGGGACCCGCTTACTCCAGCATGACCTCACCCTAACTGACTACATCTGTGATGACCCCTATTGCCAAATAAGGTCACATTCGCGGGGTTAGTTAGGACTGCAACGTATTTTGGGGGGCGTGGAGGGAGGACACAATTCAGCCCATTATAGCAAATCGTTTCGTTTTCTGTCACCTTTGACGCTGTAACTGCTTTCCTGAGCCTTCCCTGGTGTGAGCTTTTCCTACCTCTGTCCTCCCCCACAGCTCTGGCATAGAGACAGGTCGTGGCTCTCAGATCCCCCTCTGTCTGGAGTGTAGTGGGGCACCTCAAAACATGGAGGGCTGGAGGGTGCTTCTCCTCTGATCTCAATAATCTCAGGCTTTTGGAGTAATGTCTACAAATATTAGCTGAAGAGACCTGCCTGACCTTTCACTTGACCACCAGCTCCAGCAGCAAACATTCAAAGGGGCTCAGAGTCGGGTGCAGCCAGTGATGATGCTGACGTGTACCTGATTCCCTAGAGCAGGTTCTCTGGACGTCTGCGTGGTTTTGCACTTGGCTAGCTAACGCCAGGTACACCCTGGGATTCGGCAGTTCAAACAAATGTGAACATTTCGAGCATCGATCCTGCCAATTGTTATAATAAGGCGAGAGCACAAATTCAACATGCTGAAAGTGTTTGCGAACTTACTGGTGATGCTGCTGGGCCCGGGTGCATAAAATGCAGAAGGTGAAGAGCGCGAAGGCCCCGCCTTGGAGGGACCAGCTGGCCAGGCTGTAGCCACACCACTCAACCACCTCCCCGAAGTAGTTGGCTGCCGTCACGTATTCGAAGAAGCCTCCTGTAAGGAAACACAGGCAAGGGGGGCGCTTCCTACAAAACGGTGCCCAGTAAGACCCTGACCGACCAGACAGCCGTGGACACTTAACATGAATTCAACCCGGGGGGGCACGACTGCTCCAGAATGGTAATCCATGAAACACACCCAACGTTACAGGTTCTACCACCTCACGTCACGATTTCTGGTAGTAACTACGTACCTAGATCAATACCTACACCGTTCATCTGAATGTAAAATGCAACAGGTTTCACGTACTTTAAAATGTCACTTGACTAGTCAATGAATCACATGGATAAAACCTAAGTAAGGATGGAGACCACAGAATAACAATTGCAGAACTAGTTTGATCAGACAGACCTACACAGAGGCCTGGACCCAAAACAGAAGAAAATAATAATTTTCAAGGGCAGATTCATCCATTCAGTCGTCCATTTTCACAGATCCCTCAAGTCCACAGGCCAGGCCAGGCCCTGCTCTAGGCACTGGGAGTGCACCGTGGACAAGACCACCCCCCCTTCCAGAACACTAATCTCCAGTGTAGCCCATGAGGAAAGCACGGAGCCCAGCACATGGTGGGGAATGCTGCAGAGCAGGAGAGGGGCCCAGAAGTCAGGCTGGGGGCGCAGGGAGGTCTGGTTGTGGCCGGTGGCTGGGAAGGGGCCTTGCTGGCAGGTGAGGTTTGGGGCCACAGTGGTTGGGGCTGGGACGCTCTGCACACTCTGGGCAGCAAAGGCTCGGAGGCCGGAGAGCAGAGTGGCACGCTCCAAGGACCACCTTAGGGCCATAGTTTAAACGACCTGAGATTTGTAGGGTTTTTCCCGTCATTTGTGGTCTGCCAGGCTCTCTGAGGCCTGAGTTGAAGACAGGTCTCTTTGGGGATCTGGGTTTGTGCAGGCCGGATGCGTGAAGGCACCCCCTCCCTCGGAGCACACGGATCCTAACTCATGGCTTGAGGTTTTCGGACTGTCCACAGTTGGCGCACATTTGGGCAACAAAGCTGCATGAGAACAGCTACTGGTTACGGACTCCCACGAGTTGGGTCCTAGACTCAAGTATTTACCCGGCTTTTGCCCTCTGATGATCATGACTTCCTCTCTTGACACCACATGGATGCATTTTAAAAGATTAAAAAACAAAAACAAAAAACATTTACCCAACATTTTTAACTATTTTCAGACAAGGAACAGTTGTCTATTCCTGCTATTACCAGAAGTGAGGTATTGGGCACCCCTGGTAAACCATAAATTCTTCCTCATATTCTCTTTCCAAAGAGATACAACTGGTTTCCTTTTTGCTTAATAGCCACTCAGTGAACCAGAATGGGCTCTTCTATCATTCTAAGAAAACAATAATCATAGTGACTGCAATCAGTCATCGTTAGTTATTGGATCCGACAAAACCGAAACAGCAAGGCATCCTGCAGAGCAATCTGGGATCAAGTCTCGCGTTTTCAGTACGTACCCCTTGGTATCTTATATCCAGTCTCCCCTGGTTTCCGGAGATTCCTCAGGATATGGTCTGAATGGATGTTTATCAGCATGCCTATTAACCACAAGCAGAAACCTGCAGAAAAGAAAATACAGAAGAGTATTATGGTCAGTAAACTAGGAAACTCCCAAGCCCGAGCCTGAATGAACGGTCTGACTGTAATCCATTCTATTATCATTATAAGCAAGCCATATTAGCCACAGTTGATGGTGAAAATCATTATAATAAATACGGTTCACTTAGAAAGGTAAGTGCTGCACTCAGGTCTGCGAAAGTGGGCGGCACCACCATCTGGGGTCGGCCCCTCAGGAAAACTGTGTGCAGGTGGCCGGGCCCTCCCCAGGGCACACACAAGCCTGGCTAGCCGCGCAGGGGCCTCTGCAGCCGTGGGTCCTCGTAGCTCAGCCCTGGTGCTCCGCTCTTCTTTCGTTAGAGCCTCGTTCGCACGGGTTCCCGCCCATCCACGGCTTCGCCCTGAGTCCCTTCCTGCTCATGGCCAGTCGCGCTCCTGGGTCTGCTCCTTTGCCTCAGCTCCGGACAGAATCCCCAGCCGCTGGCTACAAGCCTTCCCCTACACATCCTGTAGCATCCCAGATGTTCCCTCTCCCGCTCCTAAAAGTCTCTGGGGGTTTTTCATCACTTAAAGGGAGACTTATTAGTATCACGTAAATTAATTCCAACAAGAAGACGGAAAATATCCAGTGTTTTATAAAAGGTATACCTTGATTTGATAAAAAGAGTTAATTTGATCATCCTGTGGTATTAGAAAACTGGGAGGGTCCAAAAGTGCTGATTGGTGGCACTCGATTCAGGATCAAGGAAATGTCCAAGTGGAGTAATACTATCATCCCTGTCTCCTCAGTCCCCCAGCGGCATGGACTCCTCTTCCAGCTACGACAGGGACAGGGGATGATGAATTCTGGCCCGCAGCAAGGGTTTCAAGGCTTCTTCCTTCTGATTTCACCACTGTAGGCAGTTTTCTTTCTAAATAGTTCCTGCCAAAGCTTGTAATATTTTATAAGTCACTTATTAGATCCATAAATGTATAGTTGATTTGAGACCTTTTTGTGCATTGTGGTATGTCGCCTCTAGGTGATTTGGCCCCCAATGTGAGGTTCCAGAAAGAATCATGTTCTCAAAATGCCATTTTTTCCTTATTTCTCTTCTAGGAGACAAGCTCCCTTCATTGTCCCGATTGGTAAGAAAACTAGTATTTGTGCTCATCTCAGCTAATCACTTAATCCTGTTTGGGGGATCTTAAAGTTAAAATCTTTTAGATTAACCACTTTTACTGCTCTGGAAAACTTTTTGTTAGGATATTATTATTACTACTTGCTTAGCTCTTCCTGGTAAGTAGCATAAATGCAATTAATTATTCATGTTATATCACGTTTATTTCCATACAAAAATTATAAACTCTATGTAATAAGCATTACAGGAAAGTAACCTAGTTTGTTTCCCTATTGGCATTTTTTTTTTCATTTTTGATTCCTCCTGCTCACTTGTAGAGAAGTTGAGAGGTCAGTATACAATTCAGTGGTGTCTTTAACGTTAGACCAGCTTCAAAGACATGTGCAGGTGAAGTGGTTTATCAGCAGACCTACTTCTAATCCCATTTAAATTCACTTTCACATTAAATTCACAAAGGACTCTTTGTTGTTGTTCATCAAACGTGTCCAAACAACTCATCATAGAAGTGATTTGTGGCAGGAACTCAAATGAACATGCAAAGCCTACATCCTTGAGTTAACAATCCCCTTCCACTTGCCCCTGGCCACCTGCTCTTGGGGCACCGCACTGCGGTTCTGCTATTTCCTCAGTGCAGACCTTGGGCCAGGTGTTTAGCCATCCGTCTCCCTTGCTCCTGTGAAAGGTCCCTAATTTCTGTCCTCTTGGGAACTTGGGGGGGGGCAGAAAGCTCATGCGGGGCTCCTGGCAGAGAACGAGGCCCTCTCCACAGGGCCCCCGCAGCCTGCTTTCTCCTCCTGCTGGCTGGGGTGGAAGAAGATCAGGTAGTCAAAAGCGGGTAAGTCAAGAAGGCATTTGTAGGCACTGCCCCAACAAAATCACTTGGGTCTGGCGTCTGGTGGAGGTGTGGGCTTGGGGAGCTGCAGAGGCCCTTGGGGACCCTCTCACCCATCCCCCACCTGGTGGCTGTGGGCGAACGTACCCCGCTGCCACGGCGTCCTGCTATGACACGTGAGGACACGGCCCTGGGAACAGAATTTTAATACACGGAAACAGATGACCGAGAAACGTGAACATGCCTCGTCAACAACAGAGTACTCCTCCAGCATTAGGCTCTCATGGTCACACACCTGCACACAGAGAGATGCCAGGCCAAACGGGAGGCCATGTCAGGATGCTAAAGCCAAGAGCTGCGGGACTCTCCAAAACTTACAAGAAAACTTCCTCATCAAGAGCCTCAAGGTGATGCATTTTTAACACTCTGGCATGTGTTTTTGACTGCTGATGTTTTATTTTCATTTTTACTCAGAACTTATAAGGCTTTAATTAGAACTCAAAAATGATAAAGATTTTAAAAAATCAGAAACTTCACACACCTAAAGGCTTATTCAAGTTAGCATAATCAGGAAACCCTGACTGCCTTGTTGGAAGGTGACCCAGTTGGACTTTTTCTCATATTCTGGAAGGAACTGTGGGAGGCTTAATGACCATCTTAGATTACAGAGCCAGTTAGTGACGGAGCTCCTCAGTCTTCATCTGCTGCTCACTCTACTGGAGCCTGTTGCTATTTTTAGGCCTGCATTAGGAACAGGTATTTATGCTTTCTGTGTCAAGTTGGCCATGGTGCTGGGCACCTGCATCATCTGCTGCTGCTGGGGCCACCCGCCTCCCCCTCCGCACTCAGCCTCCCCGCCACCAGGTCATGGACCATCACAGACCTCTCTCTCTCTCTCTCTCTCTCTCTCTCTCTCTCTCTCTCTCTCTC
>NC_058409.1:145927864-145935733 GCF_002201575.2 Neomonachus schauinslandi
CTCTCTCTCTCTCTCTCTCTCTCTCTCTCTCTCTCTCTCTCTCTCTCTCGAGGAGCATGGGTTTTCTAACCAGGAACTGCGGGATCATGAAAACCCAAGTTCTGATGAGAACAACGGAGTGCATCCCTGGGGGGACACTTACCTACTAGAAATCGGGGATCTGTGACCCAGTCGTCGGCATACACAGCATACTGGCTCAAGTATCTGCTTTGCAAGTAGCCATTATAGATACAGAACACGAAGGCCAATACAAATGTATACAAGGGCATGGGCTTTCCTCCTCGGATCAGAAATGGGAAAATCAAGGACCTTAGGAAACATGAAACAGAAACACATTTAAATAAAACAGACCAATGATAAGGAATCTCATTTCTGCAATTCTATTTCAAGTCTTGGGTTTTTAATCTTGCTTCCTTGTGTAGAAGTCATTCTCAGTAATGCTCAGACTGATATACTCTGTTCAAAGCAGAATTTCTAAAGAATTAACCATGTTTCAATAATGTTCACCATAGTGCACAAACTCAGGATTCTAATCATATTGAACGTGAGACAGACACATGGAGAGAAAACTAAAGGCTTCAAGAGGCTCTCAACATTTGCATTATCCTCCGTCACTCTCGTCTGAGCAACACGATGTGGAGGACACCATCACGCCATCCATCAGCACGGTGGTACCTGGAGACGCCCACACGGGAAACACCATGACACACACAGGACAGAGCACGAGATGGACTCAGAGCGGGTATGCCATCAACTCACGGTCACAGAGCTAGCGAGTGGTTAAGCTTTGGTATACACCCAGGTAGCTCAAGGGTCACATTTTTCTATTCCACCACACTAGTGAAAGTTTAGGGAGAGAAAACAGACGGACAAGAAAGTGGATCTTATGAAGGAAAAAGGACACAATATTGTACTCTGAACTTCCTCTGTAAACTCAGTATGTAATACGCTGAGAGAGGGCTATCACTACATAGGCTAGGGACCGTAAGGGGATAGTAAGGAACAACCATCTACAACTTCACGCCAATAAATGTGACCATCTGGACAACACAAACAAAATCCTTCAATGACACAGGTGACCAAAACTGACCCCAGAAGAAATCGACAACTCGAATAGTCCTCAATGAATGAAAGAAATTGAAGTGACTTGTGAAGTTCTAGAAAAGG
The DNA here is from genome assembly GCF_002201575.2 of Neomonachus schauinslandi. Classification (NCBI taxonomy): domain Eukaryota; kingdom Metazoa; phylum Chordata; class Mammalia; order Carnivora; family Phocidae; genus Neomonachus; species Neomonachus schauinslandi. The sequence goes on from NC_058409.1 coordinate 145,929,032, forward strand.
CGCAACTAGAGTCGGGGGAGGGGACTAGTTAGCTGTTCGGAGGCCCAGGGACATTTCAGGGGATGCAACCGCTCTGCATCTTATTGTGCTGATGATTACGTGCTGTATGCGATCATCAAAACTGACCAAACCACAGACTTAAAAAGAGTGAATTTCATCCTATGTAAGTTATATCTTAATACGGGGAAAACATAAAACCTGATTATTTGTTTCTATTCTGACCATCCACTCCAGGGCGAAAACAGAACAGATTCTTAGCAGCAGTAGTAAAAGCCGGATAGCATGACGCTGGCTACGTGTCCTCAAGGCATTCTCTTGTGACATGCTCACTCAGGTCCTGCGAACGACTTTCTTGCCATCAAAGGCAGCCTTCAAGGTTCTCATCTTGCTCAGGCCAGCTCCCCCGAAGCAGACTTCATATGGGTTTAGGGCAAAGCACTAGTTGGATGGAAACATGCATCTGGCCATGATGTCATCAGTGGGGTTAGTTGTTTGCCTGGAAACCAGTGTCAAGAAGCACCTCAAAAAAGAACAGGGGATCCCAGCCATTTCTCTCTGCATTGTGGAAGCACGGTTCACACCTTAGCAGAGTTGGGACAGTGAGCTGGCGTCTGGGATGCAGGCCCACTGCAAACGTCTGTACCAAAAGAGGTGGATTCTCACATGAATTTGCAATGGATATGATTTCTAAGCCCCAGATAGAGTTCCACCAGTGGTTTTTGAAGATTTCAAAACCTATTTAACTGTAATTGAGGAACTGCCACCTGCCAACCAGAAGACATTCATCTACATTGTAGTGACATACTAAAGGACAAATATCAACAGAAAAATGGAATAGAATTCCATAAATGTATTCCAAGCAATGGACATGTTAAATTACAATTAGAAACTTGTGGACTGAAATCAAAATTTGGCAGTACCAATGCATGTGAAAAGACATTTTCAAAGAGAAAATCTCGAGGTTCCTGGGTGGCTCAGGCTTCAGCTCAGGTCATGCGGAATCAGCCCCGCATCGGGCTCCCTGCTCAGTGGGAGAGTCTGCTTCTCCTCCCTCTGCCCCTCCCTCCCCCTTGCTTGTGTTCTCTCTCTCAAATAAATAAAATCTTATAAAAATTTTTTAAAAAAGAGAAAATCTCATTGCCCATCAATCAGCATTAAGGGGTGAACACTTGCCATGGATGTTGATCATGGGGAATGCTAACTCTGAATCCCAATTAAGTGAATGTTATACCCACCAAATAAAGAATTCTGCCCTTCTAGTTATATATTTCTATTGAGAATTTTCTCAATATCTCTTTCACAACATCCCTAATTTTGTCCCTTGGTCCACAAAGCTTAAAAAACGCACTATATGGCCCTTTCCAAAATGTTTTGACCCTTGACCTAGATTAAAACAGGAGTTACACTCTAGAAACCTCATTGTGACTTTCTTAGTGAATGCTCTTGCTCAAGGCCCCAGTACCTAGATTGCAGGCAGCATCTTTGGTTTGGGGTCCACCTGGTCTGCAAGATGGGGTCTGTGCATCTCAGTCCTCAGTTACACAATAGGACAGAGAGTCACAGTGATCTGCTCCGGGTGTGCCCTGGGGGAGCCTGGAAAAGACATGCCTAGAGGACCTGGGACAAGATTCACTTCTCTCTGGTCTCATATGAACGTCAGAAGCACAGCAAGGACTGGAAACAGGGCTTTAGAAAGGTTGATGCAGATCTCTTCTGTTCCTCTCTTATCTCTACCCTTGAAGGGACAGCAATGCCCCTGACGTCCATAGGCCTGGCCATAAAATCAGAGGTCGGGAGAACGAGCTGGCTCAGGCAATGCCACCTATGCCTTCAGACCTTGAGGGGGGAGCTAACATCTCCTCGCCCAGCCTCCCCTTCCCCACAGGCTCAGTGCACCGACATGAACCAAGCACTCCTGGCTCTGGGGTCTTCAGCACGCTAGATGGCCGGATGCAACGCACCTCCCAGAGGGGAGCACTCTGCTCCCTCTTGCTATTTTGGGGATTGTTTTTCTCCTTTTAGGTTATACCCTTCAGCTTTACTTCTTTTCCCTGGAAGTCCATGCAACAGTTGTTGGAAAGGGTTTCCTTTGAATTGGGCCAATTAGGAACCAAAATGGGGCAGGGGGGCTTCTGGGCATGACTTTTATCTGAGCCTTCATCTCGACGCTAGAGGGACAAGGGCAACCCGAGGATTGCAGTGGACCCCAGGCTGCTTATCATGGTGAAGGATTTACTTCAAGACATGACGCCAGGCTCCGTGAGGAAGGTAGACGTGGCTGCTGGACCCACACAGCACTTGCCCCGCCCCGGTGATCGGGGGCCCAGGCCATCTCAGTTCAAAAGCCTTTCTCAAGTAGTGTCTCATCTGCACTGACAAGCACCCTTCCACATAGGAACTGTCGGAAACTGGTATTACCCCTCTTTGAGAAAACATATGAAGTCGGAAGTTGAAAATCCCTTAATGTGGAAATCATCTGTAAGATAAACCGTGAAGAGCTTGCACTTAAAAGTACCTTATTTAGGTAACGTGTTATATAAATCTATGCTCTGTTCCGATAATTAGCTAAAGGACATAAAACTGTCAGATCCCAGGGAGCTACAAAGAGCTACAAAGAGCTACAAAGAGATTCTGTTTTCTACCTCATCAGATGGAGTGTGGGATTGAATTTGACACTTTGTTTTCTATCATGTTACAATATACCATTTTTTCCCCTTCTGTTCCATGTAAAGAAACAGTACTTACTTTTTCATCAAGTTGTTATTACCCATGGAAACTTGCACATCTCTGTGGTTGTGAGTCAACCAGGACAGCAGGACACGTTTGATGAGGGGTTGAACTGGGAGCTTTCAGAACCTGAATCTCTGTGGACCTTCAATGGCTGGGCAGCATGCTGTCTGTCTCCTGCGTGGGTGAGTTTACAAGCTTGGGGAGAGTGGAAGTGTTTCTCACAGTTCCTGATGCAAAGTGTCTAGTAATTCCTAGTCCTACACAAAATGCCTTTTTTTTTTTTAACACTTCACAACTGTTACTATTAACCTATGTAACAAATCAGGACCTGGAGGCTCAGAGGAGCCTGGTGGTAGAGACTCATAAGTGGCAGTTCCAAGGCCATGTCCCCTTCCCACATATTCTCCCAACAAACTGGAATAATAACATGCAGTTATTTTGCAATGAGAAACTATGTATTCATTCAACAAATGATTTGACTCTCAAAAGCAATCAGACATTGTGTCCCAGGTACAATGAAACATCCAATTTGGTGATTTGCCAGCAAATCTAACAGATTTAATCATTTTTAAATGTTTAAAACTGAAAGTGGTTGTTATAATTTTAATAACTATATTACTTTTTCTCAACAATTTGACATCTTTGAAATCTACAGATCAGTTCCTGTTACTTCTTTTTCCCTTCTGAACTGCTCTTTTGCAACAAAAGCACAGATTCCTATAAAGCCACACACTTAGATAAGCTCTGTGTGCTTTTAAGGCAAGGTTACGAATGCAATGAATATTTCACTACCTGTCATTCTACTTTTGAATAAAAGTTTTTTTTTTTTTTCAAATTATTTGAATCCACAGGCAAGGGCCAAGGGTTCAGTGTATCCTTCAGCTTCTCCGTTCCCTGACGTGTTTTAATATTAAACATGCCATATGGCACATTTAAAAGTGAGGCAAGGGCCAGGTTCTCCCCACAGGGCCACCAGGAGAAAAGATGAATCCAGGCAGGTATGATTCTTTGAGGATCACCGTCGGGGTAACAACAGAATCGAGATCCTGCAAGCTCAGGGAACTGGCTGAGCACCAACCTTGGGGAGGGTGTTAAGAAGAGGAGACCTTGTGGGCGTGTGAAAGTCTGCATTCAGCACTCTCCCTCTGCTTCACGGTAAAGGTAGTCCCTGGGGCCTTGGTGGTAATTGGCGCCATGTGCTCAAGTGGGACTTCATAACAATTGTTAAATGGACAAGCAAACAAATAAGCCCAGTGACTCATTCGCTAACTCACCGAGTGGCAAGAGAAAATTCATGAGCAAAGGCAGCCTGAGCTCAGTGAATACTGAAAAAAATCTGCTTGGCAGGAGAGGAAGCAGCAGAACAGGAGGTCCGACTGCAGTTTAGGGGCCCATCAGGAGGGCCTGTGACACATGCAGAGCCGCTCCGCACTGATGTGGGGGACCACAGGAAGCCACTGCCCACGGCTAGTGTGCACTCGTCTGCGGGGGGGCAGACGCTGCTCGATGCACAGCAAAACCAAGGATGGCGTGAGGAGACACCCCCTGAGCCCTCCAGAACTCAGAAGCCCTATGATCAGCATGAGACACCTCAGTGCAGACAGGATTCAGGCAAACACTGTAACCATCAAGGGCTGTGGGAAGACTTTGTTGTTTGTCATGGCTTGCAAAGGTCCCTACAAATGTCCTTCGCCACCCAGCGGGGAGCCGCCCAGGGCCCTGGGATATTCTTTCCCATAGCTATCCCCTCTTCTTGGCCAGGACGGCCTTCCCTTCTTTCTCCAACTCTTCTTCCGAAAAGATCCTATAGATTTTTCTGTCTTGCATTCCTGCACTCCTTAACGGAGTATCTTTTTTTATTTTTTAAAGATTTTTATTTATTTACTTCAGAGAGACAGAACGCAGCGGGGAGGGGCAGAGGGAGAGAGAGAAACTCAAGCGGACTCTGAGCTGAGCACAGAGCCTGATGCAGGGCTCAGCCCCACAACCCTGAGGATCACGACCTGAGCTGAAACCAAAAGTTAGATGCTTAACTGACTGTGCCACCCAGGCTCACTGTGAGTGTCTTGTCCCTATATCCCTAGTAATGAGTACAGGACCAGTTATGTAAATTAATCTTCAGAAATGTGTGCAGAATGAACACATAAAGACACAGCTTCTCCCTCTTCTGTAAGCAAACACCACCTTCCCATTGACTGGGAAGCCCCCCCCCCCCGCCCAACCTGACTTTGGTCCTCACCACTACTTCAGGCAGCTAGAACTCCCCTAGGGCAGGGCCCTGCCTCACTCCCAGGTAACCTGGAAGCTCAGCAAAGAGCCCCTGCAGACATGTCCTGGTTCTACAAGGCACCACGTCAGCATCTCCCTAGCATGTCCCCTGGTGTGAGTCTGTCTCGCCACCAACCTGACTCAGGCTTGTACTAACATAGTCCCCCATCTCCCTCAGTCCTGTGTCATCTGCAGGACCCTCGATAAATGGTAGGGCTGCATAAATATTCACTGGGTTGGCTGGATGGTTTACAGCAAGTGCTACATGCTGTTTGAGCTTCTGTTCCCTTACAAGTGCTCAGTGACTGTTTAATAAATTAGCTATTTGGGTAGGATGGAAAATGTTTATCTTTTCTATTTGGAAAACGTAAATGTCCCCAAACCACACAGGCAATATGTGCTGTCACATGTACAACTTGAAACAGAATAGCCCAGCAGGTTGAAAAGCTACACCTGACCTAGCAAATCCCCTGGAGTACGTTTCTAAAGCCACTGCTCTTGGAATCAGGGGTAAGTCCCAACCACCCCTTGTCCAATAACCTCAGGTAAAACCTGAATTCTATGTCTCAGTGGCCTCCCCAAAATGAAGGGTCAAGTTCTGGCACTCCACAGGTGACTCTGGCCCGGCGGGATTCAATGAAACAGAATGTTTTAAGTTAGAAGGCTCAGCTCAGGCTTTCAAAACTCTGCAAATTGTTCCCTTTCCACATTTCCAATGCCCCGTCTTCAGAACGTTCTTACTAGCACTTGAGACTGGCAGCAGTGCGCGTGAACAACACACAGGGTACATACGTGGCTGCGCCGTCTGCACAATATGAAATGGTCTTATTAATCGCCTATTGAGCATTTGGATTTGCCAGCGCTGTGCAAGCATTTTATGGAGTTGTCTTTTTTTTTTTTTTTAAGATTTTATTTATTTGTCAGAGAGAGAGAGAGAGCACGCACAAAGCAGGGAGAACAGCAGAGGGAGAAGTAGGCTGACCGCTGAGCAAGGAGGCTGAGGCAGGACTCGATCCCGGGACTCTGGGATCATGACCTAAGCCAAAAGCAGACGCTTAACCAACTGAGCCACCCAGGAATCCCTGGATTTGTCTTTATTTAAATGCATGCTAAACCCATGGGCTGGCGCCATCACTGTGCCCATTCCACTGACGGGGAAATGTGCTGCAGAGCAGCTTAGTAACTTATCCCATGTCCCTAGTATGTGGCTGGGATGACACCTAGCAGTCTGACTCCAGAGCTCACTTTTGGCCATTAGAGAAACAGAGAGACACAGGTTCTAGCACATTTATGGAGAAATGTACATGGACATGACAACTCTACTGACATTCAGATTGCAGTAAGGCTTGAACACATTACAAAAAACAACAACAAAACCCTAGCAGCCTGACAGTAATTTTGCTCACTGCAATAATCTTAAAGAGTCAGGAATACAGGACTTGGAAAACCTTTGTTGAACGTTTGTGCCTGTTTAAAGTGCCTGCATACCATAGCTGATTCTGTATTTTATTTTATAAGATTTTATTTTAGAAAGAGAGAAAGAGCACAAGGAGCAGAGGGGAAGGAAAAGAGAGTGGGAAAGAATCTGAAGCAGACTCTGCACTGAGCAGGGAGCCCTACGCAAGGCTCAATCTCACAACCCAAGATCATGACCTGAGCCGAAACCAAGAGTCAGACACTTAACCGAGCCACCCAGGTGCCCCT
>NC_058409.1:145935743-146060529 GCF_002201575.2 Neomonachus schauinslandi
TTCATTAATCCTGGGGTATAGATTTGCTTGCTTTTCTTTCTTCCATCGGTCATATGGATTTTCAGTGGCCATATCACAGATTTGTTATAGTCAAATTTTAAAAGCTTGCACGTTCTGATACAGGGAAAGGACTCAGGTGGTTAGTGATTGCATGCCCACTGTACTGAAGTCATTAAAAAAGGAAAATGATTTTCTAGCTGCTGGACCTATGACATTGCTGAGTGAGCTAGCCTTCACATCCACGAGCTTCTTCCCCTCTCCTAGTAGCTAAGTTATACACTTAACCAGTACCTTGGTTTGGAGATTTGACTGATGGTACTGTTGTTTGAAGCAGGGGCCATCTGATGCTTTTCAAAAGAAGTGGGTTTAAGGTTGCTTTTGTGCACATTTCTAATTGTCGTGATGTTGGCTGCTTCATATAATTACCAGAAAACCTTTGTTCCTTAAACCTTGTGTTTAGAAATGCAGCTTTTCAGATGAGGAAGTCTGACAGGTCAGTAGGAGGAGCTGAAAAGCATGCATCCTGTAGGAAAGAGGTGCCTATGGATGGGTCATTGTGGGCATTTTCTTCTGCAGGTTCCAACAGATACATGAGAATTACGCTTGCTATTATTATTATTCTCTGCAAACTGCAGTTCAGCTTTTGTTAGCCCTTATAATATTTAACAGGTGCTTTTCCATCTTGATTGTTGAACAGCCGCAAGGGGTCCATGAATATGCAATTCTCCAACATCTGAGAATAGGCAGTTCTCCAACATCTGTGGGTTCTCTGGTTGAAGAAGGAACAGGAATCACTCTCTCGTAATTACTGGCGATTCTCCTCGCATTGCTCTTTGCTGAAATCTTCTGAGAACACCAACTGAAGGGTGTGAACAACATACTGTGTGATTTGGGTTCCTAACACTCAGCTTTTCTATTATCAGTGACAGTTGAATAACAAGTTCTATTGTACAAGCAAATTTGCTGGTCATTTGTGGGCTACCCATAAGTCTCTTGGTAAGTTAGCAAAGCAGAAACTTACCAAAATTTCGGGTGGTTTTCTATGTTGTTCAAAAAATAGAAATAAATTGTGTAATATTTTAAGCTTTTGGTACATAGTGGAATTAAATTTAGGAAAGTGTTTTTGGGAACCATGTTTCTAGAAGGGCTATTAAGTGTGGGACTCATAGTTTGGGCAGGTTTCTTTCTTTTCCTTTTTGTGGACTCAGAACTCTAAGGCATTATCCCAAAGCATTCTTATAAAAGCCTCGTTTTGACAATTGGTTTTTGAGAGTATACCTTGTTGTCATTCTGTTTATGTTCTTTTTAACATAGATTGAATATGATTTGTCATAAATGTATATTTTAATAGAGATTTTTTTCCTGTAAGAATTTTTGGGCATAAAGATGACAGTGATGCTTTTAATTCATCCTCAGAAGACATGACAAGTTTCCAAGTAGGACTTTATAAAGACTCAGGAGCTACATTCGAATTATGTAACTAAAAATTAAATTTAGTTCTTTAAGATACCTTATCTTATTTGATGTTAAAAGCTACAAAGATTTTAGTAAACATTTGTTGGTCCAAAAAAAAAATGGTTCCTAAAACTGTATAAGATGCATACTTTTTCATTTTAACGGTCAGTTTTTGTATTTAATGATTTTAAAGTTCTTAAGTATTTTTTTCAAAAGATTAATAGCTTTTACAATCTTAATTACTTGCCATGGAATTTTCATCCTAGTAAAATTACAATTTTTAAATGGAAATTCAATCTGAAAGGTACATAAGGAAATATTTGCTCAGATTTTATCTGCTTTATTTTTATTTGAAAATGAAAATTCAGCTATTGATGATTAATAGCTAGATTGAACAATTCATGGTTGATTGAATGCATGTGACATTCAACTTCATGATGTTTTGGTGATCTGGCAAGGTGATAACTTGCATGATTCACTGTAATTGATCACACACAGTTCAGGGTTGCAAGAAATTTCATAAAAGTCATTGCATTACAGTTCAGGGTTGTAAGAAATTTCGTTAAAGTAGGTGTCTGGCTCCCCAGTCTTGCAAAGGTTGCACTGAAACAGCAGGTTTTGCCAAATACTGCAGGTGAAAGCAAATCTGAGTGTATTCCTACCATTTCACCTCTAAGGAGGCCAAAGGGAATATTTAAAACTAAATTCTTTTTTAATGGCCTGATAAGTATGGTTGTGTTTTGGTTTTAGATTTTTGAAGCGGGTTAAATACTGAAGGTTCCAGACATAGGGAATAGAGACAAAGTGCTGGGATAGCGGGAGGGTGGCCATGAACAGATTCAGCCAGTTTCATCTTCATTATTTGGTAGAAAGTACTTCCCAGATATATCTCATAATAGCATGATAGCCGAGTAGTGTCTTAAAATTTCAAGGCCTGAGTTTGTTTCAGCTAATCATTCTGTTTTAAAGCAGTCAAATACATTGTTTTGCAAGTGTTCTGGTTTCAATTTCATGGCTGTCACCTTAGCTACAATGTGATGCTTGGAAATACTGAGTAATAAGTACTAAAACTGCAGTGAGACTTATCACTGAGTACCAAGTAGTGCATAGCTTGGCGCTGGGTTGGGGGAGTGGCCTGGGTCATAGCAGTGGGCCAGCTGGAGCCTTGGGGCCCAGTGATCTGTGTGAGCCACATTTAAAGGGACCTGTTCCTAATTGGTGATGTCATAGTTCTAGAAAGTTTAAATACAGAAATGGCAGGAGATGCTTCTTCATTCTTGGGTCTATACAAGTAACAGCCTAGGAGTGCAAGTCAATGCAGCGGAGATCCCCAGGGTTTTTTGGTATGTAAAGTATTTCAATACATTATTGGGCTGTTTTGTTTTAGACGTGAAAGAGATCATTAAAAAGATTACAATTAAATATCAAACATTTTGATAGTTCTTCAACTGTGTGATCTGCATTTTTTTAATTTGTTATCTCTTTTTTTCTTTAAGATTTATTTGAGAGAGAGAGAATGTGGGGAGGGGTGGAGGGAGAGGGAGAATCTCAAGCAGACTTCCCTCTGAGCGCAGAGCCTAACTTGGGGCTTGATCCCAGGACCCTGAGATCATGACCTGAGCCGAAATCAGGAGTCAGATGCTTAACTGACTTTTTTTCTAATAGCCTCTGTACCATTGTTAGTATACATGGTGAAGAGCAGAGGAGTCTCCATTTTCTCATCTGTTCTTGAACATTCATCATTGCAATTTTATGGTAATGTCGTATATATATCTCTTCAAGCCACCCAGCTCTCCTGTTTCTGCCTGGTTTATGATATAGTTAGACATCCTGCAGTCTTGGCCGACTGTACGAAGAGGATCGTGGATGTGAGGAAGTAGAGCAAAATTGGGTGTCTAGTTAGTATATGATCTGTAAAAGCAGGAAGTTGTTAAGAGAGCACTTTAATATATATAATCCGTGGATGCTTTATTTTCTTTTTGGTCAGGTATCCTGAAGAACTTGCCTGGCACACAAATTTAAGTCGAAAAATCTTGAGAAAGTCTCCACAATTGGAAAAGTTTCACCAGTTTCTGGTTAGCGAAACTGAATCTGTGAGTAGATTTCTTTAGATTTGTTGGTTCCCTTGAAGCTTGAAATGTGCATGAGTATCTTGGTTATATTTTGTCCCCACGTGTCACTGGGAGCGACGAGGTAGATACGGCGTATGGAAAAGTGTGCTTGTCACCTTTAATTTCTGAGGACTCCTAAATCTGCTCTCGTCTTTTTTTTAAAAATTTTTTTATTGTTATGTTAATCACCATACATTACATCATTAGTTTTAGATGAAGTGTTCCATGATTCATTGTTTGTGCATAACACCCAGTGCTCCATGCAGAACGTGCTCTCCCCAATACCCATCACCAGGCTAACCCATCCCCCCACCCCCTCCCCTCTAGAACCCTCAGTTTGTTTCTCAGAGTCCAAAGTCTCTCATGGTTCGTCTCCCCCTCCGATTATCCCCCCTTCTTTCTTCCCCTCCTGCTGTCGTCTTCTTCTTTTTTTAAACGTGTAATGTATTATTTGTTTCAGAGGTACAGGTCTGTGATTCAACAGTCTTGCATAATTCACAGTGCTCAGCATAGCACATACCCTCCCCAATGTCTATCACCCAGCCACCCCATCCCTCCCACCCCCCCACTCCAGCAACCCTCAGTTTGTTTCCTGAGATTAAGAATTCCTCATATCAGTGAGGTCATATGATACATGTCTTTCTCTGATTGACTTATTTTGCTCAGCATAATACCCTCCAGTTCCATCCACATCGTTGCAAATGGCAAGCTCTCATTCCTTTTGATGGCTGCATAATATCCCATTATATATATATACCACATCTCCTTTATCCATTTATCTGTCTATGGACATCTTGGCTCTTTCCACAGTTTGGCTATTGTGGACATTGTTGCTATAAACATCGGGGTGCACGTACCCCTTCGGATCCCTACATTTGTATCTTTGGGGTAAATACCCAGTAGTGCAATTGTACAGCTGCTCTCTTCTTTGGTCCGTCAAGTTGTGGAACTCGGGGAGGGTCTCAGCCACAGTTGTCCCCCTGATGTATCGTTTCCTTGCTCCTCCTGGGTCTGGCCAGCCATGGTGCTGGGCCAAGCAGCGCACTGCGCAGGGAGGCATTGCTCGGGAGACGGGCCACTCCATCTGCTCCCACTTTGTTGTGTCCGTTCTTTCCGGGCTCCTGTCTCTGCTCCACCTTTGCCACAAAAAACCAACAAAATTTGACTTTGACAACTTTGGTTCTCCCACGACACCTTGTTTTCACCTTCTTTGCAATCCTGAATTCTTTGGTTCGGTTCGGTCCCTGAACTTCTCAGCTTTAGCCTCACAACTGCTCTCTCAGAGTAGCCGTTCCCTCCTGCCTTACGCAGTTAAACCAGGTACCTGCGTGTTTCGCTGTTGAACTTTTTGGTGTTTTGGAATTGTCACTCTGTCATTTAAAATCCGAGTTCCCCTTTCCTGTTCTCTAGTCTCCTTTTTCTAGCCAAGGAAACCTTTGTGTTTGCCTAGATGGTGTTCATTTCTTTTCATCCTGAGCTCCTGGGCGGGCTTGTAGGCTCCCTGTGGTTCCCACACATCTCCCCTTGAGGCCCTTGGCCCTGCCCCGTTCTCTCCTGCCACGGTGGCTCTCTGTCCGTTTAGGTGACCTGGTAAACTGGCCTCCTGCTTACCGGGGCTTTCCACCCTCTCCCCCAATCCCATAAGGGAGAAACAGAGCTAGGTGCTGCCCCATTCCTGATTCTGTCCTTGGGTCAGTACAAGAAGGGGTTCTCTGGCTGCAGTTTCCATCCAGATGTAAGGTCAGGTGAAGGTAAACTAAGAGAACAGTTCAGGTTTGAATTTCAGCAGAGGAGAGGGTTTGTGGTGAGCAAGTTCCCCGTTGTTGGGCAGACTGAAGAGCCACGTTTAGGTGGAGGAGATGGGAGGTGAGTGTCAGTAGCCTGGATTGCAGGGAACCAGTACAGGTTTTTGATCAGGCGTCGGTAGGGGGAGATGCTCTTGGGGGTATTCAGAGCCCCTTCAGAACATGCGTGGAAAGGAAGTGACTGACGGCCGGCTTGTCTAGTCAGGGACCCTGTCCCCGTACGGCTCAGATGCTTTGATAGAAAACCTGGATGAACGCAGGAGGCAGGCTTACCAGGATCGTACGTTTAACCTGGAGCCTGGAATCAGTGTGCCTGGTGAGTCGATGGAGATTCGGATAGTCTCCACAGACTCCTTGCTGGCCAGAAACCCACGAGGTGAACATCCGCAGGTTCGGCTGTGCTTCTGTGTCCAGTTTGGACAGACGCACAGGTGTGAGGTGAGCGGCGGCTGCCCGGATGGCTGTTCAGGTTCAGAAGAGCCAGGTTGTCATGGGGCAGAGGTCTCCCGGCAGTGGACGGCCTCTTGCTTTTTAAACGATGATTTCTGAGGCATTCAGTCTTACGGCGGGTGAACTAGATCAGTGATAGAGGCCAGTGCTGGAGCCCGTCAAGAACATGTCTTGAACAGGCGTGTGTGTTAACAGACGCCCTGCCCACCGGCCAAGACCTAGAGGGCTGGTGGCTGAGTGGGGATGGTGGAACGTGGGAGAGCTGGCTGGGCTCTTCATCTTCTTGAGGGGCAGTTCTCGGGAGGACAAGGCAGACATGGGCTCTTCCTACAAACTGGTAGGACTGAAACAGAAGTTGCAGTTTTAGCTGAGAGGGACGAGTTGCTGCGAGTGGCTCTCTGTCCTGTGCTCGGGGGCTCGAGCACAGACCGCTCCCTGCTGCCGAGGGTATGGCGGTGCCCTCGTCCACGTCTGAGCTGCTCATCCAGCTTCCGCTCTTTCTCAAGAGGGCGAGCTGTCAGCATAAGCTTAAACTTCCCTTTCTTTTGTAAAATCCAGGATTATACCTGCATTTCTAATATTCTAACAGTAAGGTCTGCCATTCACGGTTATTCTTCCTTAGCCTTTTAGGTAGCAGCCGTTTACCCACTAGGATAAAAACCTGTCCTGTTTACGTAATGTTCTGTGTGATAGTATTAACTGTTTTATTGCACGTATGAGGATTATGTGGTCTTTTTCTGTTGCATATGAAATAATGCCTAATACTGAAAATTTCTGCCTTTTTAAATATTGTTCCTGATTTTTTTAAATTTTACTTTCTAAGGGAAATATCAGTCGTCAAGAAGCCGTGAGCATGATTCCACCACTGTTACTCAATGCTCACCCTCACCATAAGGTACCGTGTATTAAACAGAAAGTGGCTTTGTTTGTTTACACCTTTTTTTCTTAATATAATTCTTGGGTTTGCTTTTTTTTTTTTTTATGCTTTTGATGGAGAATGCTGTGTTTTATTTTAGGTTCTTTTTTGCATTTTTGTCTTACTTAAATTTTACAACCCATGACTGTGTTTCTACTCTTTTAAAGTTTGCTCACTAATGTGTTTACTGCACAGATTATCGTCATCGGTCTTGACTGACTCAGTCAGATTGAAAATCGTGATGAACACATCCTGAGAACTTGTTACATGCCAAGCATTGCTTTGTGCTCTTCTCATACATTAATTCATTTGGTTATCCACACATCCCCGTGAGGGTAGATGCTGTCCCTGTCCCTGTTTTTCCACATGAGGGAAAGGAGGCAAAGAAAAATAGAAGCAACTAGCTCAGGGTTTGGGGGCCAGCAAGTGGCTGGGCTATTTGAGGCCTGGGAGTTCTGTCCCTTACAGTGCTGCTTGCAGTTACTGTCCTTGCTCGTCCTCCCCTGAATTGAGTGCCTCCACTGGTCTGTAGGGTCGTTCTGTTCTTGTGGAGAGAGTATCTTTCTCCTGAGATCCCTGGATGTTAAATATATCACGTTGTAGATTCCTTCTGTAAAGAAATGTATTTAAGTCTTAGAAATCAAAATATTAGAATGACTCATAAAATTGTTTTAAATTAAGTGTCGAATGTTTGAATTCTTAAAATAAAACCTCAAACATATCTTGCTTTTTAATAGATCTTAGATATGTGTGCAGCGCCTGGATCAAAGACCACACAGTTAATTGAAATGTTACATGCCGACATGAATGTCCCTTTCCCAGGTATGCATTAGACTGCTCTGTGGAGGGTCGGAATGCCACTTGGCTGGGTGTAGATGAGGAAGAGATGGTAACACTGCTTGTGGGTTGGGTCTTTAAGCCTTCTGTGACAAGCAGATGGGTTTCTGTCCCTGAAAGTAGAACTGGACATTTCGCGTGCCACTGTGACTGGTTCCCAAACCAACGTGTTTGTACATTGGGGTGGGAGGGTGGCTTCATTCTAGAATTACATGTCTTCTGTGAAAGTAAATGGTGTTTCTATATTAAGCCATAGTAGGTTGATTTCAGTTTGGATCTTCAGTAGTATCACTGTCACGTTGGGTTTTTGTGTTGGTTTTGTGGTGTCTCACTGCCCACGGGAGTGGCAGTAGAGTGTCGTGAAGAGCTGCTGTCAGGCCCGCCAGCTTCACATCCCCCTGCGGTAGGCGACAGTGCTGGACGTTGCATCCTGGACTTGGGGGTGTTCCGAGCTTGCAGAGGGCTCAGACCATGGCTGTGATCCGCTGTCGCTGGTGCTCCTTTCTGGGGGTTCTCTGAAGACGCCTGTCTGTGGTGGTGTTACTCTTCAAATGTTTTATCTGCTTCTATTTCCCCTTCTTTTGTTCAAGCCACCTGCTCTCCTTCTGTTCTAATGGGCATGCTTGTTTAGCTTTGTTTGTTCTAAGTGGTTTTTTTTCTGACAAATAACTTTGTTTAAAAGGCTTCTTTATTCTTTTGTTTTTAATTATTTTTTCCAAATTAGTGGTAAAGAGCCTCTTTATTATCAGTGTTTTGCGTTTCATATTTTCTTAAGAGCGATCTTGACTATAAAATGTTTTTAGGCGTATGTGCCTTTTTGCCGGTGGTGGAGCCAGAAATGAGAAGAGGCTGCACCTGGGTTTTAGCCAGGGGGTCAGACCAGAATCGCCCAGGCAGCCTTCAGGAGGAGCCTGGGCCCCACCCCAGAAACCCATTCACGGGGTCGAGAATGGAGGCCCAGCATACATGTGCAGTATTTTAAACACTTGTCAGGGGATTCTGTTGTCTCCTACCCCTTTCTCTCTCTGCTCTCTTTGTTTTAATTATTATTAAAAGTAATAGAAAAGATGTTTCTGGCATAATAATTGTTACAAAGTGAGTAATTGTTCAATAGTTGAAAAAATAGATCTTGCAGTTTTAGAATTTTATGTGATCATAAAAATCCATGCTGAGCCATCTTTTTGGACTACTTAGCTTATTCTGGCAAATCTTATGCTTGGGTCTTAAAGTTTGGTGGATTGCTGGTTCTTGAAGTCTGCCAACCAGGAGCATATGTATTTCAGAAAATTATTCTACTTATGTTGCATTTTACCTGATGCTATAACTTTATGTTCTCAGAGGGGTTCGTCATCGCGAATGATGTGGACAACAAGCGTTGCTATCTGCTCGTTCATCAGGCCAAAAGGCTGAGCAGCCCCTGCATCATGGTGGTCAACCACGATGCGTCCAGCATACCTAGACTCAAAATAGATGTGAATGGGAGGAAAGAGATTCTCTTCTACGATCGCATCTTATGTGACGTCCCTTGCAGGTATTTATGTTATTAAGAAACCAAAAAGCCTAAAATCCACTAAGGAAATCAAATTAAATATAGACTGATGTGAATTTGCACACAAATACACACGGAGTTGTACACGTTCTTGTGGCAGCTGGTATGAAGACACAGACCCTGTGACCCTAAATTAGACGACAGACACTCAGAATTTCAGTGCCACCCAGCACAGCAGAATGAGGGTACGGAAGGAAGAGACACAAGATGGAACGGTTCTGTAGTCCTCACAGGGGCAGAGGAGATCCCTGAGGGGGTAGTAGCATCATAAGCTCTGTTGTCAATCCAGGAAATGATCGTTAGGAATGATGGTTCCTCCTTTTCCTGATTCTGCCTCATTCTGGAGGGATACAGAATCACACTGGGTTTTCTTGACAAGTCTTCTGTTACTCAGCACGCTGCGATTTAGGAGTTCAGACCTTTGAGAAACTCATTGTGCCTGTGTTTGTACACATACATTTCTTCAAATTTTATGTGTAAGTTGTTAGCGTTTACCTGTAAGAGAATTTTATGGATAATTTTATGAGTCGGGCTGTATCCAGTGGGCTGTCCCACACAGAGCAGGGAGGGGCAGCTGCATGGGTGAGTTTTTATGGAATAACGGAGTTTTTCCAGAAAGAAAAGGAGAAAACTAAAGATCTGTCTTAAGTTCCCAGAGGCAGTGACGTAGGCCATGGTCACCTTGTGAGCACACGAATTTGTCGAGCTGGGAGTGCAGAAATCACCACAAAACTCTGTTAGCATGGAATGTGGTGCTTCCATAAGACACCCGCTACCACATTCCATCGCGTTTAAACCACAGCAGACTGCCTGCTTGTGACAGAACTCATTGTGAGAGCTGCAAGTCGGTAGTATGGATAGGATGGCACTTCAAAATTCTTGCAAGAACGCCTTGTGAAATAAAACTTAAAATGGGTCATGAGCCACAGCTGTCTGATTTTCCTTTAGCTCAGATGTTTTCCCATTCCTGTGCTCTTTTGACCAGAAACCTGTAACTCACTTCTTGTGTCATCTTGGAGAATGCAGGGACCTTCTGAGCACCGCGTTGTAAGCTGAGGAAATCCTAAATATTATGGTAGAATGTTAAGCCACCACTGTACCAGCAAGTGGTGGTTTGAAAGCCATTATATCTGATAGGGCATTTTCATTCTCCTATAGACCCTTCCCCTCAAGACAGTTAACTAGACCACCGAGGGAGATTAAACTCTACAGAAAGCCAGCTGATCCAGAAAAAAATGGATAGTTAAAGTCAAATGTGGACAGAAAGATAAATTGATCAAGTCTGTATTATAAAATTTACATGGAAATAATTTCCATTAAGTAGAAGTAGAAAATCAAAAATGTTTAACTGATGCATAGAAAAATCTTCATAAAGAAGTTAAATTGGCTTAATTGAATTTGTTGTGGAAAATCCCTTATGAGTATAAGTTTACCATTACTCACGTAAATCTGATTAAAATGCCACTATTGATTAACCGAGTTGTTAAGTAGCAGGATCCAAATGTCTTCACAGTTCTGTGTCTTAGGTCTGAAAATTAGTTTTGCTAGGATTTCTCTCAAATGGAAGCAAATTGATACATCTATAAGTCTTGAATGAGGTTATCTGTTCAATTCTGTTATTTCCTCATCTAATTGAAAATTAAAGTATAATTTAAAAGTTTTAATGTCATTAATGTCCCTAGAGCAGAAATAGAAAGTTGATGGTAGTTTGTGAGAATTTAGATGGTGTTCTAATTGGTGTGTATAATAATAAAAATACCCATTTTGTAATTAGTTTGGATATGACATAATGGTTAAACTCTAATCGGTCTACCTGGTCAGAGTTTTTAAGTTCTTAAATATCTTCCTTTCTAGTGGAGATGGCACGATGAGAAAAAACATTGATGTCTGGAAGAAGTGGACGACCTTAAATAGCTTGCAGCTGCATGGGTGAGTCCGGCTGTATCCGGTGGGCTGTCCCACACAGAGCAGGGGAGGGCTATCGCTGCATTTGGGGACAGCATCTGGAGCTGGACTTGTTAATGGTCACTGTTGAGAGAGTTTGGGTCTGTATCAGAAGTAGTTGTTTTCAGAATCTCTTCAGAGTAGTAAACTGAAGACTGTATGTATACATTTCAGGTACACATTTATCAGAAGTGCCTTTTATGACAATTTCCTGTAACATTTCAAGACCTGTTTCCCGTGAAATGACCACTTACCTTTTACTGTCTTACTCATCTTCGTTCTGTTTTCTGGTCTTTTGTGTTGAATTATTTTAACATTTTGATCTCAAATACTTACTGTCTTTAAAGACAATTTGGAAAATTCTTAAAAATAGAAGAAAGAGAAGATCTCGTAACTCAAAGATAACTTCTGTAATGTCTGGTGCGCTGTACTGTTTTTCTGTGCATACCAGCCTTGAGTGTATGGTCTTCAGGGCTATGGATTCTTTTTTTCATTTAACATTAGAATTTTCCATTCTTAATTATAGAATTGTGGGTAGTCTACAGTGTACTAATGAATATTCACTGTAAATAACTCCAGCAGGAGATTTTGTTTCTCTGTTAAATACTTTTTAACTGTTTTCTTGTGAAATAGATACTAGGATTAGAATGTACAAAGGGACATAAGTTGTTCATAGAAAGAAAAGTTAAATGTATGTACAGACATGGAGGCTTTTTAATGATGAGACTCACATAATATATTGACTTCAGTCACTAATCAGCTTTGTGCTTTGCTTTTCGGGAAGGGCTAACAGAATAGTAAATGCATTGTTTATATAGAGAGATGCTTTTTTGATTGATATGAAACACCTCATGGGTTTACTGTAACTTTGTTTAGAATCTTAAAGAGTTCTTTTTGTGGGAATTGTTTATTTTGTATTTTATTATAAGTCTGTCATAAAAACGTGTAATAAATATGTGGTATAATGGGTGCTGTGTGTGCTGCATGGATAGGTTTGGTCTCAGGGTGACCTAGTATCCAACCCTTAGCTTACAGCTGCGGATCGCAACACGCGGTGCTGAGCAGCTGGTGGAAGGCGGTAGGATGGTGTATTCTACGTGTTCACTAAACCCTATTGAAGATGAAGCAGTCATAGCATCTTTGCTGGAAAAAAGTGAAGGTAAGTGTGCGGGACAAAAGATTGAAAATCTTTGTATGAGATTTTCAAAAACGTTGATTGCCATAGTATATATTCACATAGACCTTTTCAGGCATTTGCTAGTATGATTAGCCTATAAACCCTGAAGCAAGCTACCCTTACTTACAAACATGCTTATGTAATGATTTTGTCATATTTAATGAATTATGACGATTACCTATTTGGTATCTCTTAAGTTTGAAAAATTACGCCAGTCCTTATCACAGTCGTTTTTTGAAAAAATCTTAGTTGTGGAAAACACTTGTAAATTGAAGTTTACTGTCGTTTTAACTATTTTTAAACGTGTGTTTTGATAGTGTTAAGAACACTCATGTTGTTCTGTAGCCAATCTCTAGAGCTCCTTATCTTGCAAAGCTGAAATTATGGACCCATTACACAACTCCCCATTTTCCCACCCCATTATCCTCTTTGCTGTCTCTGAGTTTGATCACTCTAGGGATCTCACGGGTGGAATCAGATCATACTTGTCTTTTTGTGGACTGGCTTATTCCACTTAGCACACTGTCCTCAAGGTTCCTCCGTGTTGTAGCCGGTGTCTGGATCTCCTTCCTTCAGCCCTGAGGGCTCAGGATGCCCCACTGTGTGCATGCGCCACATTCTGTCTCCCCACTCGTCTGTCCGTGGACACTTGAGGTGCTCGCTGTTTCAGTCCTTATGACTGGTGCTGAGATGACATGGCTGCACAGATAGCTCTTTAGGATGCTGCTTTCAGGTTTTGGGGTGTATATTGTGTGGAATTGCTGGATGATATGATTCTGTTTCATTTTTGGGGTTCCCCCATGCTGTTTTCCACAGTAGGTGCACTGTTTTACATTCACACCGACAGAGCACAAGGGTTCCTTCTTCTCCACAGCCTTGCCGGCTCGGCTCTTGTTACTTTCTGCTTTCTTGATTGTAGCCATTCTAACGGGCGTGAGGTCTTAGCACACCGTTCTATACGAGAAACCGGACAGGTGGTATGAAATGTTTTTAAACGATAGTTTCCATAATGGTTTGATGTAAAATATCTCTTCTTAAAGTTTTTACTGATATGGTAATTTTTCCCATCATAGTCTCCTTAAAGCCAATAATGAGGGATTTCAGACTAGGATTCCAGAATGGAATGTTTCCACATTTGCTACACACGTGTTGGAAGGAAGTTGGAACATGCATACCGAGACAAGTACCCACAGCTGTCTCGGCTTCCAGTTACCTTGTTTGCAGTGGCTGACTGACCTGTAGTTTGCCCTCTAGTTGTTCTCGCCTTCAGAGTCCTTGAGATCGGAACTTAGTATGTTGTGATTTTGTTTGGCTCTGTTTAAGTCGGGCTGTGTAAGGGTGTGATTTCTGAATGGTGTTCTTTGTAGGGTCGTAGTCTTCGCGTTTGTGGTGGGACTTCATTTCAAAGGCTTATGAAGAGAAGGACTGATGACATTGAGTGGTGACTGTAACCGCAGGTGTCCTTTGCTGCGTCATTTTTTCTTACTGGGCAGGCGGGGTTCCACTCTGGGTTTGCTGCGACAGCCATCTTTCTGCATGTGGTGGTTTCAGACCACAGTGTAGTCTCCGTCTCCATTGTCTGTCACGCTTCTTGTGTAGGCATGGCTTCATGGAAGAGTGGTTCTTTACTGAGCCTTGCACTTGACAGTGACTGAGGATTTGGGAGGAGTGAAGTCCCCACCTGAAGGAGCTCAGACCTGGCTGCAGGCAGAGCGGCTGATAAGCATTCAGTCTGCACACACTGGACCATCGTCGGCTCTCCTGACCCCCACGGTGGCAGGGGTCACTGTTGAGCCCTGCCTGGGCAGGGTGTGCGGGACAAAGCTAATTTCTGCAAACCTGCTCTATTATTTAGTGTTTGCTTTTAGAAGTAAGAATATTCAGATAGAATAGTACAAGTCAGCACAATGTTTTCGTCAGAGATTTCTTACGAGGACACCTCTGCCTTGAGGATTCTTTTGTTTTATTTTTATAATCGTCTGAGCGTTTCATAGCTTCTGTGGAGCTTTGTTGGATTTTCCTCTTCTGTGAGGCTGTGCAGTCTGTATCCGTGATCTGTGGCTGGAGGTATGTTTGAGAGGGTTCCCATCGTGGCCCCATCTTACAGCTTCTTACGAGCTTGTTACTGTGCACACCTGTTTTTAAAGCTGGGCTGTTGCCCTGCTGCACAAGTTTCGAAAACTAACTTGGGCCTGGAACAGAATGTTTACAAATTTTCACGGTTCACTTTAAATGTTACTTTTTGGTTCTGGGTTGTTTACTAGAAGTAAAGGCATGAAGACCCACGTCCTCTAGCTGGTGTGTGTCTAGAAGCCAGAAGTGGGTCGAATGCTCAGAGTCCTAGCCTCGTGGTGTGATTGCGGGGGGCTGCCACGGGGCTCATGTTGGGCACTCCGTGGGACTCTGCACCTGCCGCGTGTCTCCGCAGCTTGGTTGGCAGTAACTCACGTGCCACCAGTGTCCCTCGTTTTAAGGGTATGACTAGTGACCTTCAGTGGGTGTCTGTGCACAGCCATCCCCACCAGCCAGGCTTCGGCCGGTTCTGACCCCCCCACGGAGTGCTCTGAGGGCCTGTGTGCGCTCCCTGCCTGTGCCGCCCCTGCCCCCGGAGCCGAGGCGCTGCTTTCCGTCCCCGTGGAATTGCTCTCCCTGGACATTTCGTAGAAATAAAACCACACGGAATGTGATCTTTCGCATCTGGTTTTTTTCACGGGGCATAATATGGAAAATTATTATTATTATTATTTTTGTATGTAGGTGCTTTGGAGCTTGCTGATGTCTCTTCTGAGTTGCCAGGACTAAAGTGGATGCCTGGAATTACACACTGGAAGGTAATCTTTCTGGGAGGACTCTGGCTTCTAAGAGCAGGTACAACTTGCCAGGCTTGTCAGAGTCGTGAACGTTTTAAATTAAAGCAGCCACATTTGGGTAACGTCAGTAAATACTACTTTTGGTTGTGCAGTCAGATTTGGTTTAGAGTTAATTTTCAAATTCTATTGAATGACGAATGGTACAATTCTACAAATATTTTTCTCTGGCAATGGGGAAGTTTCCCTGCCTTTATCCTGCAGTTAGAAATCAGCGTTGTGTATTCTCATCCCCGTAAGTGTAGCTCTGCTGTATTTTTATTACTGGCTGGGGTTCAAGCTTCGTTTCCAATATGAAACCATTTACTTTTCAGTTTTAAACCAGAAACTATCTGAGGCTTGTTAAAAAACAAAACAAAACAAAATAAAAAAAACCTCCATGGAAAATGCTCTTTTATAAAATGATTGTTCTGTTTGATGGAATACAAGATCGTCTCATTTTTCTCTTCCCACGCAGTCTCAGCTTTGGAGAGCGATGAGAGTTACCGTTTATCATGTTTGAGCGCATTTACATTAGCACCCTGTGATTTTCTTATTATTAGGTAGTGCTGTGATTTGGAGTCCTGCCGTCTCTCTCCTTTTGCAGGTAATGACGAAAGACGGACAGTGGTTTACGGAGTGGGAAGATGTTCCTCACAGCAGACATACCCAGATCCGGCCCACTATGTTCCCACCAAAGGACCCCGAGAAGTTACAGGCGATGCATCTAGAGCGTTGGTGAGTTTGTAAGGCTTGCAGAGGTTTGCGAAGGTGGGGAGTTGGGGCCCTCCGGCATTCCCGCAAGGCCTGGGCCATGCGTGTGGTCGACTCAGGGTGTGAACGTGCCAGCAAGAAAGAAGCTTGCATTTCCTGTTAGCTGTTGGCATTGAGCATCCCTAAGTACAGCCAGCGGTGAGGGCCCAAACGCTCGAACTTCGCATACTACCTCAAGTGTGTACGCAGCCCACGCGGCCGTCCCATGAGTGTGGGTTGCGGGAATACTGACCAGAAGACACGACTTTTCTGTCACAGGTCATCTTTGCAGTTTTTGTCTTAATACTAAAAGAATGTATTTTGAATCGGTTAAAAAGTGTGCATTGTGGGGTTTTTTTTTTTTTTTTTTTCCAGTCTTAGGATATTACCACATCATCAAAATACTGGAGGGTTCTTTGTGGCTGTATTAGTGAAAAAGTTTTCAATGCCCTGGAATAAACGTCCACCAAAGGTAAGCATGTGGCATATCATGTAAGCTTTCTGTGCATTCCGGGCAGACACTGACGGTGGTCCGTGGAACAGTTTTTGGGTGTGGAGAGCAGCTGAGCATGAGCATGTGTGTGGTGGGGGTAGGGATTCATTTAAATTTTGAGTTTTCCAAGAAAGCAGCAATGTCTTAAAGGATAGATCCATGAAAAAGGCATACTTGGGGGATTACATTCCTTCTGCATCTTAAATTCAGTTATTTAATAAAAATTGAAAGACATAATGACTGCTCTGTGGCTCAGAGTTAGAGCCCCCCAAGCTGGCTTCTGTGCTCTGGTCCCTGGGGGTTCGTTCAGTTGAGCCCATTGCAGATGACAGAACTCTGCCAGCCTCAGGCCAGCCTGTCTTCCCGTGGGGGACAGTGACAGGGACTTTGTCCAGGCCTGGCCGAAAAGGAGACAGAGAAGGCCCGAGCCATCCTAATGGGTTGTTGTAGGAGGCCTTGAAGCAGGGAGGGTGAGTAGGAGGGCAGCCTTTCAAGTCTTTCCATGTAACGTCTGCTGCCCTCCTCTTTTATCAACATGACATTTATCTCGCTAGTTTATGCCTCAGCCTTTCCGTAATGTCAGAACATGGCTGGGGTCACAGTCTGAAAGTCGGTATTTCTTTCAGATGAACGCTTACAAAGGAGGACAAGAATGCTTAGGCTTTGCAGAGGCAGAAAGGAGAGTGGTCCTGGGGTATGGCTAACCCGCATGAACGTTTGCGTGTCCGGCCCCACCGCTGGCCCAGGAGTGGAACCGGCATGTCCGGGCAGGCGCTGTGCTGGTTGTGGGAGGTTGGAGAGTGTCTGGACTCTCCTTGGCCCTGGACTCCTGGGTCAGGAACTCCGAGCAGCGCTGTCATCGACATGGAGTGCCCGCTACATGTGTACCTTCCACGGTCTTGCAGCCACTTTTTTAAAAGTGCACACAGGGGCGCCTGGGTCACTCAGTTGGTCTGCCTTCGGCTCAGGTCATGATCTTGGGGTCCTGGGGTCGAGGCCCATGTTGGGCTCCCTGCTCAGTGGGGAGTCTGCTTCTCCCTGTCCCCATCGCTCCTGCACGCTCGTGCTATCGCAGACAAATAAATCTTTAAAAAATAAAGATAACTAAAAGTGCAAGGAAAAAAGCGAAATTTTAGTATTTTATTCATTCCGGTATACTTAAAATTTTCTTTTGTTGTATCATATAAGAAGTTCTTAATGAGTTATTTTCTGTGCTTTCATACTGAGTTTTTAAAGCCGTGTGAATTTACAGTCTGAGCTTCCTCGTCCTTGCGCTGGTCACGGGGCGGCAGTGAGAAAGCACACCTGGCGCACGGCTCAGGTGGATTGCTTGTCTTCAGGATGCCCCGATGTGGAAGTGAGGGGACCTGTAAGCACAGAGCTGGCATTCCAGCCGGGGAGGCCGAGCTGCTGGTCTTCGACAGAGAGAGCGCAGAAGCAGCCTGGTGGGGAAGGGGCCCGGGAGCCGGGCTGGGAGGGGCGAGGATCAGCATTTCCAGGAGCTGGAGGGGCAGGGCCCAGGCCATCGCCACTGGGGCACGGTGTGTGGGGGACCGTTTTGTCTCTTTTGTCTTTTACCTTTAAGTAAAAGCTCTTTTCTGGGAGGTGGTGTTGCATTGCATGGAGTCCCAGCAGCTCGTCTGCTTTAGAGCTTTGTCACCTTGGGGAGTGGGTTCCACTTTTCTGAGGCCACGTGTCCTCTAATTTCATCAACCCTATGACTTGTTAGGACGTGTTGTTTTAAGTAACTTTTTATATAGTATTTTGTTTAAAATGCATATTGAGCAGTTTCTGTAAGTGAACCGTTGTGCTCATTTTTTAAGCCAGATACTGTGGCCCCAGTTCCGAAGTTCGTTCGTTGTTCTACAGTTGCTTCTGCGCTCCATGGGGCGCCCTGGGCCTGCATCCGGGCACCGTGTGTCCGGGGCGGTGGCACTGGCCTTCCCAGGCTGCACTTACTGACATGTGTGTCCTGGCCCTGTCTGCTACTCCGGGATCGTGTTTGGCCCGTTTTCATCCTTGAGCGTGCCTGGCACACGGCAGGTGCCCGGTAGCGTCTCTGAATGCAGATGAGCTGGCTGCGCCTTCGGCCTGTACTGGGAAATAGCCTGCACGTGCTCTTTGTGGGATTAGGGGGGAAACCGTGTCCACGACTTCTGTGTATAACAGCAAATAGACTGAAGATACTTCCAAAACACTCTGTTGCCTCTGTATGTGAAATGCCTTAGAGATATACGATGGGTTTTTTGTCGTGAGTGTTCATTTTTTTGCGGCAGTGTAAAGTGGGTTGCCTTGGAGTGTAGATGCACTTGTCCCCTGTTGAAGCTGCAGGGCGAGCCGGTGGAGCCCAGAGAGCCTGTGCGGTCCAGCCCTGCACACCCCATGGAAGGAGCAGCTGCAGACCCCACTGAGCTGGAGAGTAAACCCATCAGTGGGATGGACGACACAGACATAACGGAAAGACCCGAGAACGTAGAGAACAGCGGAAGTAAGAAGGACGGAGTGTGTGGGTAAGAGAAGGGGTCCTGTCTGCACCCTCGTGTCTTCCAGCCCCTTAGCTTGCAGGGGCGCGGGGCCGTCCTGCAGCAGGTGGGTGCCACTGTGTGTGGCCGGGGGTCGCGTGCGTGCGGAGAGCCCGGGGCCACGCAGGGCTGAGGAGGAGGGCCAGCAGGCAGGGGGAGTGCACTGCTGGCCTGTCACCTTAGGACTGATTACAGTGCATGTTTCTTGTCCCGATTCCCTCCTCAGTCCTCCTCCATCTAAGAAAATGAAGTTGTTTGGATTTAAAGAAGATCCGTTTGTGTTTATTCCTGAAGATGATCCATTATTTCCACCTATCCAGTAAGGATTAATTGAACCTACTGAACTCTTATTATAAATGTGTAACTGGTCACATTTGGCCATATATTTTTATTTAGTTCTGTATAACACCTTTTTTTCCTCGTAACGGCTTGGTAGAGTTGGGTGACACTTCAGAGAGTGTACGGTGAGCCGCCAGAGACTATAAAGTGGCTGGGATGGGGGCGGGGGGCACGGGGGACTGGACTGCGGCCCTGAATGTCAGTCCCCCGGCGGAGCTTCCAGACCCGTGGCCGCCTGCCCAGGTCCTGTGTGGGACGTGGAGACTGGGTCTGGGTGGGAGCTTGGGGACCCCAACTGGAAACTTCTGGGGGGAACAGAGGGGAAAGGTGCTTAGGATAACGGGCTCCATTTCATCTCTTCCTGCTTAGTTAAGTCTCAGTATCCAGTCACCGCGGTGAGCGCTTGTGCTGCCCTGTGGCTCGTGACCTTTTTCTGTGGGCATCGGTGTTGCCAGGTCCCTGGAGCAGCAGCGGGAGAGGGAAAGTGTGCTTGTCAGTGAAGGTCCCTGCTCTAGTTTGCGGTGACCTCCATCAAGTGTGGACGTTGGGCGAGCGCGGCAGGGCGTGAGTGCCCTGAGCCGCAGATGAGAACCCGAGCTCCATCGGGAGAGAGACCGTGCTGGAGGCACCTGTCGCGTTTGAACCAAACTCGTAAGCAGCTCTTTTCGTTCGTAGGAAGTTTTATGCATTGGATCCTTCGTTCCCGAAGATGAATTTGTTGACTAGGACTACGGAAGGGAAGAAAAGGCAGCTCTACATGGTCTCCAAGGAGCTGAGGAATGTGCTGGTGAACAACAGCGAGCGGATGAAGGTGCACGCACAGCTGGGGCCCCGGGGGCCTCTGCTCTAGCTGGGGTGGAGGTGGGCTCGGGCGCCGGCTTTCCCAGTGTCATGTCTGCTGTGCTGATCGGTAGTCCACAGCATTCACACTAGACCAGCCTCCTCTGAGGGCATCAGTGAGGCTATGAGAACCCCGACTTAGTCAGACTTGTAAGCTCTTCCTTTTCTTCTTCCCTTCCCTACTCGCAGCTCTGCCTCCTTGGGGCACAAGGGGTTATTTTCATTGAATATTCAGCTTTTATTTATATGTGTGTGTCATCTCACTGTCTCACTTGCAGGTTATAAACACTGGAATAAAAGTGTGGTGTCGGAATAACAGTGGTGAAGAGTTTGATTGTGCTTTCCGGTTGGCACAGGAGGTACTTTGGGGCATAGACTTAGTAGCAGCCGGTGGTCAGCCCACGGGCGTGGGTGCCGTGCGGGGAGGTGGAGGCTGGGGACGCGTGTGGAAAGGCCTCGGGGACAGCGGGTGATTGTCCTCATTCATGATGGTGGCCTCTCTTTACTCCCACAGGGAATATACACGCTGTATCCGTTTATTAATTCAAGAATTATCACTGTATCAATAGAAGATGTTAAAATTTTATTAACCCAGGAAAATCCATTTTTTAGAAAACTTAGCAGTGAGACCTACAGCCAAGCCAAGGACTTGGGTAAGCCGTTGGACTTGCATTGAGGCGTGACTTGTCCTCGTAAAGACAACGAAGACATGGGTGTGCAAGCTTGTTAGAGCTTTCTCAGTCTTAGATTT
Source organism: Neomonachus schauinslandi (assembly GCF_002201575.2). NCBI lineage: Eukaryota > Metazoa > Chordata > Mammalia > Carnivora > Phocidae > Neomonachus > Neomonachus schauinslandi. Next base: position 145,956,532 of record NC_058409.1, read on the forward strand.
TAATACGTCGTGCCTTGCTCTCTACTGCTTCTCGTCAGCCTCCAGAGGGCTTTGTGGGGACAGAGGCACATCTCAGCGTACCCAGGGCCAGAGGCACCCCTCAGGTTGCCCTGCTTCCCCCGGCCACGTGGAGGCCTGTGCCGCCCACCAGCCCACAGGTGTCTGCAGGTGTTGGGCCCTGGCCGTCCCGCGAGCCAGAGCCCCGAGTGCCCGCCGCGGGGACGCAGGGCACAGTGCTCGGGCTTGTGTGTGTCCCGTCCTGAGTCGCAGGATGCTAACCAGCACAGACTACCGCGTTTGCTTGGCATCCCATCAGCCAGGTTAGAGCAGGCTGCAGGTGTTGCCAGGTTCTCCCGCGGCTTGGCCGGCCCCGCAGAGGAGATACTCGGTCACGGCGTTTTCACGTTTTATAAACTTCCACTTCAGAATTATTCTAGTGATATTTTCACCTAAGAACAAAAATAATTCCACCAAGAATTCTAATTTTGTTTTTCTTTTCATTCTTGTTGATTTTTTATAACTTTGTTCACTGTTTCTGGCTCAGCTGGCCCAAAAACTGCTCAAATCAAGTTACTGCAGTTCTGTGGTTGTATGTTTTATGTCTGAAACTGAAAGATACAAAACATGCTGTGTGGAATCTGTCTCCTGGTGTCTCAGGCAGGAGCTGCATCTAAAGTAGAGATTATTTTAAAGTATAAAGGGACCATTTGCACTTGTTTTCTTCTTTGTCTTAATCTCATAGTTAAATGGTTGGGGTATAATTTTTGACATTTTTTATGTGTGTTTCATGCTGTTTCTGGAAGTTGGAGCAATTATTTGTTTAATCTTGAATTTTGAGAATTAACCAGTAGTTAACTGCGGGCTCCCTGCTGCTGAGAGAGACTTTCTGAGTATTTTCACCTAAACCCTACTGGTCTGATGCAGTCCCCTGCCACATTGCCTGGTCTGCTTGGTGCTCGGCTTGCTAGTGGCTCTGTGTTTTTAGAAAGAAAGTTCTCTTTTCTCCATGGAGATCCTGAGGAGCAAGAGTGCGGATTGTTTGCTGCCCTCTCTCCGCAATGCTGGACACACAAACAGCTTCGCCAACACATGTCTGTTTCTCTTCCAGCCAAGGGGAGCATCGTCCTGAAGTACGAGCCAGACCCTACGTAAGTGTGGGTGCTCCCGCCAGTGGGGGGACTGTGGATGGTCGTGGGAGCCTCTGATGAGCATTCTCGTGAAGATAGCATTGTAGAAATTTTAGAACAAATATTATTATTATATACATAGTTAGATATATATAATTATGTATTATATATTAATATATATGTCATATATATATATAATTATGTGTCATCACTAGAATACTCTCTTATAGAACATTCAGCTCAGGCCAAAATTTTCATTTAGAGAATAAAACGTGCAGTACTGCTTCTCTGTGCCTGAGAAATCTAGTTCTGATTTTTGTCTTAAACAGAATGAAGTAAAGGTTGAAAGTCGAGAGAGAGTCTTTCCGTCTCTACCGTGGGTTCACCCCGGGTCTATGGGTTCCGTGTTTCGCACGCGTCAGGCGGCAGGGTTCTAAGTCAGGGGTGAGGGTTTGCTCCTGCGTGGCCGCTGTCCTGTGGTGCTCAGAAGTACCACGCAGCCCTCAGGAGTCTGCGGAGAGTAGGCCCTGAGGGTCAGCACTGGCCAGAGCGGCTGAAGAGCTGGGGAGCTGGTCGGGATTTGTACCCAGGTCTGGTTTCATGTGTCGCAGCCACCTCTTTCTAAAGTAAAATACCACTTCCAAGGGGAGGAAAGAAAACAGCACAGGGCTGGAGAGGGATTTGGGGGAGAGCTTAGGTGGAGCTGCGGACAGTTCTCTGGGAAGTGGTATTTGGCCAGACTCTGGTGAGAAGGAAGTGGAGAAGCACCAGCCCTGAGGAAGGAATGAGCTAGAAGGCAGTCTGCGTGGAGCTGGCAGAGGAGGACAGGCCTGAGCCCCCCTGCGTGATCTCCACCGCCTCCATCTGCCGTGAAGACAGTAGCCTGGGCGTGGGCCTGAGTGTGCGGGTGGGAGGCAGGGGTGCAGGGCAAGAGGGGGGCAGCTGGGGCTGGGGCAGGGGCCTGGGCCCAAGGGTTGGCAAGAGCGGTGCACGTGAGGTCCGGCGGGGCTGCGTATAGGACGTCGCGCACACGAGGTGGGCTGTGGGTGGCGAGGGTGCAGGAGTGCCCAGGGTCGTCTTCTGGGTTGAGTTACACAGGTGTCATCCAGGAACGGGAAAGTGGGGGGAGAACGGACATACTGAATTTGAAAATGCTGGAATAGACAGCAGGAGACGGCCAGGCCGCTGTATAGAAGTTTTGGGCGTTAAGGGGAGAGGTCATTCCAGGTGTGGATCTTTGGGGCTCACGAGCGTGTTAGTGCTGCATCAGCCACGGGCTCGATGCCGGAGCTCCGAAGGGCGGTGTAATGGGAACCGGGCCTTGCAGGCTCTCATGCCAGGGTCGGGGTCCGGGTCCGTGAGGTGGGATCAGCTAGGGAGGGGGCGCGAGGCAGGAGAGAGAAGACGCAGGGAGGAGCGGGGGGAGATGGGCGGTGCCCCACACGCACGCTGAGCTTCGGCAGCCGGCGCAGACCACGTTTGCCAGGCGTCTGCGGTACGCGACAGCGAGCGGGGATCTGCAGGGCGAGTGGCCAGGTCAGAGAAGGTCTACGTGGGCGACACTTCGGCCGGCTTCTGTGCTTGTGGAAAACCCAAGAAAAGGAAAACAGGCCGTGGGTTTCCGGGAGCAAGGGGCGGTGTCGCAGAAGCGCTTAGACAGGGACCCGGAAGTGGGTTTGAAAGGTACGGAAAGCGTGTGCTCTTCCACTCACTCGCTCCAGGTCTGTGAGCCGGCGCGCGTGCTGAGGCAGCTGCCGGAGCCCCTAGATCGAAAGACAGCAAGGGGTGGGCGTCGGGGCCTCTTGTCTTTTCCTGTCATCGTGTTTTCTCCGTGTATCATCCCGACTTTCCCCGGGGAAGTATGGAAAGGTACTGAGGAGTTTCCCTCTTTTGTCGTGGTTTATGTCTCTCGGTGGTTCAGCCCCTTCTCTTTTGCTGTGTGTGTTTTTTTAAATCTGATCAGAACCCTCCTGTGTTAGTTCCTTGGAACCTCTGCCTGCGACCTGATGCCTGGCATTGCGTAGAGCAGGACGTAGGGTTGATTGAACGGGGCTCTAGGAGCCAAAATACTAGAGCAGAGTCACACCTGAAGGGAAACGATGATTTGCATGGTACTTGGGAAGGGGCACGTGAGTCACACGGTAACTGGCATCTCAGCCAAGGAAAGGGGACTCGAAGCCGCCTGGCAAGCAGGTGGGCACGTCTGTGCGGCAGGATCGAGCAGACTCGGGGAAGCAGGGGTGCTTTGGGCTCCGATAACACTGCATGCTGGAAACGGGCGAGCAGAGTGTTCTGGGGGCCCGTCCTATCATGTGGGTAACCGAGAAGAGTTGGGGTCACCCAGCCCAAAGTAGGGGAAGCACGGAGTGTCGGCAGCAAGGGCGGTCTGGCTCCCAGCGCGGCTCTGCAGACGCGAGGCCTCGCGGGTAGGTCTTCACCTTTGAGAAGATGGAAGTACTGGGAAATTCTAACGTTGGAAGTGTGTGTGAATTCTGGCTGTGGGGGTTATTCCATTAGGAGCTTTTAGGAAGAAAAACTGGCCAACATGAGCATGTTGAGAATATTTAGGACTTGAAGCAGGAGCTGATCTTCCTTGGAGAAAACCATCCGTAAGATCACAGATGAAAATGCTCCAGTGCTTTGGGCATGTTGTTTTCAGAAAGATTGCCTTTTAATCCTTCAGTGCAGTTAGGAGGACACACGATACTCACACACAACCACTTTTTTGTAGGAAACCAGACACCCTTCAGTGTCCCATTGTGTTATGTGGATGGCGGGGAAAGGCCTCCATTCGGACTTTTGTGCCCAAGAACGAACGGCTTCATTATCTCAGGATGATGGGGCTGGAGGTGTTGGCGGAAAAGAAGAAGGAAGGGACTGTTCTGGCTCAGGAGGGTGCAGGCAGCTCTGGGCCGCCGGAGGACGAGGAGAGTGCGGAGCATGGAGCGGAGCAGGCCGCCGGCGCGGACGCCAGCACGGACACCAGCGCGCACGCCGCCTCGGGTCCCTTGGACCCTGCCCCGGCGGAAGCCGCCCTGCCCTGGTGAGGAGGCCCCGGCACCGTCCGCACGGGCAGCCTGCAGGGGCCTCCGCCTCGGTGTTCAAGGCCAGGCCCGGAACTTTGGACCTGTAAGTACAGGTTTTTGAAGACTGGAGACGGATGGAATCATAGAACAGTCGTGAATGATCTCAGTACTGCTTTCATTTATTTTTTAGCTTTGTTAGAAGTTGCTCGTTTTACTGTTTCTTTGGCAAAACTGGGTCCGTTGTGCCTGTGGCCCACGGTAGACTGTCACCATTAGTCTTACTCCTCCCAGGAAACAAAACTGTCCTTGCAGGAATTTTCAGGTCGCCTTTGTTGTGCCTATGTTGGTCTTATGGTCCAGTGTTTCTTTTAATTATTATTTATAGAAAGAATCTATAACTCATCATGGGTCACTGGAAAACCATCCTGTAAATTTTAATAATTGTATCAAGTTGCGCATTAGCAGTGCGACATTAATGTATGGTGGGTTAACATCTGAGGTCTCAGATGACTTCTGTGCCTTTGTAACAAAAGGTAAAATAATAAACTCTTTTTTCTCAGAGTACGCAGTCTCGTGATACTAATTGTGAGGGTTTTAGGTCTTTATTGAATGGAGTGTTTTGCAAGTCTAGGTTTTAAATGGGGTTGGGATCCTTGGAACATTGAAATAAATTATTAATGATGACGTGTATGTGTGTATGAGTTGTTTTTACTCTCGGTGAGGCGGAAGGAACAAACTTATTTTTGGGTAAATGGAAACGTTCAGCTTGTGAAAGGAATTTTAATGCGAAGGTTGCTCTCGAGGGAGTAGTTTGACGCAGCAGGACTTGAAGCTTTTCCTGTGGGCTCCCTTCTTGTTCCATAGAGGGCAGCGTTCACACCTCCACTGCCGGGAGGGTCGGGGGTGGGGGGTGTGGGCTGGGTTTGTCAAGGTGAGAAGCGTCTGCAGCCCTAGCGGGGCTCCCTCGGGCACTGTTGTTAGGGGACCTGGAGGGGATACTCATGAGGCAGGTGCCGTGGGGCCACCTTCCTTCATCACTTAGGAAGCCCCTGCTGTGTGTCAGGCAGGGTCCTGGGGCCTGGTGACACGGCTCACCCTCACAGCCAGTCTCAGCGTCGTCAGGAGAGTGTGGCGTGGCGAGCCTGTGTTTCCCCGTCCCCTAACGGGCACAGTGGTTAACAGCTGCGTTTTATCAATACCCCAGCTGAAATACTTGCAGCCCTGGCTCCCTTTAATGGAGCACGGTGGTTGGAAACTGAGGTCTGGAATTAGGTGTGTTCGTTGCTACAAGGTGTCATTTCTCACAGACCAGACAGAACTGGGAATTAAACGTCTCTGTGAACACACACAGCGTACATAGAAACACGTGCATGTGAGTTTGTCGTTTAAACGAGTTGCCAGTTGTTTAAAGCCCGTCACAGCAATCCATCTGACTCCAGCCCATGCTCCATCTGTGTGGATCACCCCCCTCTGTATCAGATGGCCCTGATTTTCCCCACTGCATTTACTTATTTCTTCGGCCTTTGCATGTTCTAATCCCCTGCTTTGGCTGGCTCTGGAACACAGATCCAGACTCTCCCGTGCCCAGCTGTTCTGTCAAGGCCACACTTGACCATCCTTCCAGCTGCTTCCCTGGAGACCGTCCCTGATCAGGGCCAGCATGACGTTCAGCACCAACTAAAGGGAAGGGGAATCTGAGTTCTCTTGCAGTTTCTCCTCCAGACCTTCTTTACAATGGAGATCTCTGGCCCTACTTCGTAGAGATTCTGTTGCATGTGGCTGGCATGGACTCTAAACCGTACATCGTTCTGCTGTGTGGCCAGGTCGAGGGACCGAGGGACCGTTGGTTTGAATAGCTAGCTCATCTAACAATGTGACACTGTAACGACAAATTATGACCATTGCCATTTTCTTTGCAGTAAGAGGGCTAACGTTTGTCTAGTTGAGGTGCTTTGCAAACATTCTTAAGTGCCGTTCTAAGCCACAGGCATGGTTAGATTGTCAGGACCAAATGCTGCGTGACAGTCAAGGTTGAAAACCAGCTATGTCCACACTGCCTCCTTTGGACGGAGAGCACCCTTGTGTGTTTGGACAGACCTCTTCCCAGTTTGACACATAAGCAAACGAGGCCTAGGCAGTAACAGCCGTCTGACAGGACGGTGCCTGGCCCCGCAAACGCAGCGTAAGTGATTTGCTTTGTGGAGAAACCACACAATCACTTGCACAGGGAAGACTTAATAGCATCGCTAACTAATGGGGTTGGAACGGTGAGGGGTTGGCTAGTAAAAACAGGATGCCGAGGAATATAGGAATGCCAGGAGGAACAGCCATTGTGCTCAGCTAACAGCACCTCTCTCCCTGGGGTTTGGTGGGAGGGCTGAATAGCGGAGAAGTTGCTGCCGTTCTGGATCAGCGGAACTTGCTAGAAATCTGCCCCCAGGCTACTGGGGAAATGGTTTTCAACAGAGGCGCGGGGCTAGGAGAGCGGGGTGGTTCTCGGGACGGCGGCCGGCTGCCCTGCAAGGCGGAAGCTACGGGCCGTGAGCAGCCCGGGGATGCAGGCACCAGGGCCAAGCAGCCGGAGGCCCGCTTCCTGCCGTGTGTGCCCGGGGCTCCTGCAGCCAGAGCGCCCGTGGTGCGAGCTGGCCGGACGCACTTCAGGGGCCCAGACCCGTTGAGAGAGAGGGTAATGGCTGGTGAATATGGAGGCCTGAGACCATCGGTTGATGACTGACTTGTGACTCATTTAATCCAACAACCTCATAGATGCGGAGGGAGGGCTGTTACCCACCCTGCTTACAGATACGAAAATCAATAATCTGTCACAGAGTAAGTGACAAGGCCAGGAGCCCAATTTTTAAAAACGTCTTGACCAACCAGAGCAGAGTGGCTCAGTTGCGTCCCCTTCCGTGGACGAGCACAACAGCCACTTCGTCGTGATCTACTTTGAAGATTTGAGCAGCTTTTCAAAATTGCCAGAAATGAATGAAGCTACAGAAGGACAAAGGTCATGTTTAAGTGTGTCTTTTTTTTTCCTTTTTTTTTGATTAAGTCTATTTAAAATCTCTCATAAGCTTTTTGTTTTCGTCAGATGTAAACTTGAACTGTTATCAAAGTAGAGACTTAATTAGGGTCCTCCTGGGTTGAGGTAGGAATCGAATCCACACCTACAATTCCACTGCCTCCCAAACCCGAGTAACACTACGTAACAACATTTTAACAAAGACAGGGAAGGGGGTGCAGACACTGCACAGCTCTAGAAGCTTCCGAGCAAACGGAAAGGCCGTCCGAGAAGAGAGCCAAGCCCCGTCCTGCCGTGGGAATGGCTGAGGAGCAATCCTCGTGCCCCAAAGAATTCTGAAGTCTCAGACCTGGCTGGGTTCACGAAGCAGGTGGTTCTCTCCTGGGGGTGCTGGGCACAGTGGAGGGCAGCGGGGACAGCGGCTGTGTGCACACCTCCCTTCCCTCGCCTCCCGGAACGTGTGGGGCAGCCAGACCTTGGTCTCCCGGAGACCGTCGGAGGACGCTTTTCTGGAACCTGCCCAGTTCTAGAGAAAAGACTTAAAGATCGTGGCCTCACTCTTGCATCTCTCAAGTTAGAGCCTGTCACATCCCCCTCGGAAAGGACAGGATGCCCCAACACACTGCTTCCCATCCCATATGCCGTGTGGCCTCGCGCTTAATTGGGAGCAGACCGCCACCAGGATTAGCGACATCTGACAGCAGCTGTTGGCATCGAAGACAGGGACCAAAGCAAACAGGGACACGCAGCCAGGAGGAAGCATAGACACAGGTGGCAGAAAAGTTTTCAAAAATCCCTGTTACCGAAAAAGGAGCTAAACAAAGCCTGATGAGACCGCTTACAAACCAAAAAAGAGGGTGTTGCTAACATGAACAATTACACTGAAAGCTTTTCTTCCAGTTTTAATCAACATTTTGGCAAGGGGCTTCTCCAGAAAGAAGGCTTCTCCAGAAAGAAGGCATGGCAGGTCCGGCTGAAGAAGGTTCTCGTCCGTAGACGGACACGCTCGTGTGTGCCTGGGCCACCTCTGGAGTGGACCCGTGGGTCAGGAGACGGTGCTTGTTGCAGGTGGGCTAGAAGGGAGACACATTTTTCACTTAAGACCCTCCGTGCTCTTTGAGCGTTGAAACACCTATTGAGACGAATAAAATAAATTTCCTAGAAAGAATGACAAATGCACATCACCTTGACCCAGTATAATGGCAGAAGACCAGAAGGACCCTGGTCCATGCGCGAGGAGCTCTGGTGAGCTAAATGAGCTCCTGGTGGACTAGAACCTAGGGATCACCCAGAAATGGAAGCGAGAAAGGCAAGGTGCAGGGAAGTGTGTTTACCTCACTGCCATCTGTGCGAACAGGGAGAAACACGTACTTTTGGAAGTGCACAAGCTAACTGAGGGAGGGTACAGAGGCGGTTGGCAGTACTGGTTGTCTTGTGGGGAGGGGATCTAGGTGGGCCGAGGCCAAGGTTATGATGGAGAGTTTGAACTTTGGACTCATTCAGAAAATGAATGTAAGTGATACAGGAGTGTGCATGCACATGTGAGTCCAGAGGGCAGAATTCTTGACGGCCGTCTGTGACCTGTGGTTCATGTTTCACATCAGTAAATGCAGTGGGTCACCAACTGCATGACCCTGGGCACGTTTCTTGACCTCACTGGGCCTCCATTTCCTCATCTGTGAAATGGGCATCATGATGGGGTGTGCTGGGAACTGAACTCGTGACTGTGTGGGACGCACTGAGGACAGCGGCTTGCAGCCGGGGTTTCAGGTGGGCACTGGGCTTTTAGGCTGAGGCTTAGAGAAAGCATTCACTGATAATTACGATAAATGCAAGTCTAGCCTCAGAGCACTTCTCAGGAGCAGCTCCCAAGGCAGAGATATTCTAAGATAAGGTTCCAGAGACGGTGAGTTCTCTGTCCTGATAGAACTCTCTCGCGGAGTCAGGAGTCCCAAGACCATCCCTAAATTCGATGGTTCCCTAGGAGGATTCAGATTGTAGTTGGACTCACAGCCCTGATTGATTACAGGGAAGGACTGCAGACTCAGAGGGGAAGGTGCACGGGGTGACTTCCGGAGGAAACCAGGCTCGAGGTTGCAAGAGGCCTCTCCCCGGGGGAGGCGCGTAGCATGCACCTGGTTCATTTGGCAAGATGGGGCAGCGTGTGTGAGTGTTGTCTGCCAGGGGAGCTTACAGGGCACTCTGCACCCAGGTCACACAGGCCCATCCGAAGTCCCAGATCTCCACAAGGGAAGCAGGTGTTCAGTGTATTGTTTGCATAAACAGGTCAGGCACAGTGAAACCTCCTTATCAGTTAGGTCGGAGGACACTCCCAAAATCCCAGTTCCCAGACGCCAGCCAACAACCAGCCGTGTATCTGGTGCCTTCCGGAGGACAGCGGGCTCAGCCTCAGCTGTGATAACCTTTCCTGGTGCACCTGCTGCACCGACTGAGTCACTGAGAAGCGAGCACGATGCTGGAGGAGCGGGAAGGGAGCACTGTGCTGGAGGAGCGGGAAGGGAGCACAGTGCTGGAGGAGTGGGAAGGGAGCGCCATGCTGGAGGAGCGGGAAGGGAGCACTGTGCTGGAGGAGGGGGAAGAGGCTGAGGCCCCCTGCCCAACAACTGTGGAAATGAACCCCGCCGACAGCCGTGTGCGTGAGCTCGGAAGTGGGTCCTTCCCTAGCTGAGTCCTGTGTTTTGAGTACGGCTGACGCAGGTTTACATTAGTTTCGGGTGCGCAACATCAGGACTTGACCAGTTCATACGTTGTGCCGTGTCCACCACAGTGTGGCCACCATCTGTGCCCCTCGTTGAGTCTTGAGAAGACTCGAGCCTCTTGAGAGACCCACCTAAGCCCCACCCAGATTCCTGCCCCACAGAAACAGAGAGGAGATGTGTCAAGCCCCTAAATTCTCCAGCGATTGGTTGGGCAGCCACAGGTGACGCATACAGTGGGTCACCGACTGCATGACCCTGGGCACGTTTCTTGACATCACTGGACCTCCATTTCCTCATCTGTGAAATGGGCATCATGATGGGGTGTGCTGGGAACTGAACTCATGACTGTGTGGGACGCACTGAGGACAGCGGCTTGCAGCCGGGGTTTCAGGTGGGCACTGGGTTTTTAGGCTGAGGCTTAGAGGAAGCATTCACTGATAATTACGCACACGGTTCTCTCGGGTACTGAATAAAACCTTTTGATCAGGAGAGACAGAGCATGTGGGTGAGGTGTGTAACAGCTTAAGTGATGGGTTTTGAACAAATGTTGGAGAGGTTGTGGAGAAAGGGGAACCCTCTTACACTGTTGGTGGGAATGCAAGTTGGTGCAGCCACTTTGGAAAACAGTGTGGAGGTTCCTCAAAAAATTAAAAATAGAGCTACCCTATGTCCCAGCAATTGCACTCCTGGGTATTTACCCCAAAGACACAGATGTAGTGAAAAGAAGGGCCATATGCACCCCAATGTTCATAGCACCAATGTCCGCAATAGCCAAACTGTGGAAAGAGCCGAGATGCCCTTCAACAGATGAATGGATAAAGAAGATGTGGTCCATATATACAATGGAATATTACTCAGCCATCAGAAAAGATGAATACCCAACTTTTACATCAACATGGTTGGGACTGGAGGAGATTATGCTAAGTGAAATAAGCCAAGCAGAGAAAGTCAATGATCATATGGTTTCACTTATTTGTAGAACATAAGGAATAGCATGGAGGACATTAGGAGAAGGAAGGGAAAATTGAAGGGGGGAAATCGGAGGGAGAGATGAACCATGAGAGACTATGGACCTGAGAAACAAACAGGGTTTTAGAGGGGGGGAGGGAAGGGGGATTGGCTAGCCTGGTGATGGGTGTTAAGGAGGGCACGTACTGCATGGAGTACTGGGTGTTATACGAAAACAATGGATCGTGGATCACTAGATCAAAAACGAATGATGTATGGTGAATAACATAACATAATAAAAAAAAAAAGTGGTGGGTTTTGCTTCCAGTCTGCTGCTGTGACGTCCTGGGTCCCGAGAGTGAGGCCCTTACAACCAGGCATCCCTGCTTCTTGCTTCTCTTTGGTTCGGGGAGGGGGTGTTCAGGATGCTTCCCCCAAGCCGTCAGGGGCACCCAGCCCAGCACCTGGCTATGGCAGCAAATGCAGCAGATTACTGGTCCCTCCCATCCTCAAAGCCAGACTTTAGTACTGACGATTATTTTAAAGGAGTGGACGAAAAACTAGTAAAAACCGGAAAACACTGGCCCAGCATTAAAAGTATGCAAGCACCTGGGAAATAGCGCAAAAGTGTGTTCTGATTCGATTTTTTGTAAGATTGTTGTTGGTGTCTGGAGAAAGTCTGCACTTTTTAAAATAAAAATAGGGTGCCTGGGTGCCTCAGTTGGTTGGTTAAGCAACTGCCTTCGGCTCAGGTTATGATCCTGGAGTCCCGGGATCGAGTCCCACATCACGCTCCCTGCTCAGCTGGGGGTCTGCTTCTCCCTCTGACCCTCTTCCCTCTCTTGCTATCCGTCTCTCATTCTCTCTCTCTCAAATAAATAAATAAAATCTTAAAAAAAAAATAAAATAAAATAAAAATAAATATCTGTGGTTTGTTTTTCCAGGTGGACTTTAGTTGCAGCAAATAGCATATCCCGATAACAAAATTTCTAAATAGCTCAACCAGTTTTAAACAGTGACAACCATGAGCAATATAGTGTCTAGAGCCCACAGTAAGGGGACCTGTCCAGTACCAGCATATGGATATGCTTTTTTTTTTTTAAGATTTTATTTATTTATTTGTCAGAGAGAGATTGCTCACAAGCAGGGGGAAGAGCAGAGAGAAAGGGAGAAGCAGACTCCCCGTTGAGCAGGGAGCCCCATGCAGGACTCGATCCCAGGACTCTGGGATCATGACCTGAGCCGAAGGTAGACGCTTAACCGACTGAGCCACCCAGGAGCCCCAGGGATATACTTTTTAATAACGGATCATCTCTCACTGATTGCATTGGACCCATTTACGTTTTCGCAGGGCTCTTCGAACGTGTTAGACAAACCCATCCTTGCAGAAGAGACATAGAGTAAATGTAAATGCATAACAGTGCAGGGCTCTCCTTTTTGGTGGTGAGTGCAGGAAATCAGGTCTGGGTGGGAGAGGAAAGGCCAAGCTGTGCTGAGGGACTGGCCTGCGTGGAAGGGAGGCCACGGTTTTCATGAGGCTGATGAAGCAATGTTGGTTTTCGTAGGTTCCTTGGGAGACAGACGGTGGGCTGGAGATGTGCATGTGGGCAGTTTGGATCGGTCCCTTGGGGTTGGGTCCACACACACGCAGGTGAGCGTGGGAGTCTGCCCCCCCAGTGAGACACACTTTTCAACAAGGCAGGAGGACAGTGGGGCACTATGACTTCCTAACCGCTGGAGGAAGAAAAGCCCCACCAAGGAAAGAGGAGGAAGGGAAAAAAAAAAAAAATAGAAATGAGGAAACATAATCAACAAACCACAAATAGCTCAAAAACATGGAAACAGGACTGACAATGCTCACGGGAGATGTGGGTGGGTTTTTTGTTTTGTTTTGTTTTTTCAATTTTAAGTGTTCAACATGCAGGGAGTTCAGTATTTGAGAGATGAGCCGCCTCCAGGCCCCGTCCTCCTTCGTGGGGCTGCCCGTGGGAAGTCTGTCCCTCCTCCCAGGTGTTTCCCCCCCCCGCCCCCATCACACAGATGCTGACATCTATGCAGAACATCCAGCTTCCAGCAACAGTTTTCATTTGATAATAGAGCGTGGAGATCATCTCCCATCAGGAGCTCCATTCTTCCATCAGATGCAGACGAGCTTTATAACCAGACCCTGTGAACGGACGCTGGGTTGATCCCGGTGTTTTGCTACTACCCAAAGCCTGTAGTGAGTAAACTGTTCCTTTCATTTCAAATATTGCCCAGGCATGTGGATGAGAATAAACTCCTAGAAGTACTACTTACTGGCCAAGGAGTATGTGCCTTTTAAATTATGATAGGTATTAGCTGTGTCTATATTAATATAAAATAAAATGGAATTCATGGCAAGAGACATTAAATGGGAAAAACAGGGATACTCTATAGATTTTGTAGTTATAAAATGTAGAACATATTTTGTAAGAACGTATAACAGCCTTTAACCTTACAACACCTTACAACAAAATATTGATAAAGGAGAAAATATTACCAATAGAAGAAATTGACAAACCTGGGTATGAGGAAGAAACAGTCAGTTGGAGGTGTTCCCACTTCCATGACCCCCCCCAAAGCAGGCATGGAGCCCAGAGAGGTTTCCAGGCCAGCTTTGCTGCACTTTCAGGAAACACCTCTTTCTTCTATTGAATTCATTTTATAGAAACAGAGCATTTCCCCTGTTATTCCACACTGGCATATCCAGGGGGCCCTGCGTGGACAAGGATACCAAGCAGAAAAGGAACCATTCTGCTACCGCTCGAGTGAGAATACCTGACTATTAGCTAAACAGAACGAACAGGCAGAACGGGGTCAGTGTGCTGTATTCATGGAGTAAGAGGAATTATAAACTTTATATAATATGTAATTACATATTTAATTACATAAATAATAGTTACATATTCTATTCCTTGTATTATAGATAGTATTCATTACATATTCATGTTATAAAATATATATGATTTTATATATTGTAATATAATTATATAGGAATCATAAAGAATATTAAGAGGTCAAGGGAGAAAAATTAATATCTTGATTTGCTAAAATTCGACACTCATTCCTTATTTTAAAAAATAGCAATAAGTTAAAAATGGAAGGGAACTTATTTAACTCGATAAAGGATATTTATCAGAAATCCTATGTCAGACAATCTACTGAATGGTAAAATGTTAGAAACAGCAATCAGCTAGTCCACACTGAAAATCCTCACCAGTGCAAGAAGACCAAGAGAAGAAATCAGGTGTAGTAGGAAGAAAGCTGAGACTAACTCTGCGATTATTTGCAGGTCAGATAATTATCCATGCATGAAAATCCAAGAGAATAAACAGGAAAGGTATAAAAACTCATAATAGTTCAGTAATTTGATAAAGATGAAAGACATCAAAAACAAAGATTTTGATAAATTGGCACATTGGGAGAGAATATTTAGCATATATATAGTACATAATACATCATGTCCATACCATATGTAAATAGCTTCCACAAATCAATAAGAAAAAAGATGAGCAATTTACAAGTAGTCAAAGGATATAAATGGGTAATTTCCAGAAGAAGACATACAATAGACAGCCCCACTCATACTAAAAGATGGAAAATGATAGTATCAAAAAATTCCATTTTTCACTCATCAAAGTGACAAAAGTTTAAGGAGTAATAATATCTAGTGATGATGATGGTGGGGGAAATGGATACTTTCAGTTTTGTGCCATCTTTTTGGAAGGTGGGCTTTCCCTGTGATTGTAGTTTGATTTGGGGGGAGGCCACGTTGCTGACAACCCCATCGTGCCCTCGGGTGAAGTGAACGTCTGAGTACGTGGATCCCAGTTGCTCTGGGACTTGGGTCCCAGGAGCTCCAAAGAGCCAGGAGTCAGATGGATGAGGACTGTCCTCTCAGCAGTCTCATCCTCTTGGGGTGTTTGTGCGGAGGATTTCGTTTCCGTCCTGCGGGCCGTGACACCTCTAGGGGTGACAGTTCCAGAGGAGCTCGTCGCTAGTGTGAGATTCACAGACAGAACAGAAGCCGTGATGATGTTCTCAGGCGTCACCCGAAAGTCTGAGAGCGGAGAGGCTCCCCGGCTCTTTCACCACCTCAAGTTCAGAGTCAGGGCTCCATCTGCTCATGTCAGCTCATCTTAAACCGTGAGGGCGGCA
The DNA here is from genome assembly GCF_002201575.2 of Neomonachus schauinslandi. Classification (NCBI taxonomy): domain Eukaryota; kingdom Metazoa; phylum Chordata; class Mammalia; order Carnivora; family Phocidae; genus Neomonachus; species Neomonachus schauinslandi. Next base: position 145,971,554 of record NC_058409.1, read on the forward strand.
TCTGGACCTTCCCTTCGCCATCGGCTGTCTTACTTTGCTTACTGTCAGCCTCCCTCGCTCTCGACAGCAGGCTCCATGAAGATAGGCAAGTAGTCCATGCCCAGGCCTGTGCCCGGCGGGTACTCTGCAAGCATCTGTTGAGTGAAGGCTGGTCAACGGATCCCCAGCAGCAGGGGTCCTATGTGATGGCAGCCTCTCGAGGGGGACACTGAATTCTCTGTCCTGGCTTGTGAGGTGTCTCTGCTTCAGGGTTACAGTTTGAAAGGAAGGAAGTGGGGGGAGTTACTGCTTTACCTAGCCTGTCGCAGGACTCAGGGAGGGGCCTCAGACAAGCCCCCCAGGCCCCCCAGCTCCTGTTCAACTTGGGGCGCTGACCCTCATTGAGCAGGGCTTGGGAGGCGTCCACCTGGCTGGCGATCGCTTGGACCCCCTTAACCATCTCATCTCCTTAGCCAACAAATGCGGGGTGCCCATTGTCTCTTCTCAACAGAGAAACATGCTCCGAGGTGGGCCTCAAGCCCTGGCCTGGCTTAGGATGAGGAAGCAGGAGGATATGGACACTCCTTTTGGAGCCTTGTGGGGATGTAGTTTAAGACACATGTATTCAGCTGATGAATATGGATTTTACATTTAGAAGATGACACTAAAACTGTTTAAAAAACAACATTAATTGCAGGAAATAAGGCTCATGAGAATCCTCTTGGCCAGCAGAGCTATGTAGAAGACTCCCCTTCCTGCCCCGCGCCACACCCCAGCTCCACACAGGGTGGACCCAAACCTCAGGGCCGGGGTGGGGGCACACACTAGGCTTCATCCGAAAGGGACGGTAAGGGTCCAGAGCCAGCCGGGGCCGTGGAACGGGAAGGCGGGGCCGGGCTGGTGATCACGCGGGCCGGGGGGGCTCAGGTGGCCTCAAGGGGCCCGTGCCCACACCCGCCTCACGCTTGGCATCTGGAGGGGGCACCGCAGGGCGGTCTGGCGTGCTGCTGGGGCGGCCACCCTAACGGGCCTGCCTTGGGTCAGGGCGCGTGTGCAGATGGCCTCCAGATCCCAGTCTCGGAGCAAACGCACCAACACCTGCACTGCGGAAGGAGGTGCAGACGACAGGTGACCTGCCGGTGGCCCCTGTGCGGAGTCTTCGAGCTGGCCCTGGCGCAGGCTGGCCTCGCCTGCCGCCAGTCGGTGCGGCTCTCAGGCTGTCGGCTGAGGGGACAGCAGGGCCAGCTTGGGGCCGCGGCCAGGTGGGCTGCCCCGGGGGAGGGGCCTGTGCACCCCGCTGCCTCGGGCTGGCCCAGGAGAGAGGGGCCGGCGGCAGCCGGCTGGCGCCCCGTGCCGCATGTGGGGTGGTTTGGCCCTGCCTTAACCACAGTGCGGCGCTGGACCCACCCTCTGAGTCCTGCGCCCCAGTGAGTTTCGGTGTAGAGCGGAAGGTCACATGGACCTATTTGAGATCAGGTACCAGATGGTTAGACAGCATTGCTCTGATTTAGAGACATTGGGAAGCTAATTGTCCCCGTGGGGTGGATAATGAATGACTTCATTTTATAGACGAGGAAAGAGAAGCATGCCAACAGCCCAGCCACCAGCCACCCCCTGGTCTGGGGGCCTCTCTTAGACCAAAGTAGGTAGCCGGTGGGCTGGATTCCACCGAGCTGCAACAAGCAATAATTAATCCTCGGGATCCGAAGAGAGCTGCAGTGCCCCCATTCTGCACCACCCCCACCCGCGACCTCCCACTGTGGCCAGTCAGGCCCCCAGGTGTCCTCCCTGGGTCCCCCCAAGGGCTGCGTGGGGTGGGTGCGATGTGATCCCTCCTTCCTGAGCTCTTCATCCTGTGTTGTTATGTGTGACATTCTTTCAGCGAGAGCCGCCACCGGGGCGAGCTTTTTCAGGGCTGTATTTTTCTATTCCCCTGAAAAGGGATTGGCAGGAAAAGCATTTCTCCTCTTTACTCTCTGGTGTTGTATCTGTTGTCTCCGAATTCTGGCCGAAGGCCACAATCTAAGGCCTTGCACTATTTTAAACTCAATTGGGTTTCACCCAGAATCCGAGTGTGAAGGCTGTGAAGAAGGAGCCATTCTTGAGGACGTCGGCTGGGTTCCTCAGTGAGGCCAGGCATGGGCAGGATCGGGGGACATTGAGGTGGGTTCAAGCTCAGCCAGCCACGTGGCCAACTAACTGGCTGTGTGACCTCAGGTGACAATACTACCTCAGTTTTGTCACTGTGAACACAGGGGGCTGGACATCCTGATCTCTGACCCTTTCCCCCGTCCTCCCCGCCCACCCCCAGGTTAGAAGATGGACAATCCTATGGATAGATAGTAAGCAATGTGAGCGCAGTAGAGTTTACATTTCATACAGTATGTATGTGTGTGTGGAGGGGATTTAAAGTCAGCTGACTTTTGCAACATCGGAATGGGGGAGCCTTTTAAAAATATTACCCTGAGCCCAGAAACATGAAAAAAAAATTCATGAATTCAAAGACATAAAGATCTCCTCTATGGGAAAAAACGAAACACAACAAAAAACACACAACCTTATAAGATAATCAAGAAAAAAGACAAATTGAAAGGCGTTCCCCATCAGAGGACTGATTTCTTTAATAAACGGAGTGCCTCTACTCAAAAAGAAGACAGAAATAGGCAAGACACATAAATACCAATGGCCAATAAGCGTACGGAACAGGCTCAGTCTCATGGGATAATACACATTTAGGCTATGAGATACGTTTTGCCTTTTTTCTCTGCAACACTGTATTGGCAAGACGCCCTCACACATTGCTCACACTGCTGATTAAAGCTCCGGATGGCAGTTTGACGATCGCTGTCAGATTTAAAATGCCCGTGCTCTTTGATGTGGGAATTTCACTTCTGGGAACTTAGCCAACGACTGTGTTGGTAAGTGTAAGGGTGTTTATGCAGGGTTAACCCCCTGGGGGAGGAAGAGCCAAGGATTGCAAACCAGCAGCCAGCAGGGAATTGATTAAGTGGATGATCATGTGTCCCCCGTTGAAGAGTATGCCACAGTTGCTAAAAGAATAGAATGGCTCTATGTTATCGATATATATTGTTTTTTAAATTTTGGATTGTTTTTCTTACACTTGGGTATAGAAGGGATTTGGGGTGGGGGAGGGAAGCGAGGAGTTACATGGATAACCCTGTCTCTTCCACGTCCTCCGGAATCAAGGGGAACTGACAACGTGTTGCACGTGAGGTCCTGTACTCATTATTCATTCTGTAGGCTGATGTCCAGTCCTGCATCCGCATCCCTCGGGCAGTCTTACGAGCTGCGTCCCGGCCTCAGTTTCTCCTCTATAACAGCAGGGCTGGCAAGGGGCTGGGGACTTAGACCTGAGAGCTTCTCGTGAATTCTTACCCAGTGTTCTCTCACTTTGGGTGGGAGGCTGGAGGACAGGGCTCTTGTCCCCACACGTTCAGAGGGTGGCTGAGGGCCCATTGTGTGTGTGTTTTGCGGACTAGGGGCAGCTCGCACACCAGTGCTCCTGATGTCAGGCAGCTCACGAAGGTGGGAGTGATGCCTGCTCTGCTGGGAAGCTTAATTCTACGGTGTTTGCGGTGGTCCATTTCATGTGATGCCCTGGCTAAGCTATCACCCCCAAATCTAGGTATTGCTGTGGAGCTGCTTGGTAATCAATGAGATTACTGTCCTGGTGTGTGTGGGTCTTGTCTAATCAGTCAAAGGCCTTAAGAGCAAAACTGAGGATTCCCTGAGAAAGAAGAGATTCTACCTCAAGACTGCGCCACCAGCCCCTGCCCGAGAGTCTCTAGCTGGCCCTTCCTGCTGGCCTGCCCTATGGGTTCCACATGTGTCAGCCCTGTGATGCAGAAGCTGCTCCTTTACCTTTCTCTCCTGCCCCGCCCCCTGCACCCTCTGTATGTATCCTATTGTTTTCTTCTGTTTCTCTGCTGGAACCCCGGGTGATAGAGTCCTCCCAAACCGTGAGCTTTCAAGCTTCATCTGTAACCCAAGGTTCAGCGTGTTTATTTCTGATATGTATTTCCCCTCTAGACTGCTTTTGGAATCACTTAGGAGGTGAGAAGTACAGGGAGGGCAATGTTTCTCCTTCTCACAAGGAGTGACTGGAGAGAAAGAAATGGTACAAGAACCTTGAAGAAGGCCGACGGGGCAGAAGAGATGAGTTTGAGAAGATACTTTCTTTTCTAATGTCCGATGGCTGAGATCTATGAGAAACCAGAGCCTTGGGGGAATACTGTTGAGCTCTTCATTTTGACTAATGCTTTTGAGGGACAGCACAATTTTGCTTCCAGGAGCTTTGAAATAACCTCTCCCCACAGCCAGAGCTTAGGGCCCCAGGCTACCTGCTTCAGTGTTCGGGGAGGGAGCGGGTACATGGGGTCCAGGGGAGCTGAGCCCTAAAGCCCCGGGGCTGACACTTGAGGTGGAAACCCAAGTTGGTGGACAAGCTTCCAGTTAGGTGCCGGCTCCCAGGCTCCGTCCACCACCACTTGCCCCATGCCCCAGCAATGCTTCTTCTGTCTTTAAAAACAATGCTTTTATTTGAGGACAAGACGAATATCATCAGCCTGTAGACTAATCGTGATGTCGGTGCTTTACTGAACGTGGGATTTTCTTTCTGACATGGCTTGATTCGAAGCCTATGTAATACCTGGTAAACACAAGTGTGTCATCATGAGGTTCAAGTATAATGTCAAAAATTTCAGAACATGAATTAGAGACAAGAGTACAGTGAACACGGATCAACGACTCATGGGCGACTGACTCAACTCAGGAGTGTGGGCAGCAGCAGGGTGGCCAAACTGGTGAGCATTTGAGGAGCAGAGATTGATACAGTCAATTGGACAAGAGATGCTTGAAAAAGCTGGATCCGGACATTCCGAACTGGGTAACGGGCCACAGGGCAGTGACGGTAGGGCCTCTGAGGACATCTTTTCTACCAGACAAATGTCATTTGCATTTTAATAAGCTAGTAGCCAGTATCTGGGAGTGTGGCTCAACTCAAGGCACAAGCAGGTGCGTCCCGGGTGCAGAAGGTAGCTGTTGGCAGGTGAGTTAAGCGTTCCCACACTCAGTGGGGCGGCGGGGCGGTGGGAGGGGGGGTCTTCCTGCCTCTGTCTTCTCACTCGCAGCCTGGATGCATCAGGAGGCTGAAGGGAAGCTGTGCTCGCTGTTACCACTTGGTCTCCTGGGCAAGGTGGGCACCTAGTCCGATGATGTGGTCAGAGAGTGGGTTGAGACCTGCTGTGAGCTCAGTTTCCCCATCAGAACCATGGGGAAACATGACCACACACTATTGTTTTGAGGATCAGATTCCCGACATATATGTGACCGTGTGACTCTTGGGCAGTAGGCAGGGCCCCCTTCCCAGCTTTGGGGGAGTGCAGACATGGCGGGGATCACCCCCGGCAGCTCTGAGTGTGTGTGCTCCGTGGGGCATTTCGGCACCCTGCCTCTCCTTCTTCCTTGGAAGTCTTGGGGGTAGTGGCTCTGTTGTCAAGGGCTATCTTTTCTTGTCCCAAGTCCTCACGGGACTGAGGGGTACAAATTTCCTCTTGGCATGCTGGAGAAGAACCTGGAGAAGCACAGGCGGAGGGGCTGACAGGGAGAGGCACAGCCCAGGAGAGGCCAGGGCTGTCTGGACGTCTGAGGTGTCTGGACATGGCACCAGCAAACAGGCCAGATGGGAAAGCCTTGGGCTAGGTCTCCGGGTTTAGCAAATAGAACTACAGGACACCCAGATACATTTGATTACCAGATAAACCATGTCTATTTTTTTAAGCATGAGTATGTCCCATGCAATATTTGAGATATACTTATACCAATACATTATTTTTTATTTCTCTGCAATTCAGATTTAACTCCCATCCTATATTTTATCTGGTAACTTTAGTCCTGAGACCAGCAAGGGCAGAAAGAGGAATAGGACCATGGAGGGAGGGGGCAGGTGCTTTGAGGAGGTGCCCCGGGTGTGGTGGGAATGTGGGGCAGGTTTATCTGGTAATCAAATGTATCTGGTGCCATATCCCTGTCAGCCCCGTCGCCTGCGCTTCTCCAGGTTCTTCTCCAGCATGGTCAATAACTTACGGAAGCTGTGAGTTATTCATCAAGTGCAGTCCACGAGCCTCCTGGACCGTCGCTAGCAACCGCAAGCTGACTTCCCGCAGGTCTGACCTGGAGCCCCGCGTGGGGGCGGCGCTCCCAGCCGCACGCGGGGACTTCTCGGTCGTGGCATGTGACGATGCTCATGGTTTAGAAGTTCAATGTTGCAGAGGGTCTTGTCATCAACAGTGGTCCTTGGCCTCCCTCTGAACTCCGCTTTTGCTTTTTTCATTTACCTTTGAAGTTTTAATTGCAATATTCTTCTTTTGCCTCTTGATTCAGCAATTGAATTGTTAATTTTTTTATTATGGGAAATTTCAAACGCACGTGTGTGGGGAGGATGGTGTATTGACCCCTCCTCGCGCGAGCATCATCCAGCTCTGACAAGTGACGTTTGGGCTCGTCTTGTTATGTCTGTACACAGACCCTTCTTCCTGTCGCAGACAGACACACGTACACACACACCTGCCCCGGATGATTTTAAAGCAAGCCCAGGAGAGTCTATCCTTTCCTTCATAAATGTCCCGGAGACACAGATGCAGTGGTTCATACCACACCGCAATACGGTTTTCTTGCCTAAGAAGTGCAAGGTGCTAGAGTTGAATCCTGTTGTGCTGCAGTTAGAAAAAGCCAGCCAGGCTCGTAGCAGGCTCCGGGACGCGTTGTGTTGCTCCTGCACATTCCCGGGAGACCGCCAGCTCCGTGAGGGGCCGTGTCGATCTCATGCACAATTGGCTGTATCTCGAGCACTTGCACTGGGGAGTGCGCCTGTCCCGAAATAAGCCATTTCCTCCCCGATGTGCACTGAACCAATTTCTTCCCAGACTGCATTAGCACTCCCTGCAGGACTTTGCTTCTTGCTCTAATAAGCTGAATACCCTTCAATGAAATCAGCTTGAATTCTAATTTTCATCTTATTAGGACATGTTCCCCAAATGATTATCCAACCTACTGGTTCTCCACCCTGGCTGCCCATTAGAACCACCTGAGCAGCGCTGAGAACACCCCGGAGAAGCTGGTATCGCCAGTCTGGGGGTGTGGAGCTCAGTGGCCCTGCCAGGCAGCCTGGGTGGAGGCCGCTGTCCCTGGGTCCTCTGAGCACTGACTGTGTCCGGACCACAGACCCGATGATCAACAGAAATACTGCTCTGGATGCCTAAAATCATTTGTTTGGCCCAGTTTTTTTCCTTTCGAGCCCAGGCAACAGCTGGAGCAAGACTATTAAGCCAGCCAGCACAGCTAATTGAAAACCACAAGGGGCTCCCTTTCCCAGAGAGATGGAGCAGTTCTCACTGGCCCTCCCAACAGTTCGGGGCTTGCATTTGACGCTCCCGGCACCTCCGAAGCAGGCTGGGCCCTTCAGAAGGGTAAAGACTCATTTTTATTCCCTCTGCATCCCTCAGTGAAGGCACGACAAGCCAAGCAGAGAACCTCAGTGGGCACCCATCATCACCTGCTTATCGTAGGGTAAATCAGATTTAGTGAGACGGCCAATACACGCGGGAAGGTATGGTATGCACAGTTCTAAGATGACCCCACGAGTCCTGTCTCCTGCTGGGTATGCCCTTTATAGTCCCCTCCCTGGATTGCAGGGTCCCAGTGACTATGAGATATGCCTTTGAGTAGGTTACTAATCAGTTGACTTTGAGTTAATCAAAAAGGAGCTGATCCTGGTGGGCCTGGCCTAATCAGGTGAGCCCTCACAAGGGACTGGCCCCTTCCTGGTGTGAGAGCTTGGCCATTTGAGGGGCTTATGGAGGGGACCATGTGGCAAGGACCTGCGGGTGACTTCGAGAAGCTGTTACTGAGCTGGCTGACAGCTCGCAAGACAACAGGGACCTCAGTACTGTGACCACAAGGAAATACATTCTGTCAACATCCTGAGCCACACCGGTTGTAGATCTTTCCCCAGTGGAACTTTGAGACAGGGACATTGTTGGCTGCAACCCCGAGCAGAGGATCTGGCTAATGAATGCTTGGGCTCCATGGAAACCGTGAGATAAATTTGTGGGGTTTTGTCTATTTGTTTAGGTTTATTTATTGTAAAATATATATATACATATATAATTTATCATTTAAATCATCTGTAGGCATAGAATTCAGTGGCATTAAATGCACAGTACTGTGTAACTATCAGCACTATTTCCAGAAATTTTTCATCTTCCTAAATTGAAACGCTGTTCCTGTTAAACAGTAACTCCCCGTTCCCCATCCCCCAGCCCTGGCAACCTCCGTTCTCCTTTCTGTCTCTATGAATTTGACTGTTGTAGGGATCTCATACAACTGGAATCATGCCGTATTTGCCTTTTTCCTGACTCGCTTCTCTCCCTCAGCATAATATCTTCAAGTTTCATCCACGTCGTAACAGGTGTCAGAATTTTCTTTCTTTTATGGTTGGATGCTATTCCATTATGTGAATGGACCACATTGCGTTTATGCACCCACCTACTGATTGTTTCCAGCTTCTGGCCATTGTGAATAACGCTGCTGTGAGCTTGGGTGACGAGAATCTGCTCGAGTTCCCAGGTTGCTGAATGTTTTATAGGTTGGGACGCAGCCCTAGAAAACTAATCCAGAAGGGAAACTCGATTCTAGAAGGAAGTCTTCATGTGGCATGTTGTGTTTGAAGAACATACGCATTGTAAATGCTTCAACGCTTGTATATATTTGTCCTGCCTTACTTTGCCAGTACCAAGGGTGAGGAGCATGAGCGGGAGTGGCCCGTGTCCAGCTCTGGCACACTGCTTTGCAAGATGGTACTCGTGCAAATGGTCCCTCTGCACCCAATGCCCCTTCCTCCAGCCTCCCCCAGCCTCTTCCAGACTGGTATGTCCCTCTGACTCCGTGCTTTGTGCTGGGGACAGTGTGACACGGCGTCTTCCCTCCATCCCCAGTCTGTCAGGGCTCACAGCCGAGTAGGCTCCCGCTTGAGCCATGACCCACAGGAGAAGAAAGGGCAGCACGTGCGTGCTCCCCAGGCTGGAGCGCAGGCAGGCTGCGAGGGGCAGGCCGGCAGCTCCATCTCTCGGGGGGGCAGAAAATCCCGGCGCTTCATTTCCCAGCGTGATTATGATGACACCTTTGAAAACAGTTCTTTTGAACCCTTGGAAACAGCCAAGGGATAAATGACACGTATTTTTAAATCAAATGGAGAGCCTGTTCCTAGAAAACCTTTCTACAGGGCATGCCACGCTCGCAGGATGATGGCCATGACAGCTGGTGATGTTTCTAGAATGAATTTTGAGTGTGTCCGTGCATTTTAACTTAGACTAATGTCAGTCTATGGAGTTCTTGCCCATTAGAACGGAGAGATTTTTAGTGTGACAGGTTTATGTATGGAACTGCTTCCCACCTCAGAGGGAGAAGGAGGATGGAGGGGCATGAAGGCTGGTTTTGCCCCAGGCAGTCAGTCTCTCTCCAGTTCTGTTGAACCGGGGACGGGATAAGCTTTGGGCATCCAGCCAGTCCCAGGGCTGGGGCCGATTGGCAGGGCTGGAGAAAGCCTCATGGCTTGAGGGGGCTGTCAGGGGCTGCAGGGAGGGGTTGTGGGGGTGGGGAAGCGGATGCAGGTGCGGCGGGGAGGCGGCCGGCGCCGAGCCCGGAATGTGCTCACGGGCTCCCTGGGTCCCAGGAAGAGCACACAGGATGCCGCCGCCTTCGCCAAACGTATCGGACCCACAGTACTTGTGCTCTACAGAACTTTGGCAGAGAGCATCTCCTGGGAACAACGTTCTAAGGTCTGGCCTTAGGGAGTGTGGCTGCAGGTAATGGGGAAGCACGGAGGGGCTTTGAAGGGCTTTGAGCAGGGAGCCGGCATGGTCAGGCGGGCGGTTTAAATGGTCACCAAGGCTGTTTGCTGACCTGGGCCCAAGCGCAGCAGGTATCTGAGCAGGCCTGGCATCTTAGGAGTCAGTGCGGTCATGCAGGACAGACTGGGGAGGTCCTGCCCCAGGAGGGGGCTGTGGGAGCGGAGAGACATGGACTGACAGGTGCATAGGAAGTGGAAAGCAGGAGGGAGCTGAGCTGGGGGGTACCTATGCCCCAAGGCCCCATGTGGAACCCCAGAGGAGCGCAGGCTTGAAGGGAGAGGTACAGGAATACAGTTGGGGTACCCTGAATTTGAACATGGAGGTTGACATGCGCCCCCCGACCTCTGTGCCTCATGCCCCTCATCTAGAAGTGGGGACAACAGTGGCCTCAGTGGGTCAGAGAACTCAGTGGGTCAGCAAGTACGAAGACCCTGCCCAACAAGGACTGGCTCAGACTGAGCTCTCGATGAACCTGCCAACTGTGGAGGTACGTTCTGCAGAGAGCTGGAGAAAGGGGCTCGGCTTTCTCTCTGCAGTGGGCACCCACTCCTGTGTATGTTAGTGCGTCCAGCCCCTCTGTCTCCTCGGGCGGTGCTGGCCATGACAGTCACATCCAGGCCCGTGGTGACGGCTCAGCGATGGCAAAGCTAGAGGGCCAGCCACTGCCCTCCCCAGCCTCATGCTCGGAAGGGCCCTGGGTCCTGGTCCTCCCGCATCCAGTTCCTCCATCTGTCTTCCAAGGAGCCCATCATCTTCCCTCCAATCAGCCTGCCTACCGGCGGGACCCCTGGACAGCCAAGGCTGGGCTGTTGTGCCCTCACAGAACGTCCTGGTTCCCATCTGCCCACGGGGCAATGCTGAGGTCTACTTGCACATCATAGTCATAACACTTCCTGGTTTATAGTGAACGCTTGCTGAAAATTTTTAATGCAATAAGTACTTCGCTAGAAAGGTCATTCTCAAGTATTTGAGGTGGTTCTGTTATGTCCCTGGTTATAAATGACAAACTAAGGCTTGGAGAGGTTGGCGACTTGCCTAAAGGGATGGTACTGGAGTCAGAAGATCATGTGGCCGAGACTAATGTCCGAGGCCCTCCACGGCAGACTATGTGCCTGGGCAGACTGGACTTCCGGGGGGCCCGAGGCAGGAGTGGGCTCTTGGAGACAGCGAGACAGGAACACAGACAAGGGGCTGCGCCTGGATTTCCAGGTCGTACGTCCAGGCCAGCTTGACTCTGTTCCTGTCTCCATGTCTGTGAGATTCCTGCACAAAACCCCCTGCCTGCCAGACCCTAGCGTTAACACAAGCCAACTTCTCCTCATAACGCAAGTGCCTTCAGTAAAATAAGTAATTCTGTAGCTGTCTCATTACATTTTGCATTTGTTTTTCTTCTTTTTGCATAAGACATTTGTATGCATTTCAAACAGGCTAGGGGAAACAAACCCCATAAAATCAAACTAAAACAATTCGTGATTTCAACATAAATCAGCTGACATGTTTATTTGTTGCTTACCTACGCAACTTTTCTCTGTATCTAAATATTTTATAACTATTTTATGAAATGTTATGATAGCACCTACCGGGTTGTCATCTGCGTGAACTGGAGATCAGTAACATCTCTGTAAAACTTTCTTTGGGTGGCTGCATAGATTTCGTTGAATTAACGAGCCACAGTCTATTTGCCTGTGTATTGTTGAGTGTTAGTTGTAATCAGCACGCAGGATGTGCCAGCAGTCGGCAGATACTGGATGATGGGATGGATGGATGGATCCACTAATAAGACGGAAATCTGTGAGACCACCTAATGGGAAGAAAAATTCAGAATCTTATGTGCCACTATTTCGAATTCTGGCTGCAGATTAGACTCACTTGGGGGGGTTTTTAATAAATACTGGTCCCAACCCAGGAGATTTGAATTTAATTGGCCTGTGTGTGCCCGTCATATTTTTTTGTTTTGTATTGTTTTTAAAGATTTTATTTATTTGACAGAGAGAGAGAGCACAAACAGGGGGAGTGGCAGGCAGAGGGAGAGGGAGAAACAGGTGAGCAGGGAGCCCGACACGGGACTCGAACAGGGATCCTGATGTGGGGCTCGATCCCAGGACCCTGGGATCATGACCTGAGCCGAAGGTAGCTGCTGAACCGACTGAGCCACCCAGGAACCCCATGTTTTTTTGGGTTTTTTTTAAGGCTCATTCTAATTTGCAGCCAGGGTTTAAAAACAGGAACAGTCTTTTTTTTTTTTTTATAGCTTTAACTTAATTAAAACATTGTTAAATTTTTTTTCGTCAGGCAAGTCCGTGAACACTGCCTGATGACATAGGCAGTTTTTATAAAACAGGTGCTTGTTCATAACTTAATAACTTGTAAAATGCCCCTGTTTTTTTTTTTTTTTTTTTTTAACTCCTTCCCATCTTACTTACTGGGATGGCCAGGTTAACTTGAGGAGGTCTACCAGCCGAGATAGAAAATTTATTTGAGGCAACTGTCCTTTGCTCATTTAGGAGACAGGTATGACCTTGAAACCAAACTAAACAAGGATAGAGCAAGACAGCCAAAGGGCATGCCCAACTCCCTTATAAAGATGGACCCCTAACAAAATAGCAAACTGAACCCCAGAGCATATGAAAATGAAAATGACCAATACCTAAGAATTGCCTAGGAATGCAAGGAAGATTTAATATTAGAAAGTCTGAAATTGTCATTTGTTTTGAAAGAGAAATAATCTCAGTAAATGTAGAAAAAGCATTTGGTGAAGTTAAGCATTCGTGACAAAAATGAAAACTTTCTTATTAAACTAGGAGTAATAGCAAATGTTCTTCACCTGATAAAGGATACCTAAAAATATACAAATCAAATCATTCTACTAAGGGAATATTGAAAGCATCCACTTTAAAATCAGTAACAGGACAAGGACTTCCTATATCTCTATGCTCCTTTTTCATATCATATGGAAAAAGGAATTAATAGCAGGGGATAGAAAAACAAGGAAATCTGTCAGTATTTGCAGAAATAACACAGGTCTATAAATTATTAGAAAAATACATGTTTATCAGGTGGCTGGACATAAAATTGATTTACAAATATGATAGAAAAAAATCTGTAATAAAAAAAAAAGAAAGAAAAAAATCTGTAAGGTACTTTGGAACAAATTCAAGAAGTCATCTGTAAAACTCCTACACAGAAGGCTCATGCACACAAAAACAGTAAAGAAGGACCAAATACATGGATGCATATCTATGTTGATGAGTAGGGAAACTTAATAGCATAAAGATATATACTCTCTCCAAAGAGATCTCTAGGTTCAATGCCACTCCATTTAGAATCACAACAGGTTTCCATGAACTTGACACTTGAATTCTAACATGTATAGTGAAGATGAAGGGACTGAGAATAGCCAGGAATATTCTAAAGAAGAGGAAGAAGGGGAGGAGGATGTGTCTAGCAGACGTCAGGTCTTACCATGCATAGCACTTAGCAGTAATAAAGCGGTATGCTGTTGGGCTAAGCATAAGAAATTAACCCATGGGACACAATACATAACCACAGATGCACAACCAGTTGATACATGACAAATGAGATGGAACATCATTGGTTGAAGGGGAGAATGTTCAGTAAATGGAGCTGGAAAAGTTGGTTTTCCTTTGCCCATACGGAAGACAGGAAAATGGGATTCCCTACCTCACACCATACAAGAAAGTTAACTGTACTTTAAGCTTCCACAAATGAATAAGAAAAGACAACTGACTTTAAAAAAAAAATGGTTAAAAGGCACAAATAGGCATTTCAAAGAAGAGGAAATACATGGAGCCAGTAGGCTAAGAGGAGATGGTAAACTTCATTAGAAATCAGAAACATGCCAGTCACATGGTGATTACCATTACACACCATGTTTGATTGGCAAAATTATGAAGTCTGATGGTGCCAAGTCTTGGAGAGGAAGTAGATCAAGAGTGTATTTTGTTCCCATGGTGACTCTGTTGTACATGTTAAATGAATGTAACATTGTGTGTCAACTATACTCGAAAATTTTTTTTTGAAAAGATTATATTTTATGTGTTGCTGGTGAGATTGTAGGTTGTTATGACCACTTTGGAAATCAATATTGTACATTGGAACATTAGCATACCTTGCAATCTGGCAATTCCATTTCTAGGTATAGAGCTGAGACAAACACCGATGCATAGAAGAAGTTATGAATGAGAACGTGGATAGCAGTGCTGTTTCTAATACAAAACTGGAAACATCCCAATGCCTATAAAAATTGGAGTCTATTCGCAGAATATAGTACTAGATCTGTAGCGGTGAAAAGGAATAAAGTACAGCCACATTAAAAACATGGTTGCCTCATTGGGAACATGGATGAAAAAGCATGTCTTAAAGGCTTCATATAGCATAATATCCTTTTCATATATTATTTTTTTGAGATCCTTTTTATATAGTTTTAAAAATGGCACAGCTGAACAAAATATGTTTAGGCCTCCATATATATGTCCTAATAGTTTTTTCTTAAAGCAAAGCAATGATGGACCCCAAATTCAAGGCAGTGGCTGCCTCTGGGGAAGAGGCAGAGTGATAATGAAGATGAATTAGTTATCTGCGGTATTCTCAGCCTTGGGCTGGCTGCTGAGTTCAGGGTGCTCGTACGTAATACAGACGGACGGACTTTCATAACGAAGAGGGCCATGCATGGACCAGGACTGATATTGTAACCTGAATCCAGGATTATGCACAGACCTCAATTCTGTGCCTCTGAGCCCCAATTTTGTAAAAAAAGGAAAAAGAAATCTTACTTGAATTGAGCTCCCACACATGTCGAGAAGCCCAGGAAGAAACACACTGTTTATAAATCTAGTGGGTTGGTCTCAGGTTACAAATCTAACTTAAATCTACCTTCTAGGAGGGACAGATGCTGTCAGTCCAAGGGTGTGTTGTGCAAGACTGAAAGGTCCTGAGACATAATGCCACACACATCTTTCAGGCAGTCTTGGTTATCCCCGCCCGAGTAAATGCCCATCGTGTTCTGGGCCGCTCCAGGATCTGGGGAGAGAGTCCGCATGAGACATCAGGGAGCTGTCGACAGCTTCCTCTGGCCCAGTTTTGGTTTTGTCTTTCTGGCAACTGAAAGTGGCATTTTGTTCTAGAGTCTGTGCTCTGGAACATTCAGTGTTTGGAGAAGCTCCTGCTGCCATGCAAAGAACTTCCTTCTCGGACCTTGAACCGCTCCTTGTCTGTCGCCTGCTCTTGGCTGACACCCTCTGAGCCTCGGTAAGACCTGTGAAGTGACTATCCTCTGGCCTGCTTAACATTAGGGGATTTCCATCGCGATGCTGCTAACCTCCCTCATTTGCATTCAGGCATTTCTCTTGTGCTTTGCTCTGACTTACATTCACTATTGAAGTTATTCAGTTATCAATTATTAAAGCAACCTGTTCATGCTCAAACACTGGGTCCTTGAGCAAACAGTTTTATGTTGCTCAAAGAAAGAGCCTGACGGAAAATACCGTATCAGTAAACAAACTGAATAGACTCACGGAGGTATTTGGTGTGTGTAGCCTTCAGGGCATGCATCGCAAAAGGGGTCTTTAAAATTTAAAGAACCCTTAAATGATCTAGCTTCTTTCTGCTCTGGCACACACTGCTGCTGATGCCAAGTGGTATCTCTCAAAAGAGATTCAAAGGGATGAAAAAGAGGACTGTGATTTGCTGAGAAGTACGGCTTACTTGTACTTACGACGTCGAGCCGCTGAGTGGGCTTGAAGATGCCCAGGAGATGAGCTGCTACCACAACTTGGGAAACCCTTCTTAGCTGACCCCTTGTTTTAGTTTTATTGCTGAATAGCCAATCATCCTAAAACTTAGTGGATTACAGCGAGAACAGTGATGCTGTTTATTCATATGATTGCCCCTCTTTCTCTCCCTTGAGGGGGTGACCGGGCTCAGCTGGCTGGCTCTTGGGACCTCTCGCATGACTGCGCTCGGACAGTGACTGGGGCAGGTGGCCTCAGTTACGTGGCTGGCGGTGGTCAATGCCAGTGTTTGCTCGGACCTCAGGTGGGGCTGTCGGCTGGAACAGGTCGTGTGGCCCTTCCACGTGGCCCGGGCTTGCTCCCAGCATGGCAACTGGGGAGAACTAAGGCCCAAGATATAGAGAGTAGAAGTTTCTCTTTCCTGGGGCCCGGGCTTGCCAAAACTGGAGCTCGGGGTCATGTTGCATTGACAGGATGTGAGCACACAGTGAAGGGGGCATTTCCACGGGGGCTTGAGAGTTGACAGAAAGGGGGGACGCACTTCCATCAGCTGAGTCCCTTGAATGCTGGCCTTGGGGTGGGGGGGCATGAGCAATGCAGAAAATGGATCTGGCTTCATCTCTTCAGGGAGTTCAGAGCTTCATTCATTCTCTCCCTCCGCCCTCCCTCCGGGAGCATGTGGAGTCTGTGCCCACTGGCCAGGCCAGGCGCAGGAAGCACGGCAGGGGTGGACAGAGCTGGTGCAGGGGGCCTGCGGATGCTTCAAGTCCAGCGTGCGAGAGAAGAGCCATGCATCCTCGCTCCCAGCAGGTGAGTTACACTGTATGCGAGGGCCCAGCAGGGAGGCCTGGAGCTGGCAGCTGGGGTGACCATGCAGGGAGACTCCGTCTCGGGGGGCCTCACTATGGCTCAGCCTGGGGCGCGGTCAGCTGTAGCCGCAACGCTCCCTCCTAAGGCTGGCTCCCAGTCAGCTTCTTCCCGGCATCTTGTCCCCCCGTGGAGGAAGGTTGGGGGCCCCCAAATTAACATTAAAAACAAATCAGGCAGTGAGATGGTCTATTAGGCCCAGGAGCCAAACGGGAGGTAACGATTGAGCCCTGCTTCCCTTGCTGTCATCGTGCGAGGCCAGAAGGAGGTCCCGGCACCCAGGGTGCGCTTTCTTGGGGAGGGGGGGAGGCTCGGGTGACCACCTGCTGCCAAGGAGCCCCAGACCAGTAGCCCTTACCTCTTTGCAGACTCAGACTCTCGGGCAGGCTGGGGGAGAGGGGAGGGGAGGACGGTGGTGAGTGGGAGTGGAGAACAGGGCCCCGGTGAGGTGGTGAGTAAGGGCACCTGGGCTGGGAATTCAGCTCCGGGGGTCAGCACGTCTGCTTGGGGGTTTCAGTTCCAGACTTCAAGTCCCTCCAGGAACCCGATGCCCCACCCGGTCAGGTGTGGGGGGGCAGCTCCCCCGCCCAAGGCCCATGGGCAAAACCTCGCCACCTCCATGGCCTGGCCTGAGAGTTCACTGGTAGGATTTCAGCCCCAGGGCTAGATCCTCAGAGACTGAAGCTACCCCCTCCCAAGGTAAGGCTGCCAAGGGTGGGATGGGGAAGGACCCTAGCTCCAGGGCTGGCGGCTGAAAGGAAGTCGGAGAGAGTGGGCAAGACACCCCGGAGGTGGGTTCCACAGCCCCTCTGTCCTTGGGATGTTATTCATCAATTTACCATCCTCCCCCCCCCCCCCCCCCAGCAATCTCCCCCAGCTCCCTGCCACCACCCTAGTATGAGGCCTTGCTCTTACTGTCCTAAGGAGGCACACAGCCTTCTTTCTCTCCCCCACTCTGCAACCTGAGAACATTGCCTGCACCCACTGCCTGCCCTTCCGGCCTGGCGTCCCTGCCCCCCCCACTGCTGCAGGGTCACTGGGCCCCCCGTCCTTCCGAAGGACCTTCTCCCCAGGCACTCAGGGTGTGCGCCAGGGCCGAGCGCTCACCTGGCGGGGCCCTCCCTGCAGACAGCCCTGTCCATCAAGCGTGGCCCCAATCTCGGGGCGGGGGGGCGACAGGGTCCCCGGAGCTGTTTGGTGACAGGTCGGGTTTCACCTCTTCAATTTGTCACCGTGGGGGACTGTCTGAGCGAAGGCACATTCCCTGGGAAACTGGGCTTCTGGAGGCTTTGCTGGAGGGACACCCTCACGCGTGAGTTTGAGTGTCCGTTGGCCTGCAGAGTGTTGCGGGCAGGGCTGTGGGGTGGACGGCCACTCTCTCGTCTTGGCCAAGAATGCGATAAGCTCTCAGAGAAACAGCCTGTCTCGGCCAGAGCCCTTGGCGTCCAGACAGCCAGCTCGCCGGGACCCAGCGCCTGCACCAAACGAAATGAAGGAGGCGGCAGAGGGCTCGGATCTCGTTGCACAGCTCATGGTGCGGACTCACCCAGACGCTCTGGGCCAGCCAAGGTGCCCTGGGACCGGGCACGCTCCGGCCGCGTGAGCTCAGACTGGAGGACAGACTCCCCACGGGAGCGGGAAGCCCCTGGACTCGGCAGCAGGTTTGGTGTTCGCCGGAGCTGGTGTTCCAGAGCCCTGGGGCCGGGGGGGCGGACTCCCCAAAGAGGGGATGAAAGTGGGAAGCGATGATCCAGACAGCTGGGGAGGCGAGTGGGGTCTCGTCACCTCCCCAGTGCCCCTGGTTGCCCCCCGACATTGGCACCGGGGCCCCCATGGAGACAGGCCTCTTCCCTCTCAGAAGGCCCCAGTGGGAAGCTGTGGGCAGCTTCGTGGGGCCTGCCAAGAAGTGGAGGGGGGAGGGGCTGTTCCCAGAAGACCCCAAACCTTTCTGGGGCTGACCCACCATGTTTCAAGAAGGCAGGACACGGAGCTATCTGATGAGGCCGTTTGCACGCTGGTTTTTCAGCCTGTTAAGCTGGTCAGGGCTACCGTTACCCTGGGCCAGTGATCAGTGAGTTGGGGGAGAGCCAAGTCACAGCTGGGACGGGCCGGCTGGGGACCCAGTGGGCTTGTCCTTGTGCTAGGGGTTGCCTGCCCCAACTCAGGGCAGCACGTGCTGGTCCCGCAGGCCCCAGAAAGCATCCTCTCTGCATCTCGTCTTCCCTCCTGCTCCCACCCAGGGCAAGCCACCACCATGGTCCCTGGCCACCAGCCTGGAAAGCTCTGAAACAACCAGGAGAGTCCGTCTTGATCGTCATTTCCCTCCCAGCACAGAACACAGAATCGGGTGTGGGCCACCAAGCCACATGAGAAACTCCCTTCGAAATTAGTTTTCTTGGACAATTTGGAAGTGCCCCAGATGCAAAGCACTGACCATTTTATTGAAGTAAACATTAAAATGTTAATATTGGGGGCACCTGGGTGTATCAGTCAGTTAAGCATCTGCCTTTGGCTCAGGTCATGATCCCAGGGTCCTGGGATCCAGCCCCGCATCGGGCTCCCTGCTCAGCGGAGAGTCTGCTTCTCCCTCTGCCCCTGTTCCCCCTGTGGTGTGCTCTCTCTCTGTCAAATAAATAAATAAATAATCTTTTAAAAAATGTTAATACTAAACACATAGTGCTGCCCTAGAGTTTTAAGGATTGTTTAAAAGAAATGATCTATAGCTTTTCTTGGACATTTACTCATTTTTTCCTAAGCAATCACTTCGAGCCCCTCTCAAGTACCAGGTGCCTTGCTAGATGCCCCGTTTGCCAGGGTGTGAAATGAGCAGGCTGATCACTGCCCCCGGGAGTCGGGGCTCATCTGGGGACAGGAGAGGAAGAAACCCAGAGCCACAGCTATGAAGGAGTTTTTAAGGTGCAGCGTGGAGGCATTTACACTTGCCTGTCTGGTGGGGACAGCCAGGGAGGGATGGAGGCAGCCCTTTTCAATTATGTCCCGACAGACACAGGCTGCGTCAGGGTCTGAGCCTCAGGGTGGTGACCATGAGATGTGAGGGTGAGGAGGGGAGCGAGGCCGGTGACGGTGGAGGGCCCGTGCTGAGGGGGGGAGAGGAAGTTGGTGAGGGGAGCGCGGTGACCACCTCGGCGGGGGTTAGCAGTGGGAGCGTGGTGGGGATGGATGGGCGGGAGGTCGTGTAGAGCAGCAAGGACGTCCGACGTCACCGAAGGTGGGGCACAGCCGAGGAGAGGCTCAGGTGGCCTGCGGAGGGCAGGGGTCCCGGAGGAGAGAGGGGTCCCCAAACAGGCACCAATGTCCTCGTGACACGGAGGAGGGCCCTGGAGACACAGCTGGTCCTTGAGACTGTCCTCCCCAGGTCCCACTTCACCGGGGACTAGATCTTCCCTCCTCTGTCTCCAGCGAAGAACCTGCCTCTCTTGATGGAAATCCAGTTGGGTGAAATCATCTCCTTCCTCCTCCCTCCGCCTGGTGCCCCTCGGCGTCCACCCATCCCGTCAGAACCCGTGGCACCCCCCCCGACCGCGTCCAAGCAGCCCCTGACCACCCACAGGGCCTCACCCTCCGCACAGCCTCTCTCCCGGGTGGGTGCCCCTCACGCCGGGCCTGGGGCTGTGGACTGAATGATTGCGGTCCCCAGATTCCTCTGTTGAAGCCATAACCCCGATGTGCCGGTGTTCGGAGCAGCCTTTGGGAGGTGATCCGGTTTAGATGAGAGGCACGGTGGAGCCCCACACTTGCTCCTCTCCTCCCTCTCTGCTCCTCCCCTCCCTGTGCAGGGCATCACCCTTTGGGACAGCCTCCCCGTCCTCCGCATTCCAGGCCTCCTGGGACATGCTGCCCTCCAGGCAAAAGCTTTTTCACCAACTTACAAACTGTTAACTAGTCACAGTAAGTTTGTGGTCTTTGACCCACTTCATCCTCCCCCCCCCCCCCCCCCCCCCCCTCCGGCCACCCCTGATCCATTCTCTGTATTGTTGTTTTAGATTCCGCACTGCCTCCCTATCTCACCTAGCATCCTGCCCTCAAGGTCCAACCAAGCTGCCACAAAGGGCAGGATTTCCTTTCTCTTGGCCGCGCGGTACCCTCCCCGCCCCGCCACCCCGGATGTGGTTCCGCCATCCCTTGGTGGGACTTCAGTTGTTTTATGTCTTGGCTATCGTGAATACTGCTACTGTGACCATGGGGTCCCAGAGAGCTTTTCAAAGTAGGGTTTCCTGCACATAAGTGCCCAGAAGTGGGATTGTTGGATTGGGTGGCATTTCTCTGTCCTATTCTGAGGATCCTCCGCGCTGTTCTCCAGCAAGCTTGCACCTGTTTTCCTGCCCACTGACAGTGCACAAGGGGTCCTTTCTCCATGTCCCTGCTCCCATCCTTTCTTGTGTCCTGCTTCTTTCTTTGTTGTCATCTGTCTCATTGGGAAATGACGGGGAGCTGGCCAGCAGGCAAGGCCTCGAGTAGACGCCATCTGCATGCCCCACCCTAGCTGGTCCCTCTTCCTAGATCCCTGAGAAAACAAGATGAGGGTGAGGGGGCTGTCTGCTCTGTTTCCTGCCTGCTTCTGTCCATAGCGGGCATCACAGAGGGCATGCTTACTGCCTGGTCGTTCTGCTCCACATCGGGGGGCAGGGATGGTACAGACATAATAAGATAAAGTCTAGAGAAAGCCACTTCTTCACTTGGCTTATTGTGACAGAAAAGGAAAAAGTGCGATTTGGAAAATGTTGGGGAAAAATGCCCTGCCTGCTCCAAGTGTCCAGTTTTTAATACAAGTTTTCTCTACTCTCCTCTGCTGCTGTTCCGCCGAATGTATGTTCGAGAGGCCCCGCCATGACCTCGACAAAGGCTTTTTACTGGCACTCAGCAATGTTCAAAGACGTGGCACTGTAAATGCTGTACGGTAACTTTTGTTGATTTCATTCTTCGCACAAACAGGTCCCCGCAGGATCTGTGTCTGCGACCTCCGAGGCAGAGCGAGAAGGACGCGATGGCAGAGGGAATGGCTTGTTCCCTCCAGGTTGGGGAGCGAGCCATGCTGTAGCCACCCCAGGACTCCGGGGCGCTCAGGTCCCTAAACCTACCTGTCACTTTCAAAGTGCTTTCCTGCCCAAGCCCCGAAAACATCTCAGACGAATGGGGAGCCCCTGAGATTCGTACATTAGGTGAGGATGAATTTCTCCTCTCTCATCCAGCTTTTGAAATGCTGAGATTCTGCTTCTGCAACCTGAGTCTCACACTTAGGTTTTCTGTGGATTCATGACTGTGTGTATTCTGGCTCTGGGCTGATTTAATATCTTATTTATTTGACAGAGAGAGAGAGAGAGAGCACAAGCAGGGGCAGTGGCCGGCAGAGGGAGAAGGAGAAGCAGGCTCCCCGCTCAGCGGGGACCCCCATGTGGGACTGGATTCCAGGAAGCTGGGATCATGACCTGAGCCAAAGGCAGATGCTTAACCGACTGAGCCACCCAGGCGCCCCTGGCTGTGGGCTGATTAACTCCACATTTCCTGCACTGCCTGTTCTTGCTCTTTCTCTTCTGTCACTGAAGCAAAGGGCTTGAAGCTTAGGGTGCAATAGCCAAAAGATCAACCCATGTCCTCATCCTCTGGGTTTGAGCAAATAGTTTTTATTACAACTAAGGGGACAGGGAAGCGGCTCTGCCTCCCCTTGGGGTTAGTGCAGGAAGCCTGTGGTCAGTACCCAGGGGCTGAGAGCCTGCATATGCCTTAGAGGATTTACACACCTTCTATTCCTCAGGCATCCAGGTTAAATGTGCACCTGCTGCTGTGTGCGTCCTGTCTTCAACAACTGGCAGCAAACTCTGCCCAGAGGTGGGGATCTTCGTACTATCAGGAGCTAAAGGTAACTTCAGGGAAACTCAGGGAGGTGTCTGTGCAGGTCCTTGGCTCCAAACCTGCTCAGACTGGCTCCCATCAGGGGCCACCAGGTGAAACGCCTCCTGGGGATCTCCTGGGCAGGAACTGCTGGTTCTGCAAAATGGACACGCCGCCTTCTTTCCCTGCTGCCTCGCCCTCTCCCTCCTCCCCCTGCGAGTAGCTCTCAGCCTCTGATGTGAGCAACTCCCATCGCATCCCAGGAACATTCCCTGCACCTGTGTTTACTTTGGAGCCCAGCAGGCTACAGGCCTGAGGGGGACTAGGGGAACCTGGAGAGAATAGGGCAGACGCCTATGACCCGGGAGGCAACGCCTATACCTGGAGGGATTCACCTTCATCTGCCCTTTCCATCTCCCAGAGGCAGTTTTTCACAGGATTCTGCCAATGCATCCATGGGAATGACTTTTTTTTACCATGGCTTTATTGAGATATAATCACATACCATACACTCACCATTTAGAGTGTAAAATTCAATAGTTTCAGTGTGTTCAGGTATATGCCACCACAATCGATTCTGGAATATTTCATCACCTTCCTGCCCCCACAGTTCCCCGCCCCAAGCAAACACTAATCACTTTTGTCTCCCTGGACTCCCCTATTCTAGGCATTTCCTATAAATGGAATCACACAATATGTGTCCTTTTGTAATCGCTAATGCACTGAACAGAATGTTTTCAAGGTCACCCACGTTGTCATGTGAGTCGGGGTTTCGTCCCTTCTTAGGGACAGA
Source organism: Neomonachus schauinslandi (assembly GCF_002201575.2). Classification (NCBI taxonomy): domain Eukaryota; kingdom Metazoa; phylum Chordata; class Mammalia; order Carnivora; family Phocidae; genus Neomonachus; species Neomonachus schauinslandi. The sequence goes on from NC_058409.1 coordinate 145,994,722, forward strand.
TACTCTGCCCCCGCATGGATGGACCACATTCCATTTGGACAGGTTTTTGCGTGGACATGTGTTTTCACTTCTCTCCGCATCTACGTAGGAGTGGAATTGCTGGGCCACAAAGTAATTCGACGTTTAACCATTTTATGAGCCACCAGATGGTTTTCCACAGTGGCTGCACCATTTTTCATTCCCACCAACAGTGTATGAGGGTTGTGATTCTCCACGAAGTGACTCTTAATCGCATCCAGCCCTCATTCACTCCCAGGGCCAACATCTGAGTTGAGGTCCTCCAGGCTCATATTCAGAGGCCCGCCAGGGCAACTTTGCTGCTGGACTCGGCATCCTTCCCTGTAGTCCATGACACCTGCTGTTCTGTGGTGGCCGTCCCACAGGGCTGACGTCCTCCCCCCCCCATGCCCCAACATTTGACCTCACTGGGGAAAACGGTGACCCACCAATCATGAGCCCCTGTAATCTGGACCCACTTGGCCAAGGTCACTCCAAATCTTCCCTTCCCAACCTGCTTCTTCCCCAACATGAACCTTCACTTCTAACCCACCCTCCCACTCACCACGTCATGCCTGTTGGGGGCTCCCACGGCCAGGATAAGAAATTCCTAGCATCTGGGAAGCGCCTCTGTTTCTTCTCCCTGTCTCAACACCTACCCTGCCCAAAGTAATCACTCTCCTTACCTCCAACACTGTAGTTCTGCTTGACTACATGAAGTGTGCGGTCTTGATGTTGTTTGTTCTGCTGCCCTGTCCTTGGCCATGAACACGAGCTGATGGGTGTGTCCACCCACTTCTCTATCAAAGCTTAGTTCCCTGTCTGTTCCAGCTCATGCCATCCCTCATCTGTGAGACTGCACAAACCCCACCCGTGATCCTGCTCTCCCTCTAAGTTCCTCACCATTACGCTTTTACTGACATGCCCTCTAATATTGCACAAAATTTTATGGTGCCAAAATATTTTTTGGTCTCCTGTATACCACGGGGACCCCCTTGCAGGTAAAAACGGAATCTTTTTTTTTTTTTTTAAGATTTTATTCATTTGAGAGAGAGCGCGCAAGAGAGAGAGAACACAGAGGGAGAGGGAGAAGCAGACTCCCCGCTGAGCAGAGAACCCGACGCGGCACTTGATCCCAGGACCCCGAGATCATGACCTGAGTTAAAGGCAGATGCTTAACCAACTGAGCCACCCAGGCGTCCCAAGATTGCATCTTATGGAAACTTTACTCCTGTCATGGTGGCAGAAAGTGAACATAGTAAATTTGCAATGAATATTTAGTGAATTTCACCAAATCACACCGAAATGAACTAAATGTCCTATGTGAGAGCCCCGGATAGAGCACATCGGAAGCTAATAAAATGGCTGGTAACTGATCTGGGAGAAGCTCTAGTATGGGAGTTGTTGCATACTGCTGTGGGATCTGAGTTCAACCCTCTTGCGTTTCAGGTGGGGCTGGGCCCCAGCTGGGCCTCAGGCTCAGCCCAGGTCACACGGCGAGGAACCACAGCTGACTGCCTTCTCCCACGCAGGGACTCAGGACACTGTGCTAACCCGCTCCCTGGGAGCCAGGGCCCTCTCCCTCCATGCATCCTGCTCACCCCAATACCCACAGCACCTCCTCCACGTGCAGTACAAATCCACATTTGTGGGACAAAAGTGATTCTGTGAAGAAAGCCAACCACAACGCTGTACCAACTACTGCACTGATTTGACTTCTTAGCGGGAAGAGGAGGTGAAGCAGAAAGGGCGGAGAAAGGGCTCTTCATGGTCACAGCTCACGTTCAACAGGGATGCACCAGGGTGTCCAGCACTGCTTAAGCACTTTACATGAATGAACTTATTTAACATGTTAGCAGCCCCAGGCAGTCCTGACCCTGAGGACACCGAGGTACAGAGAAGTGTAGACACTTGAGCAGGTCACAGGGCAGACAGGCGTGCCTTGGCATGCTCCCTCCTCCCTACTTCACCTCTGTCACCTCTGCTTCCTTGTTTGCAAACAGAACAGGAAGGACTCATGAAACACCCACAGCCTTCATTTTGGTCCCAGTTGACGTTACGCAGCTGAACATTAAGAGCTCTGGGTCAGTTTCCAGCTCCGCGTCCACGATGCATTTTCATTGAATCATTGGTTGCAAATTGGCTTTCTGCAGTCGGGTGACAAAGAAGCCAAGGTTGGCAGGCGCCTCTCTTGTCTGAGGTTCTTGCCTGGCTGTCCTGGGAGGGCGATGCTCCTGTACCCCCTGGTTCCCTGTCGTGGTGACCGAAAGTGAATATAGCTCCAGGGTTGGGACATGACATGAGAAACAAGCAGCTTTTCTAGATGCCCAGATGTGTGTGCAGGGCTGCCCAGGGCTGTTGTCTATCTGACGCTCTGTGCTGCTGAGATCCATGAGGTTCTGGATCAGTTGTTGCCCCTCTGTGCATGGGGACTTTTTGCAGAGTCTCTGTGGGCCGTGGGGACAAGGTTTCAGTTGCCTGTATGCCCGACTCCTAGGGCCTGTGAGCAGAGGCCGTGGAGGCTGACTAGGAAGGAAGATGGTGAGCTGCTGCCCAGTGCAGTGACCTCTATAAACTCTTCTCGTCTCTGCAAGGGTAGGGTGTGCAAACTGCAGAAGAGCACTGGACCAGGAGTCAGGACCGGACAGCCCACTCCAGACTCCTGTTGGCAAGTCCTTGCCCTGCCTGAGCCCTGCTCTCTCCATCTGCGCAGTGGCCAGCATTCACACCGCACCTCAGAGCCCCTCGGGAGCCTTTAAAACATACCTCCCCCCAGAGAACCTTGCTTCATGGGCTGGACAATGTCTGGGAAGCAGCATTTCAAAGGCTGCCCTGTGCAGCCAGCCCAGACAAGCTTCTCCAGCTCCACAGCTAGACACTGTTTTATTTGGAAAAATAAACAGGCTCCCCAAATAGCAGATCTTGTCTGGCAAGGAAGAAACATCAATAAACTTATTTATTCAAAAAATATTTGTCAAACATCTCCTGTGTGCAGAGCCCTAGGTTGGGTGCTGGTGGTGGGAAGTCAGAAGTGACAGATCATGTTTATCCAGGGCTTTCTGAGCACTGAGGGTTCTGCTAAGCACATCAGGGGGCTAGTTTATCTAACCTCCACAGCCCTGGCAGAGGAGCCCTCATCCCCATCATCACCTCCCCAAGGAACCACGTCTCTGTCAGAAATTAGGAAATCACACCAAGTTACAAGGCCAGTTCTGGGCGGCACAGGGGTGTACCCACTGTGTCAGGAGCCTCAGGTTACCTGAGCATCATTCTGCTCTTCCCCTTAGCATAAAGAACAATGTCATTCCAGAAGAGTTACCAAAATTCTGCAGGGAGTGGGGCTTTCATCATCCTGAGACCTGAACCTTCCTGTTCCTCTGGACTGAGTGACTCTATCATCCTAGAGGGATGGAGCTTAAGTAGTCAGGCAGAGAGCCAGTAGACCTTCCCTTCTTCTACCTTTTTGTTTTATTCAGGCCCTCAAAGAATTGAATGATGCCAATCCATATTGGGAAGGGCCATCTACTTTACTACAAAGTCTACAGATTCAAATGCCAATCTCCTCTGGAAACACTCTCATAGGCACATCTAGAAATAATAACCAGGTAGCTGAGAACCCCATAATGCTGTCAAGCATTAACTATCATACCAACCAGCCAATTAAACATCCATCCATCCATCCATCCATCCATCCATCCATTCATCTATCCATCTATTCATCCAGTTCTTCATGCATCCATCCATCCAACAACTTTGCACTGAGCATCTGCTCTGTGCCTGACATCATGCCAGGCCCTTGATAGTAAGCAGTGGACAAAACAGACCAGGTTACAACTTTCAGTACACTTAGATAAAACGTTAGAAAGGAACAGATGTGAATGATTATTATCCTTACTCCTTCCTGTTAGTGATGTGTACAATGAGGCCATGAAGGTGACGTGACCATCAAGAAGTAGGAGTTGGTAAAGGTGGAGAGAATGCATGTATCCTGACTCCATGCCTGATGCCCTCAGAGGTCAATGTGAACTCACCAGCACTCTGCAGTCTTAACCAAGCCAAATCTTTTCTGAAGGCATGAAACAAAGAAATTGCTGATGCTCTCTATTAGAGATCTCCAGAGAAATAGAACCAATAGAGTGTGGATGGATAGATAGATAGATAGATAGATAGATAGATAGATGATAGATGGATTTATTAGAAGGAATTAATTTACATGATTACAGAGGCAGACAAGCCCCAAGAACTGCAGGGTGAGTCAGCAAACTGGAGACTCAAGAAGAATTAATGTTTCCGTTTGAGTCTAAAAGCAAGAAAAAGCTGATGTCCCAGTTCTAAGACCCTCAAGCAGGAAGAATTCTCTTACTCAGGGGATGGTCAGCCTTCATGTTCTAGTGAGGCCTTCCACTGACTGAATGAGGACCACTCACAGGAGGGAGGGCACTCTGCTTTACTCAGTCTACTGACTGAAATGTCAGTCTCATCTACTTGCCCTTGGAGACACACCCAGAATAATGTCCAACTAGATGTTTGGGCATCCCATGGCCCAGTTAAGTTGACAGTTAAAATGAACCATCATCTGCTCTGAGGAGATGCATTCCTGTCCAACAGGACCAAGTCGCAGGGGTTGAGAGACGTTGTTTAAGATGGGGGGAATTTTGGGAGCTGAGCTTGAGGGAAGAAGCTCAGTTGATGCCATGAAAGCTGAACACATTCTCTTTCCCTTTCTGGTGGTGGATGCTATGAAAATCTGGGGTGGGGAGGAACTGGTTTTATGTATGAAGGGGAGAAAAGTTTCAGATCTCCCTCAAGTATCCATGGGCTATATTCTATTGTTCATAAGCAGAGTTCTGTGAGGACCTGGGTATTTCTCTCCAGAAGAAGATAAACGATACATATTACATAGGACAGAGAACAGCTCACATGTGCAAATTTCTAACAGGAATCTGCTCTGCCTGGAGATCTGACCTGTTAGCATTGGTACATCATCACAAAGCCAGGTGTAGGATTGCCGTGCTGTAGGACGTCCACCTGGGGTTACCGGCAGAGGCTCTGCCACAGACGGGGCACTCATTTCTCATTTTCCCCCACAGACTGAGAGACCGAGCTCATTCAGATGTCCAGGACAGCTTGAGGACTGCAGATCTGCACTCTTGGGCAGAGGAACAGAGCGGGCCATAACTAGGTGTTGCTGGACATGGTATTCTGTAGGAATAAGGTCCAGGATAAGGAAGACCACTGGGCTCGTCCTTGTCCCTTGGTATTCCCCAAATGCCCACTTGTGATAACAGCAACTCCAAGTTCTGAATGGCCCAAGGAGAGGCGAATCCCTCATTTAGAGGGTCCTATAACATGAACAATGGAGAAACAGGGGACCTGGATGACTGGAGGCAGGACAGAGACAGTGGGACTTGCTGCAGCTGACTTCAGCTCTCCGTCCCCACAGGGGACTCCATGACACACTAGGATCCCAGCTCTGGGCCTTGATTTGAAACCTGAGATGTTAATGGGCACAGCGGAAATCTTTGTGGAGGCTGACATGCCAGGCCGGGTTAGAAGACCCCGTGGGGAGGAAAGACACAACAGTGCCCCAGCTTCTCGTCCCTCCATGTGTGAGAGGCATGCGCTTGCAGAGGGGGGCCTGTCCAGCCAGTCCTCACTGGATTCTCAGGGGAGTAACTGTCTTCTTCTGATCACCAGAACAAACAGCAGGCCAGGGAGGAACAGGACAATTGGCTGTTCTTGGCTTGGGGGCCTAGAAGACAAACAGGGCACAACCCTGCCCGTTCCAGCATCCATCGTGGCCCCCTCCTTGGCCCTCCGAGTGCTGCTGGCCAAGACCTGCCTACAGGGCCTCACAGGTGTCCCCAGGTGGCCCACCACCAGAGGTGAGCTAGACCTGGTGAGAGCTAAGGATGTTGGACAGGTAAGTGTTTCTGGGGAGGAGAGATGAACGAGAAACCCAAGTAGATGGTTGAGTAGAAGCATTCGAATGGGCAGTGCCTGCTCAGAGCTCTGGGACTGACTTGCACTATTTATTTCAACTATTGCAAAAGTTGCAGTATTGCTACTTATTTACTCGTCCTTTGTCTTTTATTCATCTGTCCATACTGTCTTTATGCCTGTGGATTTGACTATGGTTTCTCTTTGATAATAAGTCCCCAACGATGCGGGCTCTGAATTAGATTCAATCAGACACCCATGACAACTGATTAGACATGTACGTGTTTGCTCAATCCAATTTCAAAACCCAATTTGACTGAATTTTTCACTTCTGAACGGTCTCAGCATATTCAGCACATTCTTTTGATGACTTATCATTCATTTATACATCCGGTAACTATTAGTCAAACATCTCTGCACGTTTTCTTGGTGCCATGGTGATAAAGCATGAGTCATGCATGACTCTGCCTTCTCCAAGGAGTCAAATACATAAATAACTTTGTAAGATTGGTGTTTGCAAATTAAATGATCACCTTGCAAACAAAACGAAACCAAACGAAACCAGTAGAATCAGCAAAAGATTACGATGATAAGGCTTAGCAATGTTATGGTTACCTGATTATGTTAAAAAATGAAGAGCATTTCTTCACTCCAGAAATAATCAACTAGGAAATAACATAAAGATATTACCCACCATAATAACGAAAACTAGAAAGTGTGCAGGAACCATCCTGTCATGTGGAATGTGAACGTGACGCCTGGAGCTCAAGCAGCTATTTTGGACAATAAGGCAATGCACTCAAGATGGTGGAGGAGCTAGACCGAAGGAGCCTGGTCCCTGACATCCATGGGGTCACGATGCCAGTCACCCAAATAAGCCTCTGGTGGGAACCCCAGGCTTTTAATGCCAGACGCTAGGTCAGAAATTCTGCCAGAGATGAAATCTCTAAGTTGATTTTATGTGAGAGAAGGAAGACTCGTGTTTAGTTTCTGTTGTTTGGAGGTTTTCTGTTGTATGTAGCTGAAACAAATCCTAGCACCCTTGGGGAAGGGAGATTAGGGTTAATGGTGATACATCTTGGTAGCACAGGACACAAGTCTTGATGACTAATTGGTACGGAAGGTGTGAGGAAAAGAGAGAGGTTTAGGTGTGGTGCCCAAGTTTTGGGCTTGATGGCTGGGAAGGCGGCAGGAGGTTCACATTAGGGACATTTGGTCGATTCTGGGCAGAGGTCCCTCAGGCTGTTGGAAGTGGGGCTTAGATATTGAGGGACAGTCCTGGGTAGAGATGGTGCCCACTGGTAAGGGAGCCATGATTAGTGAGCTTACCCAGCGGGTGCAAACCGTCAGCGGGTAAGCACTGCAGCCAGCAGGCAGGAGGGGTGGGGGGTGGGCGGCAGAGAGGCAGGAAGGAAGGGGCAGTGGGATGGGGAGCTGGGATGCCAGGGGGGACGGGACCGGGACCAGCCGGCCACCTGGCATAGAGCTGGTTGTCCTGTAGCAGTGGTTGCTTATTTTTTCTGGCAAAACCCCAGAGCCTGAGGGGGCTGTAGAGAGAAGAGGTGGGTACTGCAAAACACGGAGAGAGGCAGAGGCGCCAAGGTGCCATCAGGAGTGGAGTAGAAGGGCCCTGGGTGCAGATGGTGGGATTGGGGGTGTAGCTTGGAGGGGCCCAGGGAGAGGGTGCCTGGAAAGGGCAAAGGTTGGGCAGAGGATGCCATGGGGTTGGGGAGCAGGTCTGGGAAGGAAATAGGGAGGGAGGACAGGTGGAGGTGTTCGGGGTGGGGTCAGAGTGCCAGAGCTTAGCAGTGGACAGGGTTGTGGATACAGGAGCTCAGGGCTATACCCGGCCCCGAGCAGTGTGTGCTCTGGGGACATTTTCTTCGGGGAGGCAGCAGGCCCCACAAGAGGCCATGCTTGTGGGTGTCTGTGTGGAGAGATGAGGAAGGACCTTGTAGATCAGGGGCATTTGCAGGGATGGTGCCCCCTCTCCTGGGACTAGAGGCTGGGCGTGCTCCTTCGCGGGACCCCTGTCCGTGACCTTGTAAAGCCAGGGGCTCCTCCAACCCCCAACCACCATCCCCACATACAGCAGTGGCGGGTCATACAACGAAAATCAGGTGCATGCTCCCTTTTTCAGACCTTACCTTATGAGCATCAGTACATCATAAGAGAGATAAGAGGTGCAGCTCTGGTTACAGTGTGGTCAGGACTAGAGCCCCCGGTGCCCCCTGCCTGCCCCGCCTCAGCTCATCAAGCCGCAGCACCATCCTGCACAATGAGAGGGGCTTACACTCCCAAGCCCCCCGGCTTTGTGAATTGCAGTTTGAAAGATGCTGGCTCCGTGGGCTGTTTCTGAAGCCCCTGCAGAAGAAACAGTGACAAATAAAAGCGCGTATTCTGTTCTCTCTTCTGTGTCCCCGACTGGACCCTCGCTCCCTTCCGTTCCCTGCCTCAGTGTCTCAGCTCCTCCCTTCCCTCGGGTCCCAGCATCGTCTTCACCCATCCGGCTGACTTAGACCTTCCCTCTGGGTCTCAGCACGGCCTCGGCACCTCCCTGGCCGGTCCTGCGGACAGGTGGGCTTTCCAGCTGCACCTGTGGCCCCCCGGTGCCTTCTGGAGCCAGCCCGGGTCACACCAGGTACGGATTCCGTGTGCCCTTTTGCTGTGGGCCCAGCATCTTCTCCCGAAGGACTGCCGAGGGTTCCGCGCGCGTTCACTGCTGTGGTAAGACCCGAGTGGGGACTGCCCGCGAGGCTCCTTGTTAGCAGGAGCTTTATGGGCATGTAACTCACATACTGTACAAGTCTCTCACTCAGTTTAGATTCCGCGGTGTGATGGACAGTGTTCTGTGTCAGCCTGGCTGGGCCACCGCGTCCGGAGAGGTGGTCAAAGATTATTCTGGGTGTGTCCATGAGGGTAATTTTGGGGATGAGATGAACATCTACATTGATTGAGCAGAGCAGATTCCTTAAAATAAATCTCTCTTTCTCTCTATATACATATCCTATTGGTTTTGTGTCTCTGGAGAACCCTGACTGATACAAGCGGTCTTTGGTATATTCACCAAGTTGTGCAACCATCGCCAATTTTAGAACATTTTCTTCACCCCAAATGAAGGGCCGTACCTTTAATTATTTATCTCTCCAGGTTCTCCCCCTTCCCCAGCCCCTGGCGACCACTGATCTACTTTCGGTCTCTATATATTTGCTTATATTGGACCTCTGATATAATTGGAATTGCCTGGTACACGGTCTTTCATGACCGGCTTCCTTCACTGAGCTTATTTTCAAGGTTCATCCAGATTACAGTGGACATCAATACCTCATTGCCTTTATCGATGAATAATGTTCCATGGAAGGGACAGACCATATTTTTTATCCATTCATCATTGGTGGACGTGTGGGTTGCTTCCACCTGCTGGCTATTATGAATGTTGCTGTGAAGTTTCTGCACGGATGTTATGTCTTCATTTCCCTCGGGTGTATCCCCAGAATGGAACTGCTGGGTCATTGGGTAACTGTATTTTCACTTTTTGAGGAAATACCAGGCTGTTTTCCCAACAGGCTGCACCATTTTACATTCCCACCGGCAGCGTGAGACCAGATTCTTTTTTTTTTTTTTTTAAGATTTTATTTATTTATTTGACAGAGAGAGACACAGCGAGAGAGGGAACACAAGCAGGGGGAGGGGGAGAGGGAGAAGCAGGCTTCCCGCCGAGCAGGGAGCCCGATGCGGGACTCGATCCCAGGACCCTGGGATCATGACCTGAGCCGAAGGCAGACGCTTAACGACTGAGCCGCCCAGGCGCCCCGCGTGAGACCAGATTCTTGATCCCGAAAGTGCTGGGGATGCTCTTGGGTTTCAGTGTCATTGAATGCTGCAGGGATGGGAGGAACCCGGGACCCCGAGTGTGTGTGTGTGCGTGTGTGTGTGTGCGCGCGCGCACGTATGCACACACGTGCATGTCCACTCTCTGGGGACCTCCGCAGGTAAACAGATCAGGCCTTTGAGGGTGGGGACTGGGTGACTCCAGGTGAGGCATCTTGGTGAGCAGCTGGGCTGTCTGGGAAGCCTAGGCTGGAAGTCTTTGCTGGTCCCGGTTGTGGACCCAACCTGCAGCCCCACTGGGATCTCTGCTACTGTCGAGCCCCTCATTGCCTTGTGACTCATCTTGGTGCTGACCAGGCAGGACTTGGACTCTGCTCATGCCTTGCTCTGTGGAGCTGAACCTGCCCCAAGGTGATGCTGGAGCCCCCCATGGTCAAGGAGAGAACACCAGAGTGGTGACGTTCAGCAGCCTGCTGACAAGGGGCTCGCCGTCGGGAGCCTAACTGGGTGCTTTAACACGGCAGAAAGGGTGGAGCACATAATTTAGTTTAATTGCCTCCTTATAACTCTAATACTGGAGGCCCCAGAGATATTCTGGGGCCATGACTGGAGGCTAGGCTACTTTCTTGCTGCAAGCCACAGCTGTTTCCACCCAATGACAGCGTCTTGGGAACCAGCTCCTTCCCACTCAGGGCTGTGTCTACACTATTTGACTGGAGAATTGAAACCCAGACAGGCTAATCCAAAGACCAGAGTCCAGAGGATCTTGTGAACCCCTGTCGGGTGGGGGTGGCGGGATGTTATTCGTCATCTGCGGCTGCGTAACAAATGATCCCAAATCACAGTGGCTTCAAGCAACACCTTCTTATTTCATGACCATCTCTGGGGGCCAGGAATCTGGGCCCTGCTTTTCTGGGTCCTCTGTTGCCATCAGGGTGTTGACAAGGCTTCAGTCACATTGAGCTTTGCAGAGGGATTGGCCCCCAACACTCCCAGTGGTTGTTGGCAGAATCCCATTCTGCGTGGGCTACTGGCGGGGGGCTGCCCTCAGGGCCTTGCCACGTGAGTCCGTCCAACATGGCAGTTTGCTGCATCAGAGTCAGAGAGAGGCTGCCAACAAGACAAAGTCAGAAGCTTTTGCAATCCAATCATAGAAGTTGACTTCCCTCAACGTGGCCATGCTCCTGTGGCTTGAGGCTGTCCCTCCAGGGGAGGGGATGACACATGGCCATGGATGCCGGGAGGTGAGTATCCTTGAGCCATCTAGAGGCCACTGCCCTATGGCTTAGAGCAATGCCATTCAACAGAAATCTGATGCAGGCTGCCTATGTGTAATTTTAATTCTTTCTGTAGCCACGTTAAAGTAGTAAGAAAAAGCTGGTAAAATTAACTTTAATAATATATTTTATTTAATCAGATGTATCTAAAATATAGTTTTAATGTGCAATCAGTAAAATTATTACAGAAATATTTCACATTCCTCTTTCCTTTCCATACTCACTCTTTGACATTTGGTGCGTGTTATAGACTTTTCAGCCACGTCTCGATTTGGACAGGCCACGTGTGACTAACGGCTACCATATTGGACAGTGCAGCCTAGACCAAGCTTGCAGGTATTAAGTGGGTCAGTGGTGGACTGAGGTGGACCCAGGAGGTTGGCTAGGTCCTCAGAGCCCAGGGGGATCCCTCCCTGGGAGAGGTCTAGCGTGGGGCAGCCATCTGGCTCTGGCAGCCTGACCAGCCACCATGCCACCCACAACTCTATCTTCGTCACTGCTGTGTGCCTGCAGACCCTTCTTGCCACTTTTAGAAGAAGTTAAGATTCAGGCCCTGGGAACACAAGATCCAAAAGAACATTTTCTGGTTGTTGAAGTGAACCCATCTTCCCCTATCAGCACTCTGGGACCTCGGGCGTTTTGAAATCTCAAGAATGGATGAGTAATTGTTGGAACAGGACTTTTGGGGGAAGGAAATCTCTCTTAGACTCCAGATATGTTTTCTTTGTTCGTTTGTTTGTTTTAGTGACATAAAATCATACTTTTCTCTTTTTCCACTTTTCTGTTTTAGGATGTGACCGATCATATGCCATGAACTTGGCAGATGGTGATGTTTGAAAATCAAATACCCAGGGCGCCTGGGTGGCTCAGATGGTTAAGCGTCTGCCTTCGGCTCAGGTCATGATCCTGGAGTCCCGGGATCGAGTCCCACATCGGGCTCCCTGCTTGGCGGGGAGTCTGCTTCTCCTCCCTCTGACCCTCCTCCCTCTCCTGCTCTCTGTCTCTCGTTCTCTCTCTCTCAAATAAATAAATAAAATCTTTATAAAAAAAAAAAAAAGAAAATCAAATACCCAGTTTTCTCTTTGACCATTGCAGTCCAAGTAAATGGTCCTGTGGACCTCTCCTCCCCCTGCCATCTAATGGAGTGGCCCAGCTGAGAGCCGCGGCCACTTCCACACCCTCCCTCTGACTGTCCCCAGCCTGGTGCTTGCTCCCTCCCTGAGCAGAGATGCCAGGCTGGCGACAGAACATGGCAGGATTGTTCCAGAATGTTTCTCTTCTTAAAACCTTCCATTAGAGTGATACAATGGGGGGATTTTCATTCACCACTTAATACCAAGTCTGAGTGGCAATTACAGAACAATGAAGACAGATCAAAACCTGTCAGTAGACACACATTTTAGGGGGGAAAAAAATCCCTTTCAGTATTTCAAAAGAAAGATAAACAAGACTGGAACCAACACACACCCACACGGAGATGGGTGTCTGGTCAACGTGTTCCAGAGAAACAGAACCAGCAGGATACAGATGCAGAGGACTCGATGGTGTGGTCCTGGGTATGAATCCCGCAGGGCAGCTAGCAGGAGGGTGAGGCGGGTTTTCTCTGGGGCAGTCTTGAGGCCGAATTGCTTCTCCTTTGGGAAACCTCAGTGTTTGCTCTTGAAGCCTTCAAGTGGTTGGATGAGGCCCACCCACGTTATGGAGGGTCATCTGCTTTACTCAAAGTCGGCGGATTTAAATGGGTATCCCAGCTAAAAATACCTTCAGAGCAACACCTAGCTTGGCATTTGGCCGAACAGCTGGGCACCCCGGGCAAGCTGACACATAAAGATAGCCATCTTAGTGGACAGCCTGCATCTCTGGACCATGGCCTGGTAGGCAAGTTTTCTCATTTCATGTCCTCTTCTGGGAAACCTTGGGCAAGTCTCTTTGCACAGCCACACCTCCCTTTCCCATCCCCAAATGGGGTAATGACCGTATTGTACTCGGGGTTGTATAAGGGCTGGTGAGGTGAGGCTGACCAGCGCTCGCCCGTGGCTTCAGGGGCGTGGGCTGAGTCACCTGACATGGCCAACAGTAGAAGCTGTCCGCGAGGATCCTCCCTCCCTGTATTTGGGGAAAGCTGAGGCTGAGCGTGCTCAGAGGAGTGGGCCTCGTAGACGGAGGACTTGGCGTCCCTGGGGAGATGGCTGGGTGGCAGAGGGAAGAACTACAGGCCCTCGAGAGGGACCAGACCCAACCAGGGCCGCTAGGATCCATGTTTGGAGACAGCAGAGTCTGGGGCCCATGGTGACCAGTGTGGGGGACTGAGTGAGGTTCTGTGAGGACCCCCAGAGTCTCATGGCCTTGGCTGAGACCCAGTGTCCTGCCCCCACGGCAGACTGGCGACCCAAGTCAGGATTAAACAGAGTTAAAGAAATTTCTGCAAAGAAATGGGTCGGTCTTCTGTGCCCAGGTTCATGGACTACAATGTCTGTCTGCTTCCATGCAAACGTCACACGGAGGTTTGTGCTGAATCGTGCAGACGGTCCCCTCGCCCGGCGCTGTGGCCTTGTCTGTGGTTTCATGGGGGAGCCCCGTGTCATCGAGACCAGCGCCAGGCAAACCCGCATGGAGAGGTGGGGGTGCTCTGCCCACCCCCTGCCTCAGGGCCCCTGGCTGAGGGCCTGCTCTTGCCTGCTCCTGCCAGACAAGCCAAACAGGGACAGGGCTGCCACCCGTGGAGGAAAGCTGGTGAACACTGGGAAGGGGGTTACCTACTTACCTTCCTCCTGAGGCCACACCGATGGCTTGCACTCTGCAGGGCACCAGCCCCGCTCCTCTGGCTCCCTGTTCAGTGTGTCTCTCTCTAAATCCCAGGCTCCCTTGTGTGCACTCCCTCTTCCTCCCCACGCCCAGCAGCTCCCCGTGAGCCTGTGCTTGCTGTTTTCACCCTGTTGTGGTGTGGAGGCCGAGGGGCTGTCTTGTCCTGGCTCCTGGAAGTGGAAGATCCCTGGGGACTCCCTCATCCCCCCCCCACCTTCTAATTCAGAGACCTCTTTAACACCCCTCCCTCCCTCATGGTTTTCTAGCCATTGAGTACCCTCCAAGTTAGGGAGCTTCCCGCTTCCTGAGAGCAATTTCTTCCTGGGCAACTGCTCCCTTCCTCTGAAAGTTCTTCCTCACATCGGCCGGGGTTATAATGGGTCTCAGTTCAGACACCTGAAGGGCCACCCGCCTTCAGGGGGCCATTCCTCTAGTCCTGAAGACGCCCAATGCCTGCAAGGAGGAGGTCTCTGGCCCGCGGCCGTGCTGCTGACTGAGGACATGACCCCAGCTGCGGAGGGAGCAGCAGAAGGCCCCAGCGCCCACCTACGAGCACCCTGAGGATGTGCGGCTGTTCCAATACCTAGAGACACTTGATGTTCCTCTCTGCCCAAGTGCACCATGTCACAGAGAGCAGAGTCTGAACACGCGCGGCCGTCCCTGGGACAAGGGCATGAAACCAGCCTGCGGGAGGATCGGCACGTGCTCGGGGGGAAAGCAGCCCAAGTGTCCGTGGGTGGAGGAACAGATAAACACAAGGAGCTCATATGTACAATGGCGTGTTATTCAGCCTTCCGAAGGAAGGGAATTCGGGCAATCAAATTGAGATTGAAATAAAAGGGAAAAAAATCAGAAGTTAAAGAATAAAACAGAAGAAAACCCACCAGAGGGAGCGTCCCCTCCAAAGCAGGGTAGAAATGCTCTCCCTGGTCCTGTGGCAGGTGGGTGAGGGCGCACGCCCCCCGGGTCACGTGGCCGGGACACCGGGACTAGGCTTCAGCCAGGGAGCAGTGGAACCAGGGCACCAGGGTGAGGACGTGGGGGCGCCCACCCCGCTGCCCGCATGAGGGGCAGAGCGTCTGGCCCAGGACAGGCTGGGGGGCATGCGCCATCCCGGGGGCAGCCCTGTCAGCCCCACTCAGGGCTTGCTCAGGATGCTGGAGGGCCGAATTCTGCTGCGCTATATTGGCTCTCAGCACCAGGCCATCCGGGGCCCACCCTGACCGCCTGTCCTCCGCCTCAGCCTGTGTACGGACCAAACTGTTGGCCCCCAAGTTCCTGTGTTGAAGCCCTAAGTCCCAGCGTGAGTAAGAGGAGATGGGGCCTGGTGGGCGGTGGTTAAGGCTAATGTGGGCTCTGAGGCTGGGCCCCTAACCCCGGAGCACGGTGTCCTCCTAGAAAGAGGAAGTGAGAGTGGGCACGCATGCAGAGGACCGTCCGTGTGAGAAACAGGAGACCGTCCCCTGTGGGCCAAGGAGAGCGGCTTCCGCAGAAACCAAGCTGAGCCTTGATCTTGGGCATCCAGGCTCCAGACAATGAGAACATGAAAGTGCGTGCTGCTGACGCCGCCTGGTCTGGGGTGGTCTGTTGTGGCGGCCGAGAAGCTTCCTGAGACAGCCAATCCCCGGTGTCTTCCGCTGGAAGCTCGCTCCCAGTCCTGGGCTGGTCTGGAGTGAAGCACGCTCCACCCCTAAAGCCTCAGACGCCCGTGTGGGGTCGAGTCAATCACATCACGTTCTCAGCTCTGCTTCCAGCTCGAGGGCCCCACTGGGACCAGGCCAGTCTCGCTGCTGCCCGTGCCCGGGGCCCCGTGCACCCCAGCCCTGCTCCCCATCTCCTCTATCAGCCCTGCCCATGGGACTTGGCTCCCGCTCAGAACACCCGCTGGGGTCTGCTGGTGCATCCTCTGGCGGAACCTGGGCCCCCTGCCTGAGCCCCTGGCCCCGTGTTGAGCCCCACATTCTCTTGAAATGCGATGCAAAGTGTGTGAGACCCTCAGAGCTTGGACGTCACCCCGTCTCCCTCCATCCCTATACCCAGCCGGGCTGGTGACGCCCACCTCCACCGACGACCTGTTTCCTGCCTCCTGGTGACAGAGCCCTCCGGCCTTCGACCCCAGTGCAGCAGATCCTGGGATTTCTCGGGGCGGTGGCGTGGCCTCCAGCGTTGGTGCCCTTGGCCACCATTGCCGAGCACCCTCCGGTGGCTCTGTCCCCCCTCCCGTCCCGCTTGAGCCTGAGTTCTCTCCTCCCCGCCCTCCAGGAGCTTCTCCCAGGTGCCGCTCAGTGCGTCCATCACTCAGCTTGGCCTCCCTCCCCCTCATCAGAGGGGAGTCCCTCAGGCGTCCGGGCTGTGGGCAGGTGTCTCGTCAAGGCTTTGAGTCCTGTCCCCACGGATCCAGACAGACACCTCTGGGGACAGGAATCACCCAGGGTTCTGGCTCAGGGCCTCCTAACTTCTCCAGATTTGGGGTCTAGCCTTATTTGTTTCTTCTGAATTTTTCCTTATCGTCTTGTAAGCTCAACCACGCATTGGAAAAACACGCGCGGCGCAGGCTCATTGGGTGCGCTGGAGCAGGAGAGGTTTTAGGATGTCACCGCTCCTGGACAGCGCGAGCAGGGAAGCATGCGGTCTGGACTTAAAATCAACTCCCTTCATGTGGTCCAGGCAACGCAGATGTGGTGGCTGTTTCTCCCGGATCCACGTGGACCCGTCTACACCATGGCTGCCGGCATCGGCCCGGGAGGCGTGAGCATGTCTCTCTGTCGGATGCCATTTCCTTCCTCCGTGAGTGATAGAGTCATCCACGTCACCCGCATCCAGGAGTCCACGCCGGCGCCAGCTCTGTTCCAGCCAGCTTGCTCTGCAGAATCCGTCTCTGGGCCTTCGCTCTGTGCCGTGTGGAACCAGCTCTCGCAAAGCCCACCGTGCTTGGCGCCGGGCTCCCGGCGGCCCTGGCCACCAGGCTCCCCGGGGGGAGGTTTGGGGCCAGCACCCCTGGAGGTGTCAGTGGGGAGAAACACCTTGGATGGATAGGGCACACTGGGGGGCACTGAGGACACTCGGGGCTGACATCAAGCTGGTCATCAGCACTCCTGGTGGTTGTCCCCGGCTCAGACACCACTGGCCCAACCCTGGACACAGGGACCTTGGGACCTGGGGAGAGACTCGGGAAATACGGCCCCGAAGCAAACGTGCCCTGTCGGCCTCACGCTACCTCTAGACGTATTGCTCAACAGAGGACGGAGGTCATGTTGCGCTGAGTTGTGGAAGGACCACGTGGGCCTTTGGGAAATCATCAGAAACGGTCACAGGCAGGCCAAGGTTCCCGAACTGTGCTCTGGAATTACAGGGCGCCAGTGCCACATGGAAAGTGAGTCTGTATTTGCTCACTTCTGATGTTCTTGGACAGCTCCTACCACGGCTCCTGATTCTGGAAAGTTCCTAGCAGTGACTCTAGGCAGACACATAGGTTTTTTTTGTTTGTTTTTTTTTTTTAAAGATTTTATTTATTTATTCATGAGAGACAGAGAGAGAGAGAGGCAGAGGGAGAAGCAGGCTCCCAAGGAGCAGGGAGCCCGATGCGGGACCCAATCCCAGGACCCTGGGATCATGACCTGAGCCGAAGGCAGACGCTTAACCATCTGAGCCACCCAGGCGCCCAGACACATAGGTTCTTTAGGAGAGCCTCACTCCATTACCCTCCCTGTGAAATGGGTCCTGTTGAGAGGTCTGCAGGACAGAGAAACACATGGTCATGGGGTGTGGAGGCCTGGGGGGGGGGGGCATGTTGCTCATGGGGTGTGGTGGCCCGGGGTGGGAGGGGAGACAGGCTGGTCATGGGGTGTGGAGGCCCAGGGGAAGGGGGACACGCTCGTCATGGGGTATGGAGGCCCAGGGGAAGGGGGGACACGCTGGTCATGGGGTGTGGGGGCCCAGGGGAAGGGGGACACGCTCGTCATGGGGTGTGGAAACCTGGGGTGAGGCTGCCTGAGCTCAGGAACTGTGGGCCCATGATGCTCTTCCTGAGCAAGAAGAAACAGCCTCAGTCTCCTAAATCACCACTGCTCCACTCCTGAACATGGCAGAGGATTTGGGGTCCTACCTTCTCCCACTTCCAGGGCCAGGTCTCAGGATCTCCCCTCTGCCGTGGGGAGCATCAAGGTGACCAGAAAGCAGGGCTTGTGCTGACTTTGGCTCGCTCTGCCAGGCACGCCACACCGAGCTTCGTGGGTCACCTGCTGCCCCTGAGTTATCCCAACCACCTGCTGCAGGCACTTTGGGGCTGCACATTTTTTAAAGGTAGCTTAGGGACTTGCTGCCAGCCCCCCTCCCTGCACAGGGAGCAGGATGCAGAGAGGCAGCCCGGGTCCAGGGCGTGGTGGGCAGAGGGGGTTACTGCAGCCAGCCTGGGGGTGCCCTCAGACCGAGCCCTGGGACCTGGCGCAGGGAGGGGAGGGCCCTCCGTCCTGCTGTGCTAGGGAGCCAGGGCTGTGGGGTCAGACAGGCAGCGAGGCGGGAGCGGGGGACGGAGGGCGAGCCAGCCGTCCTGCCGGGGCAGGGCCTGAGCTCAGCCGCTGTTAGACCTACGTCGTCACGGCGCTTCCCGAGAGTCTTGCTTCTGCCCGTCATCGGGAAGCACTGGGGGGACAGGTGAAATAAACTGCCAGATAAAATATGGGACACCCAATTAAATTCAAATTTCAGATTAAAAAAATTTTAACATCAGTATTTCCCATGCAATACTTACACTAAAAAGTTATCCATTGTTATCTGAAGTTGAACTTTTAACTGAGCTTCCGTGTGTTTTCTTTTTTTTTTTTTCCACTGGATCTGGCAACCCTCCTGGCTAGGAAGTGCATCCCTGTAGGAAGAGTTTCTATAGGGCCAGCCCCTCTGCGGCCCCATCAGAACCCCTGGGAATTCACTTCCTTAACCCCTGTTCATTCTTCTCACAGACGCTTACTGAGCACCTGCTGTGTGTTGCCAGAAGGGAACCCCCACGGTCCCTGCCAGGGTGGACACTGTGGCCTCCAGGCCAGGTGTGGTGATGGGCGGGGTGCCGGAGGAGCGCGGGCAGGAGGGCCCTGGGCGTGGGGAGGACGATGAGGGCTGGAAGGGCAGGACCAGCCAAACACGTGGAAGGTGGCCCACAGCCCCCACTAGGGATAGAAGGAAGCCCACATTCGTAGGGAGGCAGACAGCCAGAGAAGGGGTGAAGTGTAGGGAGGCATTCCTCCAAGCCAGGCCCTGTTCTGGGCGCTGGGGGTGCACTGTGGACACACCTCATTCTAGAACCCCAATGAATGCTGTGAGGAGCACAGCCATCAGGAGGGGCCCAGGAGCGGGGCTGGTGTGGAGGGAGATTGTGGTTACAGATAATCAATGTCTGGGGGGGCCTCGCTGGGCAGATGAGGTTTGATCCAAGGCTTGCAGGGAGGGCCCTTGGCTCTCGGGCAGCTCACAAAGAGGTCACACCCTCCACGGTGGCCTCCTCTACCCGACCTGCTCCCCTAGGTTTGGGCTTGGGGGCTAACAGCTCAGGTGTTCCTAGCCCCGGGTCCCAGAACTGTGCCTGGGCTCCCCTCCCCCTGCCCCGTCAGCCTTTTCCTGGGATCAGCCTCCCCTGCACGTTCCTGTGTCCTAGGAGCCCGGCTGGGTGACAAGGGGAGCATCACGGACGTGCCTGCCCGTGGGGGGCACTCCATGCACGGGCCGGGCTTGCGACTGTCTGGGCCCTTCCCCGAGCTGGCCACGCTGCCCCGGACACCCGCGGGACCTGCAGCTTTGCCAGTGGGCTCTGGTGCACCCAGGGGTGTTGGTGTCCTGGGGCTGCTCTAACAGGACCACATTTGTTATCTTACAGTTCTGAAAATCAGAAATCCGAAAGTCAAGACACTGGCAGGACTGTGACTTCTAGAGGCTCTAGGGAGAAGCCATATTCTGCTTGTTCTGGGTTCTAGAGGTCGCCTGCCCTCGTTGGCTGGTGGCCCCTTCCTGTGTCACTCGCACTTCTGCCTCTGTCATCATCCCATCTCTGTGATGCTCCGGCCCCTCTTATAAATCACACTTTGGTCGCACTGGACCCACCCAGATAATCTGGGATCATCTCCAGCTGAAGGTCCTTGACTGATCACAGCTGAAAAGTTGCTCTTGCTGTGGAAGGTCACAGAGCAACAGGTTCCGGGGTTAGGACGTCCTCTGGCATGTCTCAGGGGGCAGTGATTCTGCAGTCACACTGGCTGGGGCTCCCCCCCCCCCTGGGGGCAGGGTGTGCCTGACCCCTAGTAAAGGTGTGTCCCCTGCTTTAGCACTGAGCCAGCTGTAAGCCATCATCTTATATGCCGGAATTCCACCGGGCGGGGGGCGGGGGGGGCGGCGACTGACCAATGGCTGCCCGTGGGTAAATGGCTGGCCTGGCCCTTCTGGTGGGGACCTCCAGGCGTCCTCCCCTGGCTCGCCCCACAGCTGCATGAAGCTCACGCAGGGCCCAGTGTTCCTGCAGAGGCCGCTGGGGAGCGAGGAGGATCTCCAGCAGGAGCCTTTCTTTATTTCCTTGTCCCTCAGCCCCTACCAGCCCGGGGTAAACCAGGGGGTCTCCCATCCTTGCTCCCCTTTATTTGCCTGGTTCCGCAACAGCACCATAAGTACAGCGAATTTCTTCCCTACCCTCCCCGCTCACATAGATGCCCTCTGGGTGTCCTGTCACATTGTTTCCTGTCCCCATCTCCTCTCTCATTGCTCTGGCACCTTTTCTTTTCTTTTTTTTCTTTTGCTTTAGTAAAAAATTATAGGATATATATGGCCCTTCCCTCTACTGAAATGGAAAAAAGAAAAAAGAAAAAAGAACCCACGCAAATAGAACCTTAGGAAGCTCCTGTGGGCACCATGGGCCCGTTCCGTATGACTTCTGTGGCTTGCAGGCCCACGCAGCCGTGCTCCCTGCCAGGGCACATGTTCTGATGGCCCTGTCGGCCCACCTGAAGTGTGGGTCTCAGGCCGGCACCCCCAGCAGGACAGCAAGCCTTTGTTGGTACATCTCCTACTCTGCCCAACATGTAAATTGTGGGAAGGAAAGAAAGCTTTTGAAAGAAACAAAACACAGTTCTCCATGTGAGCGAGGAAGTAATTACAGGGTGAGCTCTAGACGGGGGTTTCGGCACAGGCCCTGCTTATGTGGCTGGTTTGTGGGCTGCGTGTGCTTGAGAAATGCCAGTCCTGTGTGTCAGGCTTGGAATCGACAGGCAGGTGCCCCCCCCCACGGCCCGTCTCACCAGCAGACCCCACAGGGCCAGGGGGCCTTCGTGCCAGGTGCACCCCTACCCCTGGGCCTGCGAGTGGGCATGGTCGCTGGGACCATCGGCTCCAGAGGAACCCGTCAGAAGCAGATCTAAGTCTGGAGGCACTGCTGCTCCCTCCTTATCTCAGTGAGAGAATTGGACCCGACCACAGTTTGATGATTTCACTAGTACTCAGTGCTTCATTTAGCGCCGCCGGATCAGCTTGGGGAAGACAAGGAATTAACATTGCCTAGAACCACCCACACGTTCCCACATGCCCCTCAAAGCTGCCAGCTGCAGAACAAGGGGGATGCCGAGCCTCTCTCCTTCCCTGGTCCCTATTCCTGACCTCCCTCTAAGCAGAATGTTCTCTCGTCCTGGTTAACCCTCCCCCAGGCCTCCCAGCATCGACAGCACCATCAGGCCCTCAGGACTATGCATAAGGCTGAGTGCTGGCGGGCAGGTGAGAACGGATGATGGCTCTGAGGGCCACGGAGTGTGGGGGGCACATCCCGTGTGGGTTCATCCTGGGAGAAGTCCGGAGTTTCTGCTGGTGGAGAGAGGAGAGCGAGTAGCAAGGGTGACCAGGAGCACGTGAGGGGAAAGGAGAGAGGGGCCTTAGTCTCTGGGTCTCGGGCAGCGCCGCCCTTGGGGGTCCTGGTGCCTTTAGGCCCGGCGATGGGTGGGCCTGCAGTGGGCTCGAGGGGCCTTCCGGCAGGTTTGCTTCTCAGAGGGCAGCAACGCCTCCTAGCAGTTGTTGGGGATGAATTTATAGGGCTGGCGGTTTTTCTTCCTGGAGGAGATTTATCTTTTTATAGCAAAATTAATGTCCTGCTTCTCTTTCTCCTGATGTTGTCATGTCCCCAAGATGTCGTCTGTTCACAGCCAGGTGGGGGGCCGGCCGCCGAGGCGCTGAGCCAGGACCCTGGGAAGGCATCTGCAGGACCACACAGCGGGATGATTGCCCTCAGCTGGTGACTCAGTGAACACCTCTCTGCAGGTCTGCATGACTCAGAGCAATTTGATTTGGTCGAGGAAAATCCGCTTAAAGGTAAGGTGCACTTGGGCAGTTGGTGATTCACTCCCCGCAAGGAGTTGATGTGGGGTTTCCTAGTAAAATGAGCTGACCTGGAGTTGCCTTTGGTAGATGCTTTCTCAGACCAAGCAGAACCATGTCAGCTTCTCTTCCTGCTTCCTCCCCAGAGAAGGACCCCAAAGAAACCACAACTAAACATCTGGGCAAGGCCCACCCTCCTCTACCAGAACCTTCTCTTCACCACGGAGTTCCATGTCTCTGGGTAGGGGTAGAGCAGGGCAAAAATGTGAGGTTTGACTGATATATTCATTTTTTATTACTGTGTAACTTTCAGCAGTTAAAGTAACACACCTGTGTTATCTTACAGTTCCCGTGGTCCAGGAGCCCAGGCCTGGCTCAGCTGGGTCCCCGGTTCGGGGTCTCGCCAGTTTGCAATCCAGTTGTCAGCTGGCCTGCCTTCCTTTCTGGAGTCTGGGGTCTCCCCCCAAGCTCAGGCAGTTCTTGGCAGACTGTCGTCCCTTGCACCTGTGGGACTAGGACCCCTGTTTCTTGTTGGTGTCAGCTGGGGCCTCTCTCAGCTCCCAGAGACCCTTGCGTTAGCTCCACGTGGACCTCACGACTTGGCAGATTACTTCTTCGAGGCCAGCCGAAGAATCTCTCATTTCAGGGAAGATCTAGACTCCTGTCTCCTTCTTGCCGTAGAGCAGGAAAGGGGTCACTCTGTTCAAGAGTGTGACCCTTCAGGTGGCTGGCTCGGTGGGGGCATCTTTGTTCCTGGTCTGCTCTCCGTAAGCCTTTGACTTCCTCCGGCTCTCTTCCTTCCACCCCTGGAGCCCACTGTCACACCACGGTGACCTTTCCTCCTTACTTAAGAAAGCACCGATATGACTAACATCTTGGTACTTAAACATTTTGGGACATTTAAAGAGAAGAGCTCAAAGGGATAGCTTTTGGTGAGAGAGCATCAAATAAGCTGCCAATCCATGAAGGAGGGACACCAGTCCCAAATCAGGCATCGTTCCTTCTGGAGGGTCGGAGGGCGAATGCATCGGATGCTTCCCTCCTGGCCTCTAGTGTTTCTGTCGATCATTGGTGTTGACTCATCCCTTCAGTCTCTGCCTCCCCATTCATCTCACCTTCCCTGTGTGTCTGTGTCTCAGATCTCCCTGTGCCTTTCTCCTATATGATGCCTGTCATTGGATTTGGGCCCCAGCCAGAATCCAGGATGATCTCGTCTTGGGACCCTTACCTTAATTGCATCTGCAAAGACTTTTTTTTTTTTTTTCAAATAAAGTTGAGTCCACAGGTTCTGGGGCTTAGGATTTTGACATATCTTTTTTGGGGACCACTATTCAACCCACTACTATGTACTTATATATATTTTTTCCTTCATGCTCTAAGATAGCCCCTAGTTCTTCGATGCATCACACGCGTGTGCGCATGTAGATATATTTTACACTTCCAAGGTAACACCACTAGAAATAACAAGGCCCCAGGCGCCTGGGTGGCTCAGTCGTTAAGCGTCTGCCTTCAGCTCAGGTCGTGATCCCAGGGTCCTGGGATCGAGCCCCGCATTGGGCTCCCTGCTCAGCGGGAAGCCTGCTTCTCCCTCTCCCACTCCCCCTGCTTGTGTTCCCTCTCTCGCTGTGTCTCTCTCTGTCAAATAAATGAATAAAATCTTAAAAAAAAAAAAAAGAAATAACAAGGCCCCCATTTCTGGCCCCAGGTTTGTAATATGTGAGATGAAGACCCTGGACTCTGAATGTAACTTCTTGCGCCTTAAAACACCATCTGAAAAATGAGGTCTCTGGGTTATAAAGTCCTTTCACTGTTAGGAGTCATTGGAATAGCCTCATTTTAAAACCTCTGTGTGCTGGGAAGGAAGTGTTTGAACAGACTCTGAGCTGAGGACTGAGCCGGGGGCAGACAGAACTAAAGTAAATGACAGGGTTATTTCCAGTGATCTCTGAGGCCCTTTCCAGTTCATTTGTTAAATAAATCATTGGCATGAAGATTGGGAGTGGGAGCCTTTGCTTTTATTTCCGACACTTTCTAGAGTAAATTTAGCAAGCTCCAAGCCATCATTTACTAAAAACAGCTTTTATTCCCCCATTTAAGTGTGGTGGGAAGGTCTGACCCTGGATGCCATGAAGTCCAGGGCTCCAGGGACAGGACAGAGGACACCAGCTCCCCAGCAGGTGACAACAGGGGTCCCAGGGAGGTGCTAAAGGCAGGAGAACGAAGGAGACAGCATGGGATTGCATGGGACTGTACCTCGTTTGGGAAGCTACTATGCTTTGTGGAAAAGCAACACCGACAAATGTGGGAAGCAGAGTCAAGTGAAAAAATCTCTGGAACAATGAGCATCAGATTTCATAAATCAGGCGTCTTCCCGTGTGTGTACGTGTGCGCATGCGTGTGAATGTGGTAGAAGTAAGAAGTCCTGTTACATGAAGTGTGATCTGCATTACTTCAAAGGGGCAAACTCTGGAAAGTCACAGCCAGAAATATTCCCTGAAGGTAGAGACTTAAATGTTGTTTTAGGATTGACTTAATGTAATGTTTTC
Source organism: Neomonachus schauinslandi (assembly GCF_002201575.2). Lineage (NCBI taxonomy): Eukaryota > Metazoa > Chordata > Mammalia > Carnivora > Phocidae > Neomonachus > Neomonachus schauinslandi. The sequence goes on from NC_058409.1 coordinate 146,019,455, forward strand.
GTGACACGGGAAACAAATTGACCATGTTTAAGTAAAATCAGATTAGAAAAATCAACTCACACTTTTCACGCCTGTTTCCTGGCTCTGAGCTTGGCCAGTGCTGCCTCAAATCTTCCTCGCAGCGTTGCCTACGGAGAGGATATGAGAAGGTATTTCTAAAAGGTCTTTGAGAAGTTAAAAGCTTTGCAAATGTAGGAACAGAAAAAAAAGTAGGAATGGTTTGCTACGGGAAAGTTTATTCATGTTGTCTAGAATTATTTAATTGGTTTAACCTTCAAAACCATTTATCAGAAAACTTTTCACGGCCCTCCCAAAAATCTTTTAAAAATGCTCTGGGAGGGCACCTGGGTGGCTCAGTCAGTTAAGCATCTGTCTTCAGCTCAAGTCATGATCCCAGGGTCTTGGGATCGAGTCCTGCATCGGGCTCCCTGCTCTGCGGGGAGCCTGCTTCTCCCTCTCCCCCTGCCCCTCCCCTCCGCTTGTTCTCTCTCTCAAATAAATAAATAAATAAATATTTAAAAATATAAATAAAAATGTTATGGGATAAATTTAAACAAAAAAAAGTTATACTTCCAAAACCGCCATATCCTGACCCTGTTGTCTCTACCCTGGCCGATCCCTGCATGGTTGTCCAGGATCCCTCCCCGTGTAGGCAGAGCAGACTAAACACCATCCGGCTGATAAAAATCTCCGTTTTGGCAGTCAGATTGTGTAGAGCCACATCAGTATCTCTACCACTTCCCTGTGGAAACAAGGAAAAATACCTTGTTTCTATGAATATGTTGTGTTTATTCTGGCAGGAATAGAAGTCTTTAAGATAAACACTTAAGGGACAAACAAAGCAGAGGTCAAGCACATGCATTGTGTGCGTTTTTTTTTTTTTTTTTAAGATTTTATTTCTTTATTTGAGAGACAGTGAGTGTGAATAGGGGTGGGGCGGCAGGGGAAAGGAAGAGAAGCAGACTCACTGCTGAGCATGGAGCATGCGGCCCAAGGTGGGGCTCGATCCCAGGACCCTGAGATCATGACCTGAGCCGAAATCAAGAGTTGGACGCTTAATGGACTGAGGCACTCAGGTGCCCCCATTTTGTGCTTTTTGACCAGCCCCTACCTATAGACTCAGAAACCATACCTTAATTTCTTAGTGTCAGGGTCCAGGTGCAATCCTGTTGGGTCTTTAACTTCTGCCTTGAGAAAACTATGTCCCTGGACAGAGACTACCCAAGCCACTGCCATCCACTCCCCCACCCAGCAGGAGCTTAGTACGTTCTGGGGAGAGTGACCAGTCACATTCTCACCTCCATTGCCCAAGAGAAATTCAGAACCAACAGCCTTTTGAGGATGGCTCTACCATGCCTTCGCCCAAAGGGATGACATGGACAACCTCAAGTAGATTCCAACACGCAACTCAAGCTGTTGATTTGGTCATGCCAGATCACTCTCACTGTTATCTCTAAAATAACATATTGAGTATCACTTCCAGGCCACGCACAGGCTTCATGCTTCCCACGTACTGCCTGTCTCATCATCGCCACCCTCCACAGTGGATACTCACTTCCTAGTTTAGGTAAGAAAGTGGCAGCTGAGTGTCTCGGAGGCTAAGTTCCTTGTCCACGTGTGAGAAGAGGCAGAGGGTGGATTCAAGGCTGTTTGATCCTAGAGCCCTCACCTACTCAATACTAACACAGTCACATTTTCAGATTTTAAAAGAAGAATGTGCTCTTGATTGGAAAATGATTTCAATATTGACATAAAGGCTGGGAAATTTCTCTGATGAACAGTTTAAAATAAAAACTAGAAGCCAATTTATATACTAGTGTGAAAAATTAGCTGTAATACCTTTTAAACAGATTGAATTTAGGGTGTGTGAAAATTGTCACGTTCTAGAATTGCTACTCTATAACAGTTTTTCAGAGGAATCTCTCTGTAATTGAGCCTTAGTTTAGGCTACAGTATTGTGCTAAGCACACAGTTTCAACTTTAATGGGACTCTTTGGCAAACATGTTCAACGATCTTTATAATGCAAATGGAAGGTGAAGGAGAAATCTAAATCATAGTGATGCTTAATTAGATGTGGTTCAGTTATATTTCATTGATTTTTGTAGAGAATACTCGTGACATGCTTCAAAGTTCTGAGTTAGCAAACCACAAGTAAATCAAGCACAAAAGATCAGAGGGCAGCACATGATTGGAAGCCACCCGAGATGGACCACGTTGGATAATGCATACGGAGACTTAGAGACATTCCTGCGAACACTGAACATAGACCAAGCAAGGACTTCAACAAATGTTCAATGGAAAGACATTTATTGGTTTTAAAGTCTTGCTTTTCTGAATTGTTGTTTTTCCCCTGAAGACAGTGCCTCTAGATTGACTCATGCATGCATTCACCCTCTTCTGAAAGTCAACATTTCTTTCCTATTTCCTATTTCCTCCCCCTCCTTTTGAGGACCACAGAATTCAACAACTTTAGAAAGAGTATACACCAAAGCTTCAGTGTGAAATGTGAGGACACTCTGAGAGTTCACAGGAGCCCAAGATGTGTAGATTGGCATCCTACTACAGTCATAATGGAGACAATGTGCATGAAACAAGGTCATGTTGGTGGAACAGGTGAGTAGGAATAAAACCAAGCACATCCAGCTACAGTGGTTCTATTGTTGCTCAGTTATTGACATCACCAAGATCTATCGATATAAAGTGAATGCGTGTCTACAAAGCAGACGGCCACTTAATTTACCTCCAGTGGAAGAAAGGAGGAAGCACCCTCTGTAGGAGAAACAGGGTCAGTCTGCAGTGGGAAGCAGTGCAGATATTTACTCCTTCAACACATACCGCCTTACTGACCCAAGAGGATGACCTTGGAACCTGACTCCCTCCCCTGGGCACTTTGCTATTTGTCTAGCCCTGTTATGACCTTGAAACTAAACCTTGCTTCCCTTTGTATCTACACTCTATTCAAGTACTCTGCCTTGATTATGTCTCTTCGCCAGCATACTTCGTTCCTCTGTTTTTTCTGGAACCAAGGGAATATCGCTTATTGCCTCCCTGGATGCCAACAGTGTTTGTTTGGCCTTTCCAGTTCGTTGGCCACATCGTGTGGGTCAGATGGATCCTGGGGTTGAGTGAAACTCTGTACTATGTAAACTGGAGGTTGCAAAAATCACAAAGATAAGGTAGAGCATAACATAAAGCTAAGAAAACTGCATATTATATTAATGTCTTTGGAGGAAAAGAGTATTGATTATGATCCCGCGGGATGAGCTCCAAGCCATAGATCCCTAGAGCACTTGGAAGTGCAAACTGCCTTCTCACCAATTTGGTTTTGTTGTGTAATGGATCATCACTCTGGGTGCTTCCCAACTAGCTGGGAAGGCCTGTGGCTCAAGGTCAACCCAACGGTGAGCTCAAAAGTGTGCTCTTGAATGTGGGCCATGTGAATTGCCTCATGGTCCATGGGGAGCATCACGGAGGATCAGAAAGCACCAGCAAGAGGGTGGCCTTGGCTTCACCCCTCCAGTCGACTTTGGAAATGCCACTCAACCCATCTGGGCTTGTTTCCTCCCCTGCACAGTGTCTGAAGGTAGACTAAGTGACATCCCAGATTCCGTGGTTCAACCCTCACTGCACTTGGGAAGCCAGTTCGGCCCCTCTAGAAAGCAAATTCCATTAAAATTTTGCATGTTGTTAGAAGGGTTCAGATAAAACTCTGAAATATAATTCTAGAGAAGGGGCCAGCCCCACACCCCAGGTTAAGCTGTAAGTTTAGCATGTGTCTTGCCTCCTAAAATCATATCTATAGAGAGGCCACTGCAGGTGAGAGTGGCAAGGAGCTGCCCAGGCGTCCCCTCCAGGGCCAGCGGGGACGAACATCGTGTCCCCTACAAGGGCATCCCTGGCCCTCCCTCACTTCTACACCTGCCCTTCTTCCCTCTTGCTCAGCTGTCCCTCAGTCCTGACTTCTCCGTGGAGCCTGGCCTGACCACCTTCAGGGAACCTCTGGGCTTGGACAAAATCTACAAGGTCCACAGTGCAGTGTAGCAGTTAGCTGCCTCAGGTCTCCACTTATTCGTTGGTGGCTCCTGTTATTCTTTTTTAAAGATTTTATCTATTTATTTGACAGAGAGAGCGCATAAGCAGGGGGAGCAACAGAGGGAGACGGAGAATCAGGTTCCCCGCTGAGAAGGGAGCCCAACCCGGGACTCAGTCCCAGGACCCTGAGATCATGACCTGAGCCAAAGGCAGATGCTTCACCGACTGAGCCACCCAGGTGCCCCTCCTGTGTGTTATTCTTGTCTTTTAAGTTCCTCTAGGGAAGGAGGCATGTCTAAAATTTGTTCCTTCCCTATGTCAGAGTGAGTGGAGAGCTGGCCAGTAAGTTTGGTTGACTGACTTAGAGTAGAGGACTGGGGACAGAACACCACTATATGATCACAAGTTAATTCTATTTGAATCATTGTAATTATTCAATTAGAGCCTTTATTTAAATGTGTTCTAATTAAAGCCCGTTGTTTAACATAGAGTTCCCCATACTGGAAAAGTAACACACAATGTTCATGTGACAATTTCTGGATTTCCCAAGCACTTTCCCTCACGGCTTAGGTCAGTTCTCACACAAATCCCATAGGAGTTTATAGGCCAGGAAACTGAGGCTCGAGCAGGTGGACTTACCTGCTGATTCACACAGACACGGAGGGCACCTGTCCTTCTATCGGGTCTTTGTCACTAGTCCTCAGATTTCCCTCTCAAGAAATAAGGTTGAATTTTGATAGACAGAGTGAACTTGGGAACTAAAACAGTGGGGCCTAAAGCCTCTTTTTTTTTTTTTTTTTTTCCTGAGTAATGGATTTTAGAGACTGTGAGTCTTCCAGGGCATACGTGTGTGCCCTGTGTGCGTGTGCGTGTGTGTTGGGGGGGGGGTGACCGGGCCAATCATCTTGCTGCACACGTGGAACTTGAACAGACCGTGGCCTGCAGTGGAGGGGACACCCGAGGACGGCTGCAGGAGGCCCAGGAAATCCTCCGGGTGCGCAGGAGAAGCACGCATGACTTTTTCCTTCCTCTGGCTCTGTTGCCTCTGGCAGACGTGAATGTCTGCAGCCCCGTCCAATCGTCCCCCGGCTGTCTGTCTGAAGAAGGACAGCGCTCTCGGCCTATGTGGAAAGGAGACCCCCGCCAGGCGCTTGCTGGGTCTGCAGCAAGCCTCCTTCCCACCCTGGGCTCCGAGGCAGGCAGGCCCCTCATGTGGGGTCAGCGGGACACAGCCACGGCGAGGCTCCCCTGTTGGCTTACGATGCCTCCAGCCGCTGAAAAGGGAGTTCTTCCAGCTCAGAGTCAAAGCAATAGTCGCATTTTTAACTATTCTTCACTGCTTTGAAAATGAGAAAAACTTACCCATTAAGTGAAAAATGGCACTTCTTTCACTGAAGAATATTTCTTCTACAGCTTCCAGTGCCTGACAAACTTAATGGAAGTCACATGCAAAAGAAATCAAATTCAGGGTGTGCGGGGGTCTTGAGATTGGGCGGGGTGTCTCCCCCCACCGCTGTTGGCAGCGACCGAGCCCACCCTCAGGGGGTCACGAACCTCCTGGCTGCCCCTCAGGTGGGACATAACCCAGAAACTGCTGTGGACACGTTCTCTAATCAGCTAGCAGCCAGCCTGGAAGCGGCCGGCTCTGGAGATACACTGCATACGGTTATATACACGTTCTATACTCTCTGTATATCCAAATGCATCCATATGGTTCTTAAAAGAAAGTTGCTTTACATTTTGCATCAGGAGAGGGAAACATCTGGAAAGAAATAAGCTCAGGTGCTTTCCCCAGCAAGCTGCTTCTGTCCTGTATCTTGGGAACCCACAGAGTAATCCCATGAGCATAAGTAGCCCGAGGGCCCAAGACCATGCGCTAAATGTCAGGTTTCCAGGATGGAGAATTCCACTCGGGAGGGTCAGATGAAGGAGTGTCATCAAATTTCGTAACTATTATTACTCAGAGGGAAGGTGAGCAGGCAGCCACGCATCCTCAATACGCTGCCATCTTGTCTGGACAGAGCTGCGTGTGAATTAGGGGCACATGAGAAAGTGTTAAAAAATATAAATAAAAGCAGCGGGAAAGGGTAGATTTGGTGAATGGCCGGTCATGCTGGGAGCTGACCCCTGTCCTCTGAGGCCAGGTCTCTTGGACCTCTGACAACCCTGGACAAGGGAACAGGTCCCTGATTTAGCCAAAACTGCCCAAAGAATTGTATGTAATCGGCAAAGATTTCTTTTCCCTCGTAGTGGGAAAATATAATCAGCAAAATCAAGTTTGGCCAAATCAACCCTTCACACTTCCTGTTAACTTCTGATGGCCTCCCCGGTTGCTGCTGGGGACCATGTTAACACACTGGAGTTTTCACAGACCATGGGTTCCTAAGACTCATTTTTTTGTAACTTGCGGGAAAATGTCATCACGGTATTTGGAATATTGAATTTTAAAGACAGATGGAATGTTTTAAAGGGAAGGCGAGCCCCCAGGGATTGGATTCTCGAAGCAGTGTGTCAGGTATGGATGATTTTATTTAAAATGCGTCCAATAAGGTTTTCCACCTGGGATGAACATTTTACCTCTTCCCATGTATTGTTATAAACAGTGTTTCCTCACTTCATGGAGTTTCTTAGAAAGTTCTAAGTAACTTAACAGAAGAGAAAAATGAAAGTGTGGGCGATGGAGTAACGGGGAGTTGCTATCACGGCGAGGGTGCTCACGCATCACGCAGCCCAGCCCCCGGGGCTCACAAGTGACAGGAGGGTGAGGAACAGACCCGGTCATGCAAGTCCTCGGACCATCCCTTGGTGTCCTTTGGCAGTCCTGACATTCCTGTCACTAGCATGGAGAGTAAAATGTGTCCGATGACTTCAGGGAACGGGAAATTGTCTCTTGCTCGTGGTGGGGGGTTGACCAGCTGGGAGGAGACAGGAACACGGATGCGGTGTCGTGGGAGCGTTCCAGAATACCGAGGAGGCTGTCCCACCGCGGAGCCCCGGGGAGCCCACGGCAGCTCCAGCAGCCCTGCTGTCCGTCCCCGGGCCCTGCCTTGCGGGGGGACAGCGGCTCGCTGCCGTGCCGGCGGACGGAGCACATTTTCACGAAGGGGGCAGTTGCTGTTCTAAATCACGAGAACCTGGCAATATGAAATTTGTGTTTTCAGGAGCCGAAGGTCATAGCACGAATGAGGTCTACATGTCGTCACACGGGGCCACAGAAAGACACGTCTCCAGGTTATGTCGACCTGCCCGGGAGAGAAACAGAGACAAACGGCACAGCGATGCAGGGCGTTCCTAGTACACGGGAACGTGCCGTGCACAGTAAGTGGGTCGAGCAGCAGGCCCTGGGGCTCCTGCCTGCTCTTTGGAGCTGTGGTCTGGGAAGAAGCCAAGGGCAGTGTGAGGGGGCGGGCGGAGGGGCAGGCGGGCTGGGGAATGTCACCATCTCAACACCGGTTCTAAAGTGACTTCGAGATGGCCGCTCATTTACAGTCGAAACCTAATCCCGAACAGCGTTGGCTCCCTCGTTCTCCCTGTAAACACATCTGTTCATAAATAACTTAAACGTCTCCTTGGCATTCAGGATTCAGTTCCGGCTGGAGTAGAAAAGGGTGAGGATGTTCGGCGTTGAGGAGGAGATGTCGGGAACTCGTGTGTGTGGACAGGTGGCTGGAGCGTCTCCCACACGTCGAACACATCAGCCATCGGACACTGGCGGGGTGACCCAGCCGTACTTTTCATGCGTCTTCACCAAACTCTTAAAGGTAGCTTCGGCTTCCTTGCGGCTGAAGGACTTTTTTGATTTGCCGGCCTTTCTACAGATCCGCCCCTATGGGAGAGGGAAAGAAAAACCAGGTCAGAAGCCCCCTAGATGGCGCCAAGCAGAGCAGGGGCACAGGCTGGCGGGGAGGGAGGGGGGGGCCTGGCTTCCTCCGACACCTCATTCCGGGGGCTGGGAAGCACCTGCTCCTCACCACCCCCCCACCACCCTCCGCTCTCCAGGGCCTGGGAAGGAAGGCCGGCTGTCCCAGGAGGGCATCTGCCATCCGCAGAGACGGTGGGGTGTCCCTGGGGCAAAGTGGGGCTCCCACGGCCTCTCCCCCCACCGGAGGATGCTGCGCTGTGACTTCCAGCCCTCTCCCACAACAGTGGAGACAGAGATTCACAGTTAGATGTGTACATTTATGTATTACACAAACATTTCAAAACTCTTAAAACTCAAGCCCAGGAACAATGGGTGAATTTCTTGTAATTCACGTCACGTGGGAGCCACTTCCTGAGAAGACAGGTGGGCGGGGGGGCCGTTTTCAAGGAGGAGGGAGGCTGTCCAGGGCTCCCAAGAGGGAGCAAAGGTGAGGGGCCGGCGCTCCTTACACAATCCCTGGAGAGGGGCAGGGGCCCAGGCCCACCCCCCTCACTGGGAGCAGGTGTTTCTGGCCGGAAAGATGGGACACGAACGTCTGCAGTGGACAAGAGCGTCTAATCCATCTTGGAACGGACACAGAAGGCTCTAGATCAGGAGGGAGAGGGAACCCAAAGGCACTCCTGATGTGACCGTGTCTTGGGCCAGGCCCTCCTTTCCAGAAAACCGTGGGAATGAGGTTTATTTGGCAACCGAGGGAAGGAGCAGACTGAAGGAGAAGAGGAGCTCGCCGCAGTGCGGGGGCCTCTGTCAGCGAGGGCTGTCCCCCCAGTCTTACCCCCCAGCCTCGCCACCAGCCGTCCCGAAAGAGGCGTCCTGATGAGCGGGCACTCCTACAGCCTCTCTGCACACTTCCTCGGGCTGACTTCCCTCAGCCCCCTGGGAGGTCTGCGTGTCTTCCTGAGCATCTCACGCACACGTTCTGCAGGTGGGGTGCAGGAGCTACCCCAGAAAGACCTGGCTGAGTTTGACCCACCAGCAAGTACGCGCACTCTCCCCAGCAGCCTCCTGTTTGCAGACCTTCACCAACAAGTCTCTCTGCATGCCCAGCACGGAGCGGTTTTGTTACGGCACACCTGTGGGCCTGAGCCGGCACCAGTGGCCGGGCTGGTGCTTCCTTGGACAGGCATCCGGACGACAGTCACCTGGGCCTATGTGACCACAGGCAGGCAAGGTCCGCCCGATCTCAGCCGTCTTGCATACCCACGGACAGTGCTGGTGGGAACACAGCCGTATCGGCCTTGCCATTCACGGGGAAAAGGGCACCCAATCACTAAAACTAGGAACGGAAGACTGTTCTGTGTTCTTAAATTCAGGACATATGGTTCAACATCTGTCCTTTCAACACTGGAGACGGAGACCCATGCCCAGGGAAGAAGCCGGAAGTCCCGAGTTACAGCTGTGTCCTGACCCCTCTGGACATCTTTCTGGCTGAACTTGTCCATCTGCCGATGAAGGGCAATGCCACCTTATCTAATCTGCTGCTCGGTTCACACCAAATGCGCTGCTAAATGGGCGAAGGAAGAGTGGGAGAGAAGAAGGCAGGAGATGGCCATTTACCGACTTCCAGAAACTTCCCCATGCCTCTCCAGGATATGACTCCTAGTTTTAATTTTAGAACTTCCTACTTTGCTTATGTGGTATCGTTATACTTGATAAAAAGGGACCACGGAAAGCTAGTACATTTATAATTATCATGCTGATGGGTTGAGATCAAAGTCTGAAGTTGTTTCATTAAACACAGCACATGCATCTTTGCAGGGGTGCTGCATCAATCTCTACATCAAGGGGGAGCAAATATCAGGCTTTATTCTTTTGTATAAAATGCAAATTCGAGCCATCTCTATCATTCTTGTCTAGAACACTGGAAGTTTGTGGCATGGTTGGTAATTCTGAACTGGAAACAGCCAAATACAAGCTTACGATAATCTTGGAATATTCCGTCGTTTTTGGCGTGAATGCATACTTTGCCTGTTCTTTGTGGAAGTCCCAACTATTACAAAAAACAACAGACAAAATGAACCCCAAATGAACAGACCACTCTTTGTTTCCCTCTCTTCCCAGGAAAGAGTATGAAAATAAAGCCCCAGCACTCAGTCAATTCAGCGACCAGGAGACAGAGCCTGTTCTAAGCCCACCGGAGGTCTCTGGGCCTTCACTGCCCTCAATTGCCCATGAAGACTTTCCCCTCCTCTGTTGTCTCTGGCATTTTAGTTTATAGTTAACAGATCTCTTTTAATAAATTGCCCGCCCTCTTCTGATGGGCTGTTTAAATACCACCCAGGTATTTAAACACTGAGCTTGGAAAGCACCCCTTCCACTGGCTGGTCCCCCGCAGGGTGGCCGAGCTGTTTTTGCTGAGATGATCTTGAGGTGCTCACTGTCAAGAAGGGGGGGTGCTCCATCTGCCCGGGGCCCCTGATGTTCAAGGCCATTCTGACCGTGAGCCAGCTCCCATTCTTCCCTCCAGGTGCAGTCTCTTGCAACATGGACTTTGGGGAAACCTTTGGCCCAACTGTTCTGACCTCTGTATTTTCCTCTATAAAGCGGGGACAGTATTCGCTGCCCAGCATCATTATGAATGTCACATAAGATCCTGAACTTTGAAAAACGTAAATTGTGTTACAATTAATTGAGAACTGTTTTTCTCATTGTCATGACATTCATATTTCTTCCTTGTCTGTTTCCATTTAACCAATAACCAAAGAGTCTTTTCTGGAGGGTTTCCCGGAATAACTCTTGTTTCTCCACTAAAATACCTCTACTTGTATTTAATGTGAAAAGACCTGGATGTGACAATTTACTAAACCCACTGTGAAATTGTGTGATCAGTAAGAATTTAGTTGAGTAAACACCCTCTCTCTCCTGAGCCCCAGACAGTAAACCAATAGTTATGAGCAACCAGGGTTTTTTTCCCTAACGACCTTAAAAACCTCAGCATAACATTGATGCAGAACAGGGCTAATGAAAATACAGTTCTCTAGGGCCGTGTTTGTCAAACCAAACCATTAGTGGGTATTTTGGTTTGTCTTTTTTTTTTTTTTTTTTTTTACCTCATAGCTTTTTTGGGGCCAATCACAATAATCCAGCATGAACAATTCTATACAGACACACATGTCTACACTTTTCTACACAGCTAATAAGCAACTCCAAACTCAGGTCCTCAGTTCAATCCCCTGATCTTATGTGGTTTCCATGACCCCAATGTGCACACTGAGTTTCATTCGTCCATTCATTCATTCATTCATTCATTGTGTCAGGTGCACGGTCTAGAAAGACAAAGTAATAGTGGCCCCTGCCTGTAGGGGCTCCCAGCCCATCACGGCGTGGGTCGCTGAGACAGAAGGCGCACATCAGGGCTTCCCAGCCTCAGTCCTGTTGGCATCATGGGCAGGTCCTTCTCTGTTGGGGGCGGTCCTGTGAACTACAGGATGGTAAGCCGCGTTGCTGGCCTCCACCCACTAGATGCAGTGGCCCCCCCAGAGTTATGACAACTGAATTGTCCCAGACACTGCCAGATGTCCCCTCGGGGGTAAAATCACCCCTTTGGGAATGGCTGGCGTACCGGATAAAGATGGCACAGAGCAAGGAGGAGTCCGTCCGTTATCTATTTGTTTGGGAAAGGACTGCTACAGTCTTCCTCAAGTTAGGAGCTTCTGGCTACTGGGACTGCAGGGTTTTCTAAGGTGGAAACGATTCTGGTCCTCATACAGCTCAGAGGGGAGGATGGGTCCCACCACGGGGCTGGGGCAGGGGAAGGGGGGGTAGCGCTGGTTGCAATCGAGAAAGCCTTCTATGTTTCATGACATTTTAGCTGAGCCTTGACACGTGGGTGGCAGGCATAAGGGGTCCCAGAGGAGAAGCTGAAACAGTTGGCTATATTTAGAGAACAATGGAAAAGACACTTGGTGAATTTGGGGCATGGAGCCTGTGTGTGTGTGTGTGTATGTGTGTGTGTGTGTTGGGGTGAGAGTGCAGAATTCAACGGACCTGGCTTCAAATCCCTGCTCCAACACTTCCTGGCTGTGTGACCTTGGGTGAGTTACTTAACCTCTCTGAATCTCAGTTTCCTCATCTGTAAAATAAACCTAAGAATAGTGTGATATGACACTGGATTTTTATAGGGATTTAATATGTTAAAACATGTAAGATGCTTGGCACAGTGCCAGGCACAGGGTGGGCACAATAAATGGGGCTTTTATTTTTGGAACAATCACAGAAGATCTCACCCACTGACAAAGTTAGCTTCGTTCTGGACTCTTGAAAACACACACACAAAATTTCCGTCTTTCGTGTGGATATTATGACTTGGTTTATTCTGTCACAGAGTGTTCTTCAGGCAAATCCAGTATTTTGCATTTAGGTGGCTCATTTCCCAGCTTTTTCAATAACGTCTATTTTAACAGGTGGAGATAAATACACTCATTCTATGTTTCTCCCTTGATTAGATTTTTTTCTTGCTACTTTATTTTTCTTTGCAAACCTACTTTTGTGGCATTTCTGTGTTTCATTTGCCCATGAATTATAGGCTTATGTTCTTTTAAAAATAGAGTTTCCAGACTCCTCATGTGAAATTTTGGGGTTCTTTCACTCATTTCCTGGGCTGAATTACAGAGCGGCTACTTGTTTTCAAAGTCTTTGAACATGTAATTGTTAGTCTAAAAGCGCTCACAATCCTTAACCCCTCCAACACGGGCTTCTAATGTGTGCTGTGTTGGGGCAGCCTCGCTCCCTAACGTGGCTCTCTGCAGGAGAAACTCGGAGCAAAGGAGGTGCTGGGTGTGGGGAAGATGAGAAGGTGAACCTCCGGATCTTTGAAAGGAGCCCCTCCTGGAAAAGCAGCCATGATTTTGCCTCTCTTTAAGCCTAAAGTGCAAAGCCGATCAACTTAACAAAATTCTAGAGCACAGATAAGACCCTACAACAGATAAGGCAGCTTCAAAGAAATGATTCCAAATCCAAACAGTTACACGGAGCTGCTGGTCAGCGAGGGAGGGACTTGAGCTTGATCCTGTCCAATGAGGCATCAAACAGAAGCTGGGCGCGGCAATGCGCTGATTTGATTCTGCAGCACGTACCACGGGTCCGAGAATGTGTGTGTGCATGAGTGTGCATGTTGGCATGCATGCATGCCTGTGCACGCATGTGCTCACACGTGGAAAACTGGGGGTGTGTGTGTGCATGTGTGCTCACGTCCGAGTACATGTGTGCACGAGCACGTGTGTGTCTGCGCACGAGCGTGCACACGGATGCTCGTGTGTGTAGTGACTCGTGTGTGTACGTGTGTGTGTGGCTGTGGTGGGGACTTTCAGACTGCAAGGAGGGCTATGAGGGTCCTTGCGGTGAAATGACTGCTGACGGAAGCCCACAGTAACCCCGAGGGAAGCCCTCCTGGCTGAGTCAGGGAAGCCCCAGGCCGCATGAGCCCGTTTGCAGGGTGGTCGGTTTACAGTGGGAGGTGCCCCCCGCCTGCCAGGGAGTCTGCCCAGCACCAGCCAGGGCAGGGAGGGGGAGTGCTGAGGGGCTGGCAGGGCAGAAGGGGAAGGGGCAAAATGATGCAGTCCTACAGACGTCTGGGGCTGGACTGTTCTCAGCTGTGGGGTTGAACCATGCACTGTAGGATGCTTAGCAGCGTCCCTGGCCTCAGCCCACCAGATGCCATAGTAGCCCCATGCCAGCTGTGATAACCACGATGTCTCCACAATGGCCAAGTGTCCTCTGATACCCCCACTCTGCGCTGAGCAGGAAGCGTGCTGGGCGAGTGCGCACGGGTGCACTTACCATGGTCTGGGGGCTAGACAGGCAGGGAGGACTGCCTGGAGGAGGTGCTCAGGGTGTGGACTCAAAGGACAAGTCGGGGAGTGTGTGTCCAGGTGGTCCTGGGAGGACAGAGAGGGAGGTGGCGAGACAGGAAGTGTTTTCGTTCCCGGGGCTCCTGTAACAGAATGCCAGACCAGGGGCTTAAATCAACAGAAATTTATTTTCTCACAATTCTGGAGGCCAGAAGTCTGGGATCAAGTTTCCTGTTTCTGGGGGGTTTGTTTTTAGGAGAGAATTTCTGCCATGGCTCCCCTAGCTTCTGGTGGCTTGTTGCCCCTCGTCAGGAACCCCTGCCTTGCAGATGTATCACCCCGATCTCTGCCTTCATGTCCATGTGGCTTTCTCCCCATGGGTCTATTTCCAAACTTCCCTCTTCTTACCAGGACACTGACCACGCATCAGGGCCTACCCTAATCCAGCATGACCTCATCTTAACTTTATGTGTGCTAAGATTCTTTGTCCAAAAAAGGACACATTCATAGGTGGGGGGTGGTGTGGTCAGCACTTCAGTATAGGTTTGGGGGACACAATGCTTCTCACTCCAGAGATAAGCGTGATAGATCTCCAGCCACCATCCTGCAGTGTCTGGACCTCTCCCGTGGGTGGCAAATCACCAGGTCAGGTTTTCTTTTGGGATGCGTCACTTGGGAAGTGGGTGGCTGGTCAGGTGTGAGATGTTGGTCAATTAGAGAAGAATCTGTCCTGTGGCTAAGGAGGCCCGGGGCACTCCAGGTTTCTGCTCCAGGAGGAAACAGGTTTCCAGGATCAGATTGTGAGTCCCTTTCAGTTGGGGTTTCAGGATGTGTATCAGAAATGTAGCACCCAGGGCAGGAGGAGGCTGCTGGACATAGTGCTTAGGGCTCTCTCAACATCTCTATCCAAATGATAGATGTGGGGAGGGTCCCCAGGGGAGAGAGGAAGGACGGGACATGGCCACTGGCTCTTGAGTGACCTGCTTTCCCTGTGCCTGTCTCCACACTTGAGTCCCACGCACACTGACACTTTGGGTGAGACTTTGGGGAAGGATAACCAGGAACTGGACCGTGCAGTGGGGCATGGTGATGCGGAGGGGGTACCACACTGTCTTAGCACACGCCCCGGCACAGGGAGAGGGAGAGGGGGCGGGCGGGGGGTCAGGCGAGACTAGAAGCAAGGGGCTGAGGCTTCAGTGGGCGGGGGCAGGCAAGGGGGGCGTCAGTTGGCAGTGGGCATGCAGGTGCCCGGTGAGTGCTGGAAAACCACCCACGGAATGTGATGCTTCCTTGATTTGTCATGAAATCAGAACATAAAAAACTCTTCTTGGCCTTATACTTAAGCAATCTCTGTACATCGATATCAAACGAGCCTGGTTCGTAAGTACAGCTTGGCTATAAAAAAGTCTCAAGAAAGTAACCTGTATTTCCCAAAGCTTTATTAAGTGCCTACCACCCAACAGATCTGGTGCGGGTTGCTGGAGGCACCAGGTGAGACCAGGTGAGGGGAATGCACAGGGCTTAACCCAGGAGCCTGGGGGGCAGAGGCAGGAGTAAATGAATAAATAAGCACTTTTGGCCAGAGTCAAGCTCCCTGTCCCAGTAAGACCACTGACCGGCTTTCCCATGGCATTAACTCTCACCAGGGCAAAGTTCCAGAATATCGCCCAGGATACAAAGCCTCTTCACTCAAGAAGAACTGTTTACTTAGTGGAACATTCCAGAATTTTCCATTGAGAAATCTTAGGTAACCTATTCTCGACTAGAGTCTCTAATATTTTCCCAATGAACAGGTAATAAATGTACTCAGATATTTTCTCTCAAATTTGTGAACATCTCAGGATGTCAAAGCCAGCATCAGTTTTATATAAACTCGGTAATATTCAGGAGGAATTAAACTGGAGCTACCTTATTTAATATGATCGTAAAACATCCTCAAGCCACGGCAACACCAAAGGCATGGTTCATGGATATTTTTGATGCTTGCAAAACACAAGCATCTCCTTCCTCTACACTTTAAAGAAAGTTCTAGCAATTACTGAATCTTTTTTTTGAGACAGATGGTCTCTTCCTGGAAGAAGTAAGCAGAGAAAAAGAAACTTTTTGCTAAAAATTTAAATTATTTCAGATAATCATTTCAAAAAAAATTTTTTTTTGAGATTCCACTAGTACTTATACTTCTGCTTAAGCAGCTGGGTCCCCGTGGGTTTCATTAGCAGCACCAGAACACAGTAAGTGACAGCTAGACGTACTTATTAAAGGCAGTCAGGGTGGCTGTCTGCCAGACATTGTTCTCAGGACGGGGTTTGAACACACGTGTTAAACCCTCCCCGAATGCCCACCAGGGAGGCTTCGCTATAATCAACCCTGGCTTTCAGATGAATAAGCAGACACAGAGAGGTCAAGTAATGTGCTCA
Source organism: Neomonachus schauinslandi (assembly GCF_002201575.2). Taxonomy (NCBI): domain Eukaryota; kingdom Metazoa; phylum Chordata; class Mammalia; order Carnivora; family Phocidae; genus Neomonachus; species Neomonachus schauinslandi. Next base: position 146,035,616 of record NC_058409.1, read on the forward strand.
AAGTCACACAGGATTTCAAAGCAGTGCTGGAGCCCAAGGCCAGGTCGGCTCTCAGAAACAAGGAGAACGGTGGTGGATGCAAGTGTAGGAAAACAAGATACTGACCATAGACTCCATAAAATGCTGCCCAGCCTGGCCTTCTCCCACTGGACAGGGGACAGGCTGAGGTCACTGAACCCCCTTCGTCCCTCTGCACCCGCTTTATAAAATGGGGCTCCAGGCCTGCCATCCCATAGTTACCATGGTTTGTCTAAACCCCGAGCTGATCAGTGCCCTGGACCTGCCCATTCTTCCCGCCACACTGTGGACCTTGGTCCCCTCCTCGACTCTGGTTCCTCTGTGATCCGGGCAAGTGGGCCTTCCTCAGTGAGACACCTGTTCACACACGGTCGCGGTCCCTCAAGACTGCTGGCAATCTGTAGTTTCCACTTTTGCTAGACAGAGAATGCAAAGGGAGCTCGTGGGTGGGCCAAGCCAAGGACAAGGTGTTCCATGTTCAAGGCTAAAGGATTTGTTCAGCACAAAACGGCCACTCCTTCAGCGTCTTTGACTTACGAGCTAAATCCAGCTGCCTATGTGTGGGGTTCTAGCGAAGTCCCAGGAGCACACCTCTGTCCCTGCTGTCAGGGACACTGGTCACTGGACGCTCCACGCATTGGCATATCTCCATTCACGTAAATCTCCCTCCCGAGGACCTGGCTCCCCTGGGACGAACAGGTGCGTGTTAACTGTATTAGCCTCAGCAACCCTGGCCTTCTTACGGACAATTGCTCTGCATCCTTCTACCCTGAGTGAGCGACTGGCAGGAAACGTGGCATTTTCCTACCAGCCTGACCTTCCAGGTCAGAATCCAGGTCACTCATCAACCCCACACCCTGGACCTTCCTTAGGGCACCCTATTTCCCCCTCTTCTTGGAACACAGTTTGAAAAGGATGAGGATCAAAGTTCTTCCCCCAGGGCCCACAGGTGTTTTAGTGCACCTGTTCATTCCTGGTGGCTCAGTCCTCAGTGCACCCTCCTTTCTGGGGGCCAGGACCCCACTCACGCTGACGTGTGGCCACCCACCTTCTCCAACTGCCCGAAGCTGCAGGAGCGGGCCCTGGGGACCCGGAGTCTCTCGGCTGCTGCCCAACAGGATGAGGAGGGAGGCACTCGGGGCTGGGGGGAGCTTGGTGGGAGAGGCCGGGTCGTCCTCTCTCCATGGCTGACGCACACTCTGCTCTCCTCGCGCCTGCCGACCCACAGAAGCCAGGTCTGCTGACATGGCTCCCTCAGTCCTCTAGCTTTACCCCACGACAGTGAGAGGTGACCCGCCTCCGGCCCGCGGTCTTCTTGATGTTATGACCCCCCCGGAACCAGCGATACCCTCCACCCACTCCCGCCATTCAGCGTCGCGTGGAAGAGCGCTCTCCTGCGAGGACAACAGTGACAGCCTCACGGCCCTGCAGGGAACTCCAAAGAGATGAGGGAGACCAAGAATGTCACTGGGAAGTGTGACAGGAACCATCAGTGGGGATTCACCTGTCAGAACAGGGGGCAACCGTGTCCCACTCTCTGGGCCTACTGGCAGGAGGTCCATGAGTCTGACAAAATAATCCCAAATTGGGTTGTTCTGGAACAATCACATCAAGAAGTAACACAAGGGTTTCACAGGCGACCGAGGTAACACATGCTTTTGCTCTCGAGACGGTTTCCAGTTCCAGGAGGCATGCGTGTCTTTGCGACGTAACGGTGGCCCTTCGTAGCTCTGCAACCTCCCCAGGCCGTGCCATCTGTGAGGACAGAGGAAGCTCCAGCCACATAACACGGCGGGCACCGGACCTTCCAAACCCTACAGGAAATTCTGCAACACTAAATAAACAGAGCTCATGACACTTTGAAATCACTGGGAACCTTGGGACTATTTTCCGGAAAAACTTAACCATGAAAAGGCTACGATTTGGGCTCTGGTTCTCTGAACTCCCTTCGAGGATGGGTGGAGGCGGGCATTTCTGAGTCCCTGGAGAACTGTTAATATCCACACGCCTTAGAGTAAGTAAGCTTGAACCACACCTGCATTTGCCCTGAGAACACAATTTTGACTGTTTTGTGCACTGGTTGTAATGAGGTGCTAATGAGGTGCCAGGGCGGTGGATGGAGGAGGCAGGGCTCCCTCACCTCCCGGCCACTATTAGACCAAGTGCTGCGGGGAAAGCAGAGAAGGGGGAGGGAGACCAGCTCCCCGGAGATCTCCAGACACTCACCCAGCACCTGGGCAGCACCTGAGGCGCGTTGCCAGCCTGATCCCGAGGACTGCCAAGTGTTCCGAGCCACGTCAGTCCACAGTGGGTGATGAACTTTCCCCCTAACTCAAGCAGTCCTAATGCACTGACTTAAAAAATGAAGAGCATTTTCATACATCACACATTCTGGCAGGTCCCGAGGTAAAATCCAGCACCCATGACAGAGGCAGGTTCCAGAAAGCCTGTGCATTTCTGCACCGTGAACGTGAATCCACCGGACGTCAGCATTTTGCTCCCATGGCTGGGCTCTGCTGCTCCTTGCATTGCAGTCCCTCTCCCACCCTGGCCTCCTGTGCCTCCCCGCCGGCTCCCATCCCTCCATGACCCCTGAGCCCTGCCTTCCTACCCCCACCCTCTGCTGAACACTGGGCTCTCGTTAAATTAAGAGCTCTGAGCATTTAGAGTCCACTGGCAGTGTGCTATGCATCATGGGATAAAAGTAAAGGATTCAAACCATTTCAGGCTACACACCATAATCCCAGCTTCCTGTATCTGCTGGTGTCATGCAGGTAACAGTCCCAACACTCACGTTTTCTGTTTGTAAGAAATGCAGGGCAAAGATACGGCATAAAATAGCTAAGTGTTGAGAAAGCAAGGAGCAGGGATCTTTCTGGAAAATGCAGTATTCTGTAATCATAAAATAGTCTTAAGATTGCAATCAAGAACAGAAGTTGGTTCTAAATTCAAATTTCTAGGCTCTGGCTGAACAGCTTAGAAAACTGAGGGACTGATTTTGGCTGACCTAATAAAAATCAAAAAGTGATTTTCTATAAGCAAGTGGGATGGCTATTATTACTTTTAGGTCATTACTTTGGGGATGTTCTGATTTCCACTCTTTTATTTGTATAATGGTGTTGCCATAGGATCTTTTCTCTCTGATTAAGTAAAAATTATAATAAGCGAAGAATTCAATCAATGATTTTATATACATCACTGGGGATCTTCAAACAGTGCATACTTTATAACACAATATAGGTAAAGCTTGTGCCAGTCACTGTCCTAAGAGCTTGCCATGTATAGACTCGCTCAGTCCTCATGGCTGAGGAACTGCTATGACTCCCCTTATGATGGCGAAACCAAGGCCGAGTTCAATTGCCGAGGTCACAGAGAAGGTAAGTGGTAGAACTGGACCTTGAACCCACGAAGTTGGGCCCCAGTGTCCATGCTCCCAGCCACTCTGCTGTGTTCGAGACAGCAACACCAGGTGATGGGAATATAAATATTGGGTGCCCACTCTAGTGGCCCACACCCCAAACGTGCCTAGATCATGAGCACGTTTGTATGATATTGGCACAATTTTTAATTGAGCATTTCCTAATCGTATTTAAGTACTACATCGATTTTTTAGGCAGTATATCCAATTGTGCCAGTCCCTTGAGGAAAAACAAAGGTCACTTTATTTACTTATATCAGACGCACAAGTCCTTTTCTAGGCCCACCCCACCCCCACCCTACCCCTAATCAGGATTACATTTGAGTCATTTCCTGTTTTCTCCAAAGTTTCCTCCTCTGTAGGAGGGCACTGAGCTTTGGGGCCAGAGGAGGAGGTCTTTCTCTTCCTCCAGTCCAGTCCCTTCCGTGGTGACACTGAGTTGTTGCACACATGGGGACGGGGCTCATCTCTAATCAAAACCCAGGTGGATGCTGAGCACCACAGCCTCAGACCCCGGGGATGGAGGGGCACATCCTTGCTGTGGAGTGAGCATGGGAAAGTACCAATGGCCGGGGTGGCACGCAGATGGAGTGGTGCCCAAGTTCTCACCTCCAGCCTCGCGCCGTACATACCCAGCACCCAGTGGGTGCGCAAGCATGCTTCTGGAGCGGCGAACGATGAATCTTGAAGCATTACCAACGTTGACCTCAAGGCTACTTTACGTCCCGGCTAGAATTCCAAAGCAAAGGTAGTACACACTCCCCAACCCCGGTCCTGCATGGTATTCTGCACACGTTAGCTCATCTATGCCTCACGCAGAGGCACACTTGTTGCAGTTTTGCAAATGACCGGGTAGAGCAGGAAGACGTCTCAGTGGTGTAGAAATGGTAAATGACAGTGTTCCTCCACACCCCAGCCTAGTTCTGGAACAGGCTGGAACCCCATGATGCAAAATTCTGGGAAATGGTGCATTCTACAAACTGTGATTGGATAGTCACTGGACACGCCAGCATCCCACTGGCTCTAAGAATTGTCAGTTTCTCTGCATAAGCCCGGACATCCCAACCTCCCCTGAAGTGGACTACCCCGTTCCCACCACCCCACCCCCGGCCCACACTCGTCGTTAGGAAGAGCCTAAGAACCAGCGTTACGTGGAGAAGAGGTGACCCCCACGGATGCACAGAAGGTGGCGGTGGGCGGTGCCTGTTAGACCCCATGTCCACTGGCGCTGGCAGGATAGAAACTTCAGCCTGCACCAAATTTCTGGCACAGCTTTCCATCAAGTGTCATTAATAACGTGAACATGTTCAGAAAACTGGAATTTCAAAGTCAAATCTCTCCTGTTTACTGAAAACAACTCCTGCAATGTGTTGTCCTGTTGGCAGTCAAAACGTCTGTGGGGGCTGGTCACAGGGCACCCTAACGAGATGCGGAGGGAGTTAGGAGCAAACCACCCAAACGATTGTTCCTGACGACACAACAGTTGACCCCAGGTAGATTCTGCAGTGATGTTTTAAATGGTGGAAGGACAGTTTCTCAAATGAATCGTCCTGGCTTTGTTATTTCATATTTACGTTGGCTTGTGTTAAGATCCAAATACACAAAAATCAAGCTTCTTCCATCTTCATATTTGAACTGGCGAAAATAATAGTTTTACTCTGGTTTTGTTTGTCTGCCTCTCACGATATTGAGAGTTTTTCTGTGCCACCAGGATGGAGTATTCCGCTGACCTCATTATTTGTGGATGGTACAACTGCCCACACAGAAAATCCTAAAGGCTTAGCTATTTTTTTCTTTAAACCACTTATTGAGGTATGACTGACATACAAAAAGCTGCATGAATTTAATGGGTACAACTTGATGAGTTTAAGACATGGCCATTTTTGATGAACTTGAACGTGGTAGACAGGTTAAAGCTTTACAAACAGCCATGTGCTTCCCGGCTCCTACCATCAGCTTGTGGCCCCATGGCCAGTGCTGACCAGTGGACTGAGGCAGCAGTGATGCATGTCCTTCTGGGTGGGGGCCGTTAGGAGCGGATGTGCTGGCCCATTCTCGTCCCCTGTCCCTGTGAGCTCAAGGGCACGTGCCCCAGCTGGAGAAGGGCACCAAGCCACATCAGACCACATGCAGGAAATATGTGTCCATTGGGTCATGCTGGATTTCAGGGGATGCTCTGTTGCAGGAAGTAAATCACCACTATGTGCAAAACTCTTGATGAGTAATTGAAAAAAACTTACATGGAACATTCATGATTCATAAAAAACAAAGAAGAGCAAAGAAGAGGTCTTGTGCTATCTGATGTTAGATTAGGAGGCTGTTCCTAAAGGCAATACAGTATTTGTCCAGGAGTTGGCAGTTAAGGGAGTCATATTTATGTGAAGACTTGTCACAGGATAAAAATGGCAAAACATAAAATAAAATAAAGTAAAATAAAATATAGAATAAAAGGCAGTGGAAAAGGGTCAGGTGGGCCGGTAGACAGGGCTCAGGAAACGTGCTCACTACACAGAGGGAAAGAAAGTTGGACTTCTACCTAACAACACACACGAAGACAATGGGCTAAATTTAAATGCAAAGGCAAAGGTTACAAAGGCAGTGGAAGAAAACAGAAGGGCATATCTCGTGATGTAACGGTCTTCACGTGAAATACAACTTTTACCATGAAAGGATGGAGAAAGGAACAACTTCAAAAGTAGAGGGTTTTTTTTCTTCAATAAAAGATGAGAGAGACCAAGGCAGAGAAAATGCATATATTGGGAGAAAAGATTCACAACGTCTAAAACCCACACAAGAAATTATATCTGGAAATCAGAGAATTCCAAGAAAAAGCCAGATAACCAGAAACCCGAAGAAAAGTAGGGGAGAATATTCAGAGAAAAGAATCAGAACAGCTGAGGGACGCCTGGGTGGCTCAGTCGGTTAAGTGTCTGCTTTCGGCTCAGGTCATGATCCCGGGTCCTGGGATCGAGTCCCACATCGGGCTCCTTGCTCGGTGGGGAGCCTGCTTCTCCCTCTGCCTGCCTCTCCCCCAGCTTGTGTTCTGTCTCTCTCTCTGACAAATAAATAAATAAATAAATCTTAAAAAAAAAAAAAAGAATCAGAACAGCTGAAAATTATAGAGGGCAATGTCCAAACTGACCGATTATCAGAGAACTACCCTTTAAAACAGAGGTAAGATACCACATGTTACCTGTCGAGGGCAAGACTCAGGATGGAGGGTAACACCAAGGGCTTTTGAGGAGGGACATGGACTGGCCAGGGAAGCCATTCTGGAAGATTCTGGCAATCCCTAGAGAAGGTCAGTATGCACAGGCCTGATGCCAGTGAGTCATGCCTGGGCATCGCTCCCAGGAAAGTCTGCATGTGTGTTCCTAAGAAGGCCAGCCTAAGGAGGTGAGCTGCAGAAGTTACGTGATAACACAAGCCAGAGGATGGCTGGGGTCTTCCCCAGACAGCGGACGACTAAACGTGGTCGATGACCATCCTCAGGTGCTTATTTCTGGCCGGCAGAATCACGGAGCTTTCAGTCTCTACTTTGTAAATTCAGGTACCTCACACATTTTATATAGTAAGCATGGCTCTAATCAGAAAAAACTCTTAAGAGCTCTAAAAGGTAGACAGTTGTGTGTTACCACTCAATCTACGCTTTTTCTGGCCCCTTCATAAAATACAGAACCAGTAATATTAACAGCAAGAATCCCAAATCATGATGATGATGATGATGATAAAGGCTATAATATTATAGAACTGGCTCATCGCAGGCCTTGACTCGAGTGGACCATCTGGAGATGGAAAAGGCCCACTTCCAGAACCGCCCTCTGGGAAGGGCAGGCCTTCTGAGGGGCCCGTCCAGGTCATTACACCATCCCCTGTCTCAGAAGGACCTTTGTGTATCTGGACTCGACGCTGGTACACAGTAACCGACCTGCAACTCAGTCCCCACCAGGACAGCTCACTCATCCCCGGTGCTTGCGGCCTCTGAAGGCCACTGACCGATGCGGGGTCTGGCCTGAGTCTCTACCTATGATGTCTCCTGTTTTCACTTTCATTGCAGGAGGGCATCTGATTCCAACTCAATAAATGCTGTGAAACTCAACTGCATTAGAGTTATCCATTTCCCTAAGACACCATTACAATCGAGAAGGCAGATCAAAGTCAACAGAAACAGAGAAAATCAGTTTCTTTCTCACTTAATTGCTTTGTTTGGTTAAATGCATGTAGTGGAAGAAAAAAAAAAATACCCTATAGACCATTTTCATTATGATATTGTGAAAGTCAGGGATATCATCCTGAAATTAAAACGTGAACATCAAAGTGTATACTGTTTGAATAAGTAAACTACATAACCACTTTAACATGCCTTTTTATTTTATAAAAAGCCTTGGATTATATATACTAAGGACCCAGTCTTTTGCTATTTTGCTGGGCTCTGATGTTTGTGACATTTACGGAAAAGCCCTCTGCTCGCAGAAGCTGTGGGATCAGCGGGCCTCCGCGGTCGGGCGTGGGAACGATGCCTGTGTCAGCTGTGAGTCTAGACACAGACATAAGGAGCTCGTGACTGAGGAGCTGCAGGGAAGCCTCAGATCACGCTGCTACCCACCCCCCCAGTGCTGGTGACAGAGCCAGTATGCTTACTCTAGGGTCCAAAGTTCTGGGAAGACAAGACAGGAGGGACTTGTTAAGGGTGGACTGTAGCCCCACAAGGAGTCCAAGGAAGCTGGGAGAGAGGGCCATGTCTCTGCATGTCAATTTTGTTAGCTCTGCTGGGGAATCCTCCTGGAGGGGGATCCCTGCCTGTTCTGGGGTCCTGGCAGCAGGCCAGCGGAGAGATTTGGGCACATTTTGGTGGACTCCTCTTTGAATAAAATAGGAAAGCATGCAGGGTGCCTGGGTGGCTCAGTTGGTTAAGCGACTGCCTTCGGCTCAGGTCATGATCCTGGAGTCCCTGGATCGAGTCCCGCATCAGGCTTCCTGCTGGGCAGGGAGTCTGCTTCGTCCTCTGACCCTATCCCCTCTCAGGTGTTCTCTCTCTCTCAAATAAATAAATAAAAATTAAAAAAAAATAGGAAAGCATGCAAAGTGCAAACCACTCTCCCCATAAACTCTACGATGGACATCATGTATCACCAATACCAGCCGCGTGCTTGTTTCAAACAGTTTGATCAATAAAATTAACAACTAAGAATCGTTTCCTGATGCAACTCTAATTTGAATGAGTAAAATTACTCTAAAAATGGAATTGAGGGCTTTCAGAAAGCATCCTACATCTGGGTTTGATGAGGACCTCTAAAATGATAAAAGTAACTTTTGATTAAAAAACACATCCACTTGGGTGTTTCAGAATAAAAACCAATTGGCTTAAAACATATTGACTCTAGCTCTGATCTTTGGGCGTCCACTACTGTGGAGTTCCTGGATCACCGACTCTCAAGCGGGTGTTTGAAATAACCATCAACCTTCTGGTCCTCCTGAATTATCTGCACCCCACGCCCCCTCCACACCCTCTTATTCACCCAACACCCTCTTTCTCTGCTGCCCCAGACAAACGCATGTGCTAGGGCGTCCCCTCTCCCAGCCACCTGCCCCCAGGACTGAGCTGATCTGGCTCCCCTGAGGCAGACACAGATCCTGGGGGAAGAGGAACACAGACACACGAGCCAGAGAGGAGCCACAGGACGGGGGACAGTCCAGTGATGGCAGGCTTGTTGAGACAGTGTGGACTGGAGAGAGGTGAGAACACGGGACACACGGGGAAAGTGGCATGGAGCAGGGGTGCGGCATCTACGGAGACTGCAAACCAGTCACGTGGGGCCGAACAAATAGGGCCAAGGAATGGGGGGCCCGGGGGGAGTGCCCCAGCGGATGGATGGGGCCCCTGCTCCCCAGCTGGATAAAAATACAGGGAGAAGGGTCCCTACAGGTGGGAAGGAAAAGGAAAGCATGGAAAGGTAAAGACAATCAAGGGGCGCCTGGGTGGTGCAGTTGGTTAAACGACCGACCTACTCCGATCTCAGCTCAGGTCTTGATCTCAGGGTCATGAGATCAAGCCCTGTGTTGGGCTCCATGTTGGGCGTGGAGCCTGCTTAAGTTCAAAATAAATAAATAAATAAATAAAGGCAATCATGATTATCAGGAAAAAGTAGAAAAGAAAGACATTCTGGGAAAGTCAAGAGAAACAAAGTGTTCTGGAAAAGCTGGAACTCATGAGGAGGAATGTGAAGTTACAGGAGCTCAGTGGAGCCCAGTTATCCCACGCAAGACCCCAACGCAGCGTGGCCCCAGCACCAGGCCCCTGGCAACCAGGGAGGTGAGACTCCAAGTTCACGGCACAGTGGATACTTACGCGTGCTTTGAAAGAAAGGTTCTGTTTTGGGTTCAGTTGTGTCCTCAATATTTATATGTTGATGTCCTAACCCCCAAGGACTCGGAATCTAACTGTATTTGGAGACAGAATCTTTCCAGAGGTGATTAAGGTAAAACGAAGCCATGGGAGTGGGGAGGGGGGGTCCCAGTCCAATCTGACAGGTGTCCTTGTAAGAGGAGATCAGGACACAGACCCACATAGAGGGGCGCCCAGGTGAGGACACAGGGAGAAGAGGGGGTTGACAGTCAAGGAGAGAGGCCTCAGGGGAAACCAAACCTGCCCACACCTCGATCTCCATGTTCCAGCTTCCAGATCATGAGAACATAAATGTCTGTTGTTAAAGCCACCTGTCTGTGGTACCTTGTGATCCCAGCAACCTTAGATAATAATACAGGCTAATACAAGCTCCAACCAGAAAAGTTACAGCCTAATGGAAGGAGGAGAGGAGAGGAGACAGAGGAAGGGAGGGAGAGAGGAGCAAGGGACAGAAAGGGAGAGGGAGAGGGAGGGAGACAGAGGGAAGGAGGGGAGGAGAGAAAGGCAGAGGAAGGGAGAGAGAGGGAGGGAGGGAGGAGCAGAGAGAGGGAGGGAGACAGGGGGAGGGGAAACAGGGAGGGAGGAAGGAGGAAGGGACAGGAAGGGAGGGAGATGGAGGGAGGGAGGAAAAGGGAGAGGGAGGGAGGGAGGGAGGGAGGGAGGGAGAGAAAAGGAGGAAGAGGGAGGGAGAGAAAGGGAGAGGGAGGGAGGGAGGAGCAGAGAGAGGGAGGGAGAGGGACAGAATGAATTTACACAGTGGCACAGAAACCTCCAATCAGGACGAGGCCAGGAAGAAACCAAGGAAGAGATGTTGGTGGACAAGTTCTTAAAATCACACCCTTCACATTAAAACTGCTGGACAAAAGGAGCAACCACCGGGAACAGGATGGATGAACCAGGGACGAGAAGCAGGGTCCCTCACTATCTTTTGCAGCCCAGACCCTGGCCTCCGTCAGGCGTCCACCTCTGGGTTTTCTGGCAAGTAGGATGATGACATTTCAAGGGCACGTGATTAAAAACAAAAACAATAAAACCAATTCTCCTTTCCAGAATCACCATGACCAGTAAATTTGGCGTTGAGAGAAGAAAAGAAAACTCAAGTCATGTGGGATGCACACGGTGCTGGGGGCGAAATTATTTTGGTACTTGGTGTCAACGAGTGAACGTCTTTTGATTGAGTGTCGTTTTATTGCTAAAAATGTCCACTTTCCTGACACTGAAATTACAGTGCACTCAACACCCGTAATCTTCCTTTGATGATTCATGATCCTGCAGTACCTGAAGGTCATCACCTCAGTCTCTCTGCAGTCGCTGTGGAGTGACTACCAGCTGCAGGGCTGGACCGTCTCCCTGGGCTCTACATGCCCCCTGGAGCCCCACCACGGTGCTCCTCCGCTGTGGAGGTGCTCCCCCGGGGGTAGGTGCTCCATTTATGGGGAGGTGCTCCCCCAGGGGGGATTCCGTTCTGCAGGCTGGAAGACCCCGCAGGGATCGCTGGAGGAAGCATGTGCCCAGCAAGCGGGGAGCAGAATGTTCTGGGGTTTGGACAGGGGAGACAGCAGGGTGTGAGGTGCAGATGAGCTTGCATGGATGCTGGGATGCCAACAGGAGACTTGGCCTTGGGATGCCAGAGGGGAAGCCAAATTCCTGCCTGGGGCAGCTCACTGAGTCCTCCCACGGACGGTTCCAGTGTGTGAGGAGGACGTGCGGAGCGGAAGGGACAGGCAGACCCACTGCTAAGACACTGAGCTGGGTCTCCCTAATCCAGTCCCTCAGTCAGAGTGCTCACCGCCTCCCAGCCTCCCTGCTGTCCAGGGACCCGAGAGGGTGGGGAGGGGGCAGGGGAGATGACTGGGAGCAGAGGGGAGGATGGGGAGCCTAGGGGAGGACCTAGGAGCAGAGGGGAGGACAGGGAGCAGAAGGGAGGCTACCCTAGGGCCTGAACAGCAGAGGGCGACAGCGGGAGTGAGCCGGGAGGTGATAAACACATCGGTGGATTCGATGAATGCTCAGAACAGGAGGAAAGAGAGAGTTCGAAGTTGGGGAAATGATGAGTCAAGACTCCATTTTCACTGAAGCCCGATGGGGGTTAACTTGGGAAGTCCGAGTGGGCATCATGTGGTACAGGAAGAGCTCGTGGGGAGACCAGGTCTTGGGTTTCCATGCTGACTCCCATGTAGGACTCGAGCTGGCTCCTGGCCTCCAGGGATTTTGGATGAGGCCCATTCTGTCCTGAGTGCACGCTAAGTGAAGGCATTCCTTTCTTCCTCAGGTCCTGTCACCAGCTGCTTCTGCCCAGGCCTTCACGGAGGCCACCTTCTCTCGAATCAGTGGTCTCTCAAACTTGGGTCTTTGACAACTCCTATTTGATGGTGCTACAGAAATGAGACAATAGAGAGGGAAGAAGATGCGCCTTGGAATTCTAAGTCCCCAGTTCCTGCTTGAGAAGCAGTGGCCTGGTTCAATGAGGTTACCAGCGGGAGCTCTAGAAAACAGGCATTTTCCTGGCCCCTCCTGGCTGCCAGCCCATCGTCTTCCTCATGCTAGAATCCCTCCCTGTCTTGCACTTCCAGAAAGCCATGCCCGTGGAAGGCCTCTGGAAATGGTGAAGGTGAATGCCAACAATGCTCTGGGATGGGGGTCTGTCTTGCTCCTGCCGGCCCACCCCAGACGCTGCCCCTGGCCGGCACCTGTTGGCAGAACCTTCACACCTTTCCCCCTGCACTAACGCCTCTTAGAGACATCTCCCTCCTTCCTATACCTCCTCCCACGCCTGGGTGTGAGAGCCTTTCCTGGTTGGGTGCTGACCTTGACTAGGTCTGAAGTGGCACCCTCTGTCCCTTTTCCCACAGGCCTTAAATGTTAAACAGGGGCATCTGCCCTCGTGCAGCTTGTGGCCCCATCAAGGGCAAACATCAAGTGCTGACTAACAGCGAGCACACAGCCTGCTGACTCATCCCTCCAGCGAAGCCTGGAGAACCATGTGGCACCTCTGGTCAGGAGACCAGCAAGCCTCTGGACGCAGGGGTGTGTGGTCGGGGCCAAGGTGTGGACCGAGGTCCTTTCATAATTTTCTTAGGATCGGGCAACTGACACGATCTCAACCAAAAGAGTTGATGACCGGAGAGAAAAAGAAATATACAGAAATGTGAAAAATCGGTCTGAGCCACAGTGCGTAGAACTGTTTCTGTTTGCTCGCTATGATGCTGAAGACGGTCCACACCCACCGAAGCCCATCCACCGATTTAGATATTACAGATTCACTTACAAGAGAACACCCCTTCTTAGACCGGTGTGGGCAGCAGGCTGAGAAACACGGGGTGCAGCACAGTCAGGCCTCTAATGACCTCAGAGGTTGGGTTTCAGATTTCGGTGTGGCTCAACTATGGGAAAATCATCAAGAGTACAACAGAAACAGCGTATAGATCCTGGGGGATCAGCGAGCCTGCGCCATCCCCTCTCCTTTCGAGAATGTTGTTCCTTCCCACCGGAGTCTTAGGGGTCACAAGGATCCTGGAGACATCCAGGTGCTCTCCTACCCAATTCAGGAAGACTAACCCTAGTTTTGGGGCCAACACTCGGGGCCCTAACTGAGCAACGAGAAAGTGAGGCAGACACCGGTTTTCACTGTTGATTCGATTTCAACAGTCACAGTGTCACATATCCGCTCCCGGAGGTTTCTGAAAAAAATGCAAATCCTGTGGGTTGAACATTTCAACTAGATTTCCCTTAAATTCCACTGAAGGAAAGGCCTCTCCTGAAGGTATTTAGAAAGGCAAAGCATGCCTGACTACAGTGAAATTCTCTGTGCATTATAGAGAGGTGATCTAGCTGAACTGTGGCCACGGCTGGCGTCCACAGCATTTTACACAATTTTAAATTTCACTTCTGAGCCAGGTCTTCATCTTGAAACAAAATGGTAGCCAAGTGTTCCAGTGGCTATCATATTCCGTAATGAAGATAGCATCTCAATATTTAATGGCTAACAAAAACATTTTGTGTACACCGAGATACGATGAAATAAATGTATTAAATAATGTTCTCGTGTGTAATTTTTTCACTTAGCAGCGCCAAGAAAATTAAGCTAATTTAATGATACTGATAACAAACAGGATTCTTAAGAGAGCAGTCATAAAGATGAACGATAGTCCTCAGACCTGTGGTTGGACAATAAACAGTCACGGTTATGATCGGAAATCAGCTCCTCACGGAGCATGATGACTCAAGGATGGAAAACCAACAGACGCCATGACAAGAGCCCGCAGTGAGTGGCAGCGGCAGGCTATCCTGAGATTTTTGTGATTATTTGTAAGATCATGGGCAAGGGTGAAACAATTTGAGCCAAATGGATGTCAATATTGCCCTGAAATGCTAAAAGTTATGAAAGCAGATCCTTGTGTGTAATGGATCTGAATGTGAGTCCAATTCTGGGTCTTTGGTGATACTTCCCTTGTGTGTTTATTTCACTACTTAGTCTACTTCTGTGGAGGAAGAACCAGCTACTGATCAGCTCCTCTGCTTGGGGCGCTTGTGTACATCATTCCCTTTGGGCATTACGATTCACCTGGGAAATGGAATTACACTTCTCATCTTCAGGTGAGGCATCTGAGGCTTGAGGAGGTGTCTACCTGCCCAGCAGCAAAGCAGGTTGGAAAGAAGGGACAGCATGGGAGCCCTGTGCTTGCCTTGCTGTCCATGGCTTTATCCCCACTCCACCCAACAGGATGATGGTGGAACTGACATCCATGCTGGACTCCTCAACCTCAATCCCAGTGTTCTGGCCAGAAGCTGCATTATAAGCTTTCAGAGCTTTCCCAAGAGAGCAATGGACACTGAGAGCCACGCGCTCTCTGGGGTTCCTGACCTGGGGCCATGCCCGCATCCCCAATGGTACAAGAGTACCTAAACTTGGATGGAAAAAATGACTTTGTTTTCACCACCTCCTAACTGCAATCCAGCACTTCATTTAATTATGATTGAAGGTAACAAACCCCAGCAGTGTTAGCAATGCCTTGACTTTGTCACTAACAGAAAACAAGATTTTAAAAGAAAATCACATTCCAGGTGGTGTAGATATCTTGAAATGTCACTGCTATGTCCAATTATAGGAGCTGTCAGACCTGTCTCTAGATCTCAACATTACATATGTTAATAAAGATGTGCTTCTTAATGTCCTATTTTAGTCCAACACTTTAAAAAATGTGATAATGTATTTCAATATAATTGATTTCCTTTGAAATTCTGTGAATTTTATTTTGTGTGTTAAAAAAAATTATTCTGAGGAGGGGTCCACGGGTCTCCCCAGATGCCAAAGGGGGCATTCAGAAGGCCTCAACAGAGACAGAGTTGGCAGGAAGGGGTACTGAGGTCTCTGGTTCCTCTCTGACCCATTGGGAGAATAACCAACAAGAGACCTTTATCTTTCCTGACCATGAGAAGGCAGAGGCCAGTATTCTTCTTTCAACAAAATTACTTTAAAAAATCACCTAATTCAATCCAGCAGACTTCAAACTCACTTTTTATTAGATCTGGTTTATTTATGAATGATAATAATTTCCTTTAAGCTTTATATAACTCCACTGGTGGATCCTAAAGTTAGAGAAACTGTCTTCCATGAGCTAAGATGATGATGTTTCACCATATACATTGTACAAGTGATCAAGAAGAAATGAGCAGCTCTGTGAGGGGTGGGGTTGCGGGGACCACTCTGGGGGGCTCCTCTGTGCTAGTTTCAGGTTGGCGGAGGGCACTTCCCCAGAACCCTACCCCAGTGTGCTCTGCTTTCCCCAGGTAGGACTGCAGGGGCTCCCAGCCCAGGGGAGTGTTCTCTGCCTGTGGGTGCAATGCTGAAGAGCAAGCTTCCCTAAGAAGCAGCCCCCGTGCACAAAGGGAGATGAAAGCAATTATTACTTTGGTAATCTGATGACTTTTAAAAGTTACATTTTAAAGGCTTATAATATTCAACTAGTTACAATGAATTTAAGCTTGTAACAAATTCAATTCCAAGTTTCCTCCATAATATTTCTACATTTCCCTGGCTGGGAAGCAGAGTGAAGTAGGGTATGTCATTATCCTGAAAGACCTCAACACAGATTAATTTTTGCAGCAATTAATATTTATTTTGTACCATTACATCCAATTTCTGACTGGTGTCTCCTGGGAAGCAAAATGGGCATCCAGCCTGACACTCAAAATTCACCCTAATTCATATGTGTCAACAAGGCAAAAATAATTGTTTTAATAATTATGTGCACAACACATCCAGATTTATAAAATAGTAATAACTGCTTTTTATTATAACCAATATATAATCAATTCTGTAACTCCATATTCTGATTTTTGGAAATGTCTGATTTTCAAGATCAAAAAACAGAAAGCACTACCTTAATATTTTTATGTAAATTCTTCCTTTGATTCCCAAGTGAGCTGAGTGCCTTTCAACTTAAAATGTAACCTAATCCATCCTAAGATAGTATTTCCTTACCTCTCTCATCAAAGAACTTTTAATAATAATAATAAAAACTCTCGGGACTGCCTGCCAAATATTGTGATGGAGAATTAGTATTTATACTACAGAAATTATTTTTACAGTAGTAATTTCTTCAATCTGAGTTGTTTCACCAATGCAGCAATTATATTAAAAAAGCATTTCTTTCTCGAGTTTTTCAGAAATTACAGCAGCCTGTCCATAGTGAGTACCCAATCCATAGTCACAATCTTTTTGTGCAACCAGGGACAAAGCGAAGGGAATGGGATGTCTGCTCGGATCAGGAAGTTGCGTGACCAACAATTCACTTGGCACACAGGATGCGTGGGCATTGTGCAATGGGAGGGGCAATACAGTTGTCATATGTAAATGCAGTCTAGCAGGATAAGGACAGAGAAGAGTGTCCTCCTGAAAATGTGAGGTCCTGGAGAAGAGGGCCTGGGTCTCACCGGGTGAATGTTGGGGAGGGAGCTGGCCTGTGAGCTAAGGGCTGGGAGGGGCTGGGAGAGGGTAGACCTCCATGGGGCCAGGGCAGGTGGGTCGGGCCACCCTGCGTGGATAGCACCTGGGGGCTTGTGGGGTATTCCATAAGGGTCATAATGAAGGATGTGAGAGCGCCAGGTCTGTGTCTTGGAGGAGCCAGCAAGGCTGCAGCAGGGAGGACGGAAGGGGACAGAGAGACTGGGTGGGGCACTGCAGGAGTCCAAGCAGGAGGTGACAAGCATCTAATGAGGCAGGAGAGCAGGTGGAGAAGAAAAGGCAGGTGGGAAAACATGAAAGGAAGAGTCCCCATTTATCCTGCTCCCTGCCCATTCCCAGGCCTGTTGTGTGGGCAAGAGGTAGGTCTGGTGACTTCTCTCGGCTCCACGATCATGCCCTGCCCTCTACTTCCAGTCCTTTGCCCCTTGGTGGGTCCCAAATCAGTTTCGTCCCCCAACGTTGTCAATCTGGGATCCTGGGTCCTCCTGCACCACTTACTCCCCCCCTGGTTGGGCAGGGAGCCGGCCAGGAGGAGGGCCAGGGATGACACATAGAATGGTGAAGGAGTGCCATGGGAACACCAGGGGCATCATGGCTGGGGGGGCCACGGCATGGTAGACCCTCCACAAATGGGTGCTGAAGGAAGGAATGAATGAACAAACAAATGAATGAAGTGTGATGAGGCAGAATTAGTGAACAATTAACCCTTATTGTAGTCTGCTGACTTGCTGGGTAGGAAAGCGTGGAGGTTATTGGAAACATTTCTGCCATTACAACGACTCCTTTGTGTGTTTTGGGAATGCCTGATCATCCTATTTCTCGGCAATGGAATAACACTCAGAAACACAGGCGAGCCCTGAACGCTGGGGTCCCACCCACCTGTGAGGAGAATGTTCCCTCTGTGAACATCACGCAGAAGGTTTGAAGACCCTGCTGACCCCAGGACTCCACCTCTCGCAAGTCCCCAGTGCACACACGGGCCACTGCCAGTGGTCAGGTCCATGGATACTCAACGAATGGGCACGTATCCATGCAAGGTCTGACTGGCATGGCCCTGGCATGCCGAAGACAAAGATGAATGGGTTTCTCATTGTCCCCACTGGGTACTTCTCCATGGCAGGCACTTGGTGTGAGTCTTAGGCACCACTGTGTACCCAGGAAATGTCTAGTATACAGTAGTCTGTAGGCACTCAATCCCTGCCGTAAGAACTGGTTAGTTCCTACTGGTTACCTCTGGGTAGTCTGAGCTCCCGAGCCCTCCCAGCTGTGTCTAACGGGTCAGTGAACTCTCTTGAGCACACGCCCTTCTTCCGGGGCCGCACTCCCCCTCAGTCCAGGGAGGAAGGGCTTGGTTTTTTGATGGCTCTTCTAAAAACGAGGGCTTCCAGGGGGCTCTGCCAGGGGTGGCCCAGGACAGCGAGTCCACCAAGGCGGGAGGAGGGAAGGTGAGAGGTCGATTTCATCCCCACCATCTGCAGGTCCTGTGTGGCTGCTCATGGGGAAATGTACGCAGAAAGTGGACACGTCCTGGTCCTCGGTGGCTTGTTCAACTCCAGCCACACATTAGACTCACATGGGAGTTTTTCCAAGCCTCTACCGGGGCCTGACTCTAGACCCATGACGTCCCACTCTCTGAGGGTCGGGTCCCAGCACTGGAATAATTTCAACCCTCCCTGGACATCTAATTTACCGGGGGGCTAAGAACCCCTGGCAGAGAGGAAAGAAGTTACACCTGCCACCATCCCTCCTTCTCACCTCCCCATTACCTTATCAACCCAGCGAAGATCACACTTTCACCAGATCTGAAATGCAGCTCCAAGAACCCACTATTAGTGGGTGCTTTAAAACAAAACAAAACAAAACCAGCATGAAAGCCATTTTGCTGGTTCCTTAGGGATCCCCAAAGTGGTCGGGCTGGGTCTGCCTTACTTGTAAACATGGATTCATACACGCCTGTTCCTAGGGAAGGAAAAGGGCAGAACTCTCGGCTGTGGGCCTCAGGCTTTAAATGAACTTTGAAATATTGTTACTTATTGGCATTTTCTATTAACAAATAACTGCCCACCCAAACTATGCTGTCCTTTAATTAGAAAAACAAACCTCTCACATCCCTTCATCTAAATCAGAAAAAGAAACAGAAACACATTGACATTCTCCTCTCGCAAATTCAGATTCTCGAAGGTCCCCAGCTCAGGGTGAAGTGAGTCGCTCCTATTATTAACCATGCCCTCAGCCACAGGCTGTGCACATCCCAGGGAGCGAGCTATGGGAGCCCGCCAACTTGGCATGGGACTATTTTTAGGATACAGAGTCCTGTCTGTGTCCTCCTGCCCGTCCTACTTGATATCAGAACAAGCTATTTTTTCTTCAAACAGTCAAGCACATGGCTACTTCAAGCTGCAGAGTCATCCTGGGTGGGCAGTTATCTCTGTCACCTACACTTGGCACAGGACAAAATGACAGAGTGACTCATAAGGACTCCCCTCCAATGCATTCTGCTCATTGAACCCATGGCTTCACCCACCCCCTGGTTGTCACTGATGACACTCTCCCCTCCCCCCACCGCTTCCCCCTATAGGGGCTGCCAACTCTGTTCCAAGTTGGTCCTGCTGGGCCCTCCTCAGTTTGGTCCTGTGTTCATAGGAAGTGGCTTCACTTACACTACTTTGCAAACCAGCCAAAGCCTCTAGGAGGCTGAATTAGTTACAAAATTCCTGTTTGGGCTTGTTCTGGGCTGCACTGTGGCCCCACACAATTCCCGTGTTGGAGTCCTCATCCCCCGAGCCTCGGAATGTGACTGTATTTGGAGACAGGGTCTTTACAGAGGTGATCAAGTTAAGCTGATGTCGTTAGGGTGGGCCCTAATCCAATACGACTGGTGTCCTTATGAAATTAGGACACAGACATGCACAGAGAGGGACAAGCCTCTGAAGACACAGGAAGGAGACAGCCATCTCTCAGCCACGGACTGTGGCCTGGGGACAGATTCTCCCTCACGGCCTCACAAGAGCCCTGCCCTGCTGACACCTGATTTCTGAAGGCTGCCTTCCAGAACTGTGAGACCACGAATTTCTGCTGGTTATGCACCCAGCAGCCCGAGCAGACTAACGCAGGCCTTCAAACCGTGTGACTATAGCTTGGAAGCCAATACACGTTGGGACCCAAAGGGCTGGTCACCTTCATCGCCTTTTCTGACCAGAACTGGAGATGTCACAGTCCTAAGTAAAATGCCGTTCCTAGGCCTCGTACTTTGTAAGACGTTCTGAAGAAGGTGGTATTTGTGTGTGTGCACGTGTGTGCGCACAATTCTCAGCGACACTCATGATGCACGGCGCCTGAAGTCCTGAGGTCGAGCTCAAGAGATGCACCGTCTCATCAGAGGGCCGATGTGCAGAGCCCGTTCCTTTTCTACCACATTCTGACACCTGCCATCTTCCATTACTCAAAGATCCCAGAGACTAACTCTGAGTCTAACTCTGAGACTAACTCTGAATCGCTTACCAGTTTGGAGTTCGAACACTAAGATCTGAGGATGTTTCAGTCCCGCTGTTCTCGCCGTTCTGCTGACGCCTGGCCGGGTATCTGTTCTCGGCAGACACACACGGTTATCGCGCTGGCCGCAGGGAGCGGACCACTGCCTGGGGACAGCCAGCAGCTTAGCCGGCCCCCGGCTTGACTCTGCCCTTCCTGACCGGCTTCACGACCGGGGCTCGCTTTCCAGCGCCTTGGCACTCATTGCTAGAATCAGAACAAGACGTATTGGTTTCACGTGGCTGTGTGGAGCTATGGTTCCCTCCCTGTACAGAGACCGTCGGAAGAGGGGCACCGAGTCGGGTGAAGCGGACTCGGCGCTCGCTTAGCCGGCAGGGGCCCGGCGAGGGGCGCCTGGCAGTTAGCCACGGTGGCTGCCTGCTGGCTTGCGTTGTGCAGCTGGCTCTGGGAAAGCAGAGGAGGAGTGAGGGACAGCTTTCCAAGAGCCGTCTGGTTCCCTGCCCCTGGCGACGTCTAACTAATTGCAAAGGAGACACTCAGGAGGTACGGTGATGAGAAAACAGAACGCTGAGTTAGAGCCCCCCTCGGACGGCTTTTTGGGGACCCTTCTGCTCGAACAACTGCAAATAGAGGCTCTCTGTGCAGTCATTCAATGATCCCAGGCTCCAAACCCAAAGTATGAGCCAGGAAACTCCGCCGCACTTCCCAGGCCAGGCCCCTCCAACATCAGTGCTAGTGAGCCTAGGCTTCCAGAGCCTGTTCTCGGCAATCTCCGCAAATGGGTCCACCCGTGGGGCTATCTACTAGGTGCAAACACAGCACTCACACTGCAACTGACCTACCTTTCCAGGTGCAAACACAGCGCTCACACTGCAACTGACCTAACTTTCCAGGAGCAAACACAGCGCTCACACTGCAACAGACCAACATCTTACTGCTTCTGAATGTGGAAAATCCTAGCCTAGAGCTAGGGATCTTCTTCTTTTGGTTCAGTAAATGATAAAGGATATAAATAATGGCCCAAAGTTTTAACATTTTCACCAGTTCACTTTAAAAGTATGGGGATTTTTCATTCAATTGCAGAAAACCAAAAGAATTACCAAAAACGTCTCCATTAAGTCAAAAGAAGGATTTTAGTAATAGACAATAAACAGGCAAGGCAGGTGTGTCACGATCTCTGTATAGAATACAGCATACAAGCAACATATACGAATTTCATTTTAAACAACCACAATCCATAAAGCAGCACTGAAGAGATTGATAACATGGGCCAAACAGTCAGGTAAAGTCTCGTGAAATGACTGAATTTATCATATCATGTGATAACCCCAAACTTTTTATTTTGTGCACGAAAGTGTTAAGCAAATCTTTTGCTACTATTACCAATGAAACCTTTAAAAGATTTTACGATTTCTCTGAAGGGATAGAAAGAAAATCAACTTAGTGTATCCTCAATTCAGAAAGTTAAGCTGAGTAGTTATGCAAGAGGAAAACAAGGCTTTCTTAATTTTGTCACTTAAGAAAAACGAATCCTAAAAAAGAAATACCAACAGATGGAGGAACTGAACTAGAAGAGAATGATTCTTTCTTTTAAACTAATTATTGGTTTGGTAGCAGTCCCGGTTCTCTTTGAATACCTAATCAGGTACTTTGATTCCTTTCCCAAAGCCTATTACCTTTAACTATGGAAATAATTTGGTAACTACAGTATGTGCACTGAACAATCTGTAGGCAGGGACTTCATAAAAAGAAATGCTCAGGTCCCTGAAACACTATTAGAATCCCTTTGCATACAGAATCTTGAAGCGTTATGACTTCATTACTCTTATTCTCACATTGCATTCTGGAGAGGTTATGTGTATCCCACACCAGTGTCTTTTGGGTGTTGAAGTCAGCGCAGAAAATGCAAAGAAACTGAACTGGTGTTTTCATAAGTCGCTGCGTTCTTCCCTTCGGTTTAGATCTTTCATACACTAGAATTTAGAACAGTTGATAATACAATATGCTTGGTGGAGGGCCCTGAGTTCAATTAAGTGAGATTCTGAAAATAATAAATAAAAATGTTGATAATTACTTTCAACACTGAAGTCTCTAGCTTGCAAACTGTGTGCAAGACTCTTAATTTGAATTATGCAGGAAAGGAATATAGACCCAAGGACCTGCTTATTTTAAGAGGAGTGCACAGGCATGCATTCAACTATTATGCATAACATTAATTTAAACATGGAAACCATTTAATTTACAAAGATATATCTCTTTTTAAGAAACTTCCTCATTTCCCATTTGAAATTTTTATTTTCCTACATCTTTCAAAATGTAGGCTGTGATCCAAGGGATGTCTAGGATCTCTTCCAAACCTAAAATGTCACGATTCTGTGGCCCTGTAAGGCAAAACGACATTCCTCTTCCCCTGGTCCCTAAACTCATCTCACTGTGGAGAACAAAAGAAGGTAAGAGACTATTCCAGAGAGTTCTGATTAGCAATGATTTAAGACATAGATAACAAAGGCATTTTGCAGAATATTCTTCCACATCATTTGTATAATCCTGTTCAAAAAATAAAGTGACCCCCCCATTCCTGTGGTTCGTATTAAATTCAGTATCTTACATCAGAGCCAGCATTGAACGGAAAGAATTCAGAATGAACCTCTCACGTTAAAGCATTAAAGCTCTCTCAGTTAAAGATGTCTTTCCAGAGCTGTCATATACATCCTTTTCCTAACTCAAGAAATAAGTGGAACCTAAATCCCAGAAAAGATAGACTGGCAGGATAGTTACTTGGTAACAAAAGACTTCATTTTTGACCTAACTCCTCCACTGGAGTTAGGATGCTATTTGAGTGGGATCCCAGGGGCTCCACCTTCAGTGAACTTGGCAGAACAAGCATGATTTGAACAGTGTGAAAGAGCCTGCAGTAAAAAGGACAGGGGCAGGTGACAGGGGACTGATGACTTCTGATACGCTGGCTGCAGAATGATCAAATCGAGAGGTCATTCAGGGTCTTCTAAACAAAACAACAATTCTCCATAAATCTACAACTGCCCATATAAAAATATGATTTTATTAGCTGTTTACTATTGATTTGGAGAAAATATCAACCAACTCAAGCACGATCAAGAGCACACAGTGTGGAAAGACAAAACCATCATGACCCTTTCTGCAGCCAGGTGGGAACACATTTCAGAAGATCCATTCATTCTTTGCTCTCAGGTTCCCTGGATTTCTTTTGGTAAAGCTGCCCTCTGGTGCAATAGGCAAGAAGACTCAGGCATCCAGCTCCTGCCCCCCTCCCCTGGCCCACATTTCACCACTTAGTTAAAAATCTTTAGCCCTGATAAAGGATTTAACTCCTGGAGGCATGAAGAAACCCAGGGAAGAAACAGATCTGAGAGAGACCAGGAGCAGAGGTGGTGCTTCTGGAAGGGGGCAGGTGCCAGGCATTTCCTTGACAGAGTCTGGCCTTGTCACTTAAGGAACCACTCAAACCACACCTCTGCTTTTCCAGTGAAATTTCTGAAAAGCACAATTTTCACCTTTGCCCTAGATGCCGCTCAGAAGGAGCCAGCAGAGCAGGGGAGCAGATCACCAGCAGGCCAGGTCTCCGCAGAGCACCCCACCTGCACAGCACCCCTCTGAGATGTTGGGGAGGGGAGTGATAAACTCGCTTGGGCATTCAGATCCTGAGGTACATGTAAAGTTGCACCCTCAGGAGATTATGGGGGTCCAAAATGGGGAGAAGTAGATGAGGGGCAAGGGTGGGTGGGAGTGGCGAGCAGAGGGGGAGATTAAGCGGGGCTGGGATGGAGGAAAGGGAGAGAGGAAGAGGAGATGGGGGGAGATGGTGGAGGGCAAAGATTGAGGAGAAAAAGATGGATGGGGAGTGGAGAAAGCCATAAAGGACAGAGGGTGCAGGGATGGGGCGCGAGGGAAGAAGGGAGGGGTCAGGCGCACAGGAAACGGCGGAGAAAGGCAGCGGAGGGCCCGGGGGAAAGCCTGACAGTAAGCGAACGGTCGCCTCGCCGAGACAGGGAGCGCGGGCGACAAGCCGCGGAGCCCCGAGACCCGGTGGGACTGCAGCGGCAGGAGGACCGCACTCCGGGACGCGGGCCCGAGGCGCCCGGCGCGTCGCCCCGTCGGAGCCGGGTCTGCAAGAGGCCGCCCGGCGCCCCGCGCCCCCGCCCTCCCCGCGGGCCCGCCCGCCTTACCTGGCCCTTGACCAGGCTGGCGGCGAACTGGCGCATGACCGCCTCCACGGTGTAGGCGCTGGACCAGCCGCGCGGCGTGAGCAGCTCCATGCAGATGGCGCCGCCGTCCAGCACGTAGCCGTTCTCCAGGCGCGGGCTGAGCACCCGCATGAAGGGCGGCGAGAAGGGGAAGTTGTCGGGGAAGGTGAGGTTGAGCAGGATGAACTCGGTGTTGGTCTCCTTCATGTCCTGCCACAGCACCGAGTCCTTGTCCACCTGGTGCAGCTTCACGTTCCAGTCGAAGAGGCTCTCGTCCACCAGCTCCACGGAGATGAAGCGGTCGCTGAGGCGCGCGATGTCCTGCAGCTCCTTCATGAGCCGCCGGCTGCGCACCTGCGTGCAGTGCTGCTGGCGCGCCGCGGGCACCAG
>NC_058409.1:146065529-146150836 GCF_002201575.2 Neomonachus schauinslandi
GGGGCGGAGCCGCGGGCTTGCCTGCGCCGTGCCGCCCCCGCCGCCCGCCCGCCGCCCGGCTCCCGCGGCGACACGCCACGGCCGCTGGGGGGAGACAGTAGCGCGCGGCGGGCAGGCCGGGCGCCGGGTGCGGGGTAGCGGCGCGGGGCCGAGCGTTTCACACAAGCGAGCCGCGGCCCGGGAGCTGCGGGAGAAGGGGCGCGCGCGCGCACTAATGGGCGTCGCAGAGGCTCAGGGTCCTTCGGCCCGGGATCCGGGCTCGCCACGGCCCCTGGCCCGAGCCTCCGACCTCCTTTAACCTCGTTAGAGCAATCCGGAGAGGAAGGGGTGTCGGGAAAGGGTAGAAAGCAACCTGTTTATGGATTCCCTGGGACCAGATGGAGCTCAGTATCCCACACAGCAGTCCTGGGCCGGCGGAGGCCCAAGACTAGGGGACAAGCAGCGGGGACGCTTTCATAAAGACCCATCCAGTAATCAGGGCCTGGCGGGGAGGATGCGGGAAGCGTGCTCGCTGCAAAACCCCTAAAGAATAGCCCTCTCGAGTCATGACTTTAAGGGGTGAACGTTACGCGAATTCACCCCCTCCAGCCTGGCTCCCCTCCTGCCCCACACGCCAGGGGGTCCCTGCGTTCAGAAAAGGGGAGGAGAGGCCCGCTGAGCATTGCCTTTTGGGTCTTTCCCAAAACTGTCGGAAACAGGGAAATGCATCCAGCGCTGGCGCCAGCGAGTGCTCAAGGCGCAGGGCGGGCCCCTCTGCGCGCCCCCCCCCCCCCCGGAGTTCCTGGCACCCGTGGCTAACCCTGGGATGCCCCGCGGTAGGGAAGGGGATCCTCCTCCAACCTGGAGGCTTCCACCGTTCTTCTCCCTTTCTGCCTTTAACCCATTGAAACTTATTTTTATCTGGTGAAATTTCAAGCAAAAAGCTTGTTCAGTGCTCCAGACGCTGGGATGACCCGAAGACCAGTGAAGCTCAGAGGTTTGCAGGAAGCGCGCTACCACTCAAGTTCCAGTGTGCGTGGCCAAACTGCGCAATGGTGAGAGGCGTGTCCATCTCCTTGAAATACTGGAGAAATTACCCCATAAACCTCAATGGCTAAAAACTATAAACTTCACCGCTCTCCCAGACTTAAGCCTCTGAGTTCATCAGCAGAGCGTGTTCATTCAGGTGCCACCATGGTTTTTTTTTAAAGCCTCTTTATCATTTTCAATTTTTCCAAATTATTAAATATTTTCACCGCGAAAAATAACTCTTCAGGTCACTGCGGAGACTAGTAGAGACCGAATGGGTCTGAAGCTTAGTTTTCTGGGGTTGCCTACAGGGAAAAAGAGGTGTTAGCCTAATCCTCACCAGCTTGGGGCACTGAGCTAGGTGCCTGCACCCTGAGGCAAGGTCCCCTGGAGAGAGGACTGTATACAAAGGTACATATCCTGGAGGCTGTGTTCAGGTGGGCAGGACTCAGAGCCCTTCAGGGGTCCAGGCAGGACCAGTGGTGGTGACCTAGTCTCAGCTGCAACTGACTGAAGGTCTCCTTGTCTGGGTCTTGTGGGCTTTTCTGGTGACCTCATTTTGTCCAGCTCTGTTTTGTAAGGATAGGTTGAGAAGGAAGATGATGATGTCTGTCTGTAAAGTACTGTGAGTTCATTTAATCTGCAAGAAGAGGGGTATGCGGTGGGTGGTGACATTGGGGGGTATGGGCAGGCATTACACGTTTTCTCATTTTATGGCCTCAGAAGCCCTCTCGAGTTTTGTGTGACCCATTGTACTGAGGAAGAAACTGAGTTCCAAAGATGCTCAACAACTGGCCCAGCTCAGCCTTGTGCTGCGACCTACACCCTGGTCCCCTCCCTGCCTCCCAGCCTTGTAGTCTGGGTTGACCAGCTGTCCCTGACAGCACAGTGCACAGCCAGGACTCTGACTGGGTGGGGTATCAACATCAGCCCCTGGCAGGTGAGCAAACCCCCACCAGAATGACTGTGACAGCCATTGCCATAGTTAGCTGAACTTGGGTGAGGGAGGCCTCAGGGAAACATTTGTGGCAGCGACAGTGATCATTTCTACCTGAAGCAGGGAAGTCATCCAGTGTGATTTGGGAATGGTGTAGCCAAAATCCCAGGTAGCTATCATAAAACCTTTATGTTTGAATGGGATTATTACTAGGGTGGTCACATAATTTATTATCTGAATGCAGATACTTTTTGAGAGTGAAATGCTGGCCAAAGCAGGACCGACCAACACCCAAGATGGTAGTCATCTTACTTAGTATCTATCCATCATACTTATAGCATCTCCGATCAGCTCTTGAAAGGGCTAAAGCCAAATGTTAGTGAAAAAAAAAGGAAAAAAAACCTAGATTTGTAACAAGAGGGGAAGCGGTAAGTAAATTATACCTAATCCACTTGAGGATGTATTATGCAGCAATAACATTATAGTTATGAGGATTATATAACAAAATGAAAATATTTATGATCTACATAATAATTTTAAGTGAGAAAGCAGAGCAAAATTATATCCACACTGTAGCTACAACAACATAAAACTATGCATAGGACAAAAGAGGAGTTGGAGAAAAATTTACATAGGAACAATTATGAGGGATCCAAACATTTGCTTCAGAGTCAGCATGGTAGGGAGATGCAGGGGTGGGAAGACTGGTATGGTTTGTAAACCTCCCTCATTCTTTCATCCCAGAAGGTTCTAGAAAGTTCTACCTCCCAGCAATGTGTAGAAGTTACCTTTTGTTGATATAGTTATTTTTTTACTTTGATTTTCAAATATTCTGAAAAGGAATATATTGCAGTTATAATGAAAAACTGTTAGCAAATTTAAAAATTAGCTTATTGAATAAGTTTACATGGAGACCGTTGAAATGAGAGCATTTAGTTAAATAAAATAATCTCTAAGGCAGTTGTGGGTCTCTTACTTCTCTGTTCTCAAGTAGTTATGGGGTGGGGAAGGGGATATTTTGGGAATGTCTACAGAAAGAGCCTTCCCAATCTACCATGGAAGGAAGGGAGGGAGGAAAAGAAGCTGGTTGTCTTAGTCACTGCACTGTCCCTGCCAATGACTCTCCCATGAGCATTTGAATCAATGGTCCTACGGGCCAGCTTTCTCCAGTTGCGGTTTTTATAGAGAGATGACGAAGTGGGGTTTGCCCATTTACTCTTTGCCTCAGATGACTACGTCCCAGTTTGTCTATTTCTTCATGAGCTCCAATCTTGTCGTCACAAAGGTGTCAACCATACCACCTCAAAATACCACTCCCAGCTCATACACACTGTTCATTCTCTCAAGCGAAGGTGTTAAGATTAGTATCAAAACTCAAAAACATTTCCTGCCAGAAGAGTTCACTCCAAGGCAGCATAGTGTGGATCTCTGATGTTAGCAGGTCACAGGGCAATTTATGCCATTCATTTATGGATCATCAAAGCTAGCACTTAGATGCACTCGCCGCATCCCAAGCACTATATATATTCACTTAATTTTCATTAAGTCGGTACCTACTAGGACGTGCTATATTTGTCTCCACTTTATAGATGAGTAAATCGAGGCACAGAGACATTGAGGTCTCAGCCAATCTGATGGAACAGCAGAACTTTGCGTTAGAAGATAGCGGCCCAATGAGGGTTCGTCTTGGGGAGGGAGGGAGCCACTTCAGAGGCAGTAACCATTCCCGGGGGGCTTCGAAGCGCTCAGGGTTGACAGTTCCCTCTACGTGCTCGTACCCCAGCCAGAGCAGGAGGATCTCCCTTGGGACAGTTCAGCAGTATAATTCGGGTGTCATTCAGGCCGTGTAGCCTCCAAAACAAATTTCTGACCATCCTGGAGATTCTTCGAGTGACATCTATACATTCCTTTTTGGTTGATAAACTCTATAGTTGGTAAGCAAGAACTCTGACTTCTCTAACTGGGATCTGAATGTGACTGCCCCAGCTTGGAATGGTGTCCCCACAGAGCACATGTTCTGGGAGCGTCCTTCACCACATGCTCTCCCTCACTCCTAGCTTGAGGGCCCCTCACACTGCTCTTAGTTTTCAAAGCTTTTCTTCAGTGACCAACCCAGCTCGCTGTTTTTCCATCCAAACCTAACTCAGGGTGGTGCGTGGATTTTATGTTCTCGCCAACTTGGATCAATCAGTAGAGGCTGCCAAGGGTGCGGTGAGGGGGGCTAACGTCGGGCTTGGAGAACATGGTCGTCAATTACAGTTGTCTGCCACAAGTGACCATCTCCAGGATGGTCAGAAATTTGTTCTGGAGGCTACAAGGCCTTCCAAGTACCAGGCTGTCTGACTTAACATCAAGAATTCTGGAAGAAAACACCTTGGTTAAACGAATTCATATATGAAATTTTAAGTAATGCATGGTTCCCTAGGAGTGTTTATAATTTAAGAGAGTGTGTCTTGCATTAGTTAGAACACTGGTTAAGTTGCTTTAACAAAAAGTAATTCAGAGGTTCCAATAAGAAGTTAATTTCTCTGGTACGTAATGGGGCAGGGCAGTTACCACATTGCTTTCTCAGTAGCTTCAGTTGCTGTCTTCTCCTGGTTTTGGAAACGATTGTCCTTAAATGTCCTGGAGGTTAGATACACCACCTTTACTCATACCCCATGCCACACCTGCCCCAAGGGAGCCTGGGAAGTGCAATCTTGCCCTGGATAGCAGGTGCCAACTTCCACTCACTAGAAGGAAGCAGGGAGGTCTGGACTCTGGGAGTCACTTAGAAGTCCCTACCACATGCATTCTCCTAGTAGAGTTTTTAAAGCTCAATTTAGGAGAGTGGAACTTGTGGGATGAAGGGTTTTGGAACATGCATGGAGGCAATCTTGATTTGGCATTTCCTCTGACCTGCACCCGAGCAATTCCCCACTCTGCCCTTCGGATTGGGACACAGGTTTCTGCTAGTACAAATTAACACCATCTTGCAATTCCTTTGGGGTATATGATCTCTCCTCTTGGATCCAACATGGCATGTGTCCCCTCGGGGTGAGCCATGCTCCGGGTTTGGTGACAATGAAAAGTGGTGGCTGAGGGCTGAGGACAATAGGCCCTCCCTTCACAAGGCAACTTCTCTGGGCAAGATTATTCTGGGTCTTCAGGCAAATGGAGGCTAGCGTCCTCAACCCGGCGAGGAGAAATTACTTCTCGGGTAAGGGATAGTCAAAGGACTCTAGGGTCGTAGGTTCTCAAAGCTTTCTGAGTCAACCCAATGGACTCATTTCATTTGTCAGGGTGATATTTTTCCCAACTGATGCCCTAACTCTCACATCAGAGGGTCGGCAAGGCCGTGAATTCAAAGTAATATTTAATTCTGCAACTCCAAGAATCAAATTTGGGGATTGATTTTCGGTTGTACCACTCCTGCAGCTTTAAGAGTCAGGATAGGCTTTAGGGCAATCACTGAGTGTCCTGCGGGCTCTGACCCTTCTTGAGCTCAGAGTTCGGATCCCGAGGCTCGCTGTTTTTCTCCTGTAAGCCTGTCCCTGGCAGTCAGACCAGCCCTCCCGTGCACGCCCAGTGGCGTCTGCATTCCTGCTCCGAAGGCCAAGGGCATAGTTACTTGCTCCCTGCTCCCTGTGTCCTTCATCTCAAACCCCAGAGGGTATGATCACAGAGTGGTGACGCTGCTACTTTACAGCATGGGTGTGGAGCCCATCACCAGGCTCAAGCTCAGTGCTGTTAGGGAGTCTGCCCAGGCTTGGAACCTGCTCCTGGGTCTTAATCAGGGTCTGATGAGGAACACGGAGACACGCTGTGTTTCCATGCAAGAGGTTCAATCCAGATAACTGGTGACAGCATGCTGAAATGTTTGAGAAACAAAAGAAGAAACGGGGGTCCCAAAGAAGCCAAAAGAAAGCGGGGTGTTACCCTATGGTGTGAGCTGACCACCTCCGGGAGAGGGAGCTCAGGGGCGACAGGTGAAGCTGCTGTGGGAGCTGGAAGGGCAGCAGGTGCGCCGCCCCAGGGCCCCTAGTCCACAGCTGCTTGGCCTCCACTGTGGCTGGAGCATCCCCGGGGAGCCAGCCTCGCATCACAACGCCTTGGTTCATTCGGGACCTCGGAGAGTCAGGTGATCCCCTGCGTGGCAGTATGCGTGTGTGGCTTGCCTGGAGGCCCCGGGGAGAACCATCACCCGCGGCGATCTCTGCACAGCTCCTCTTGGGCTATGCTTAGCTTTTGGGCATTGAAGGAAGGGTCTGAGACAGCTTTTGTAATTACGGAATATAGACTGGCACTTGAAGGAATGCTTGAGTGATGCAATGAGTCATGCATTCTTTTCTGAAGAAGAAACCACTTGTCGTAAAGAGATTTCCAGAGATAATCATCTCATTTTTCCTGTCCTTTTCATCTTCGCTTGAGGCAAAGGCAACTACTTTCTGGTTGTGTGGAAGTGTGAAATGACAGCTGATATTGTGTGTCAAGGTGGCATCTCTATTCAATGTTACCTTAAATATTTGGTCTAAATATAGGTCAGAATATAGTATTCTGAGAAAGGAAAGTCAGTTCTGCTTCCTGGCACAGCTGAGGGGTGGTGAGTGGAATATTATAATTAGCTGAAACTGAGAACATGTATTATATTTATCTTAGGCATTTTCAAAGCATTAGAATGTAATGGGATCTTTTGAGCCTCTTTGCTGTTTATCTCACCACCAGTGTAAGACAGTAAATGTTTTTTTGCCTCATGTCAGCTTTGAAAAATATAATTGAAAATAAACCATGCGTATTTCATGCTCAAATATAGCATCTTATTTTAAAAATTATTTTAAATAGAGGATTAATTTACATACAGTGAAGTGCACAGATCTTAACTGCACATTTCAGTGGATTTCAAAAAATGTACACACCTGTGTAACTTACACCCCAATCAAGATATGGACTTTGGTTCCTTTCTGGTCCAGCCCTCCCCACCCCACCCTACCCCTCCACCAGAGGCACCCTCTGTAGTGATTCTTATCGCCATATAGTAGTTGGTCCATGTTGTGTGTGTGTTGATAGTTCATTTTTATTGATGAGCAGAATTCATCACGTGAACGTTCCACGACCCGTTTATCTACCTTCCTGCGGAAGGACCTTGGGCTGCTTCCAATTTTGCATACTGTGCACACAGCTTCTATGTACACTCACAGGTCAGTCTTCCTGGACATATGTTTTCACTTCTCTTGGGTGTATGACAAGGCGTGGCATGGCTGTGTCCAAGGCTAGGCATATGTTTAACTTTACGAGAATCTTCTAAACGCTTTTCCAACTTGACTCTACCAGCTAACACTCCCACCAGCATGACTGCCAGAAAACAAGAAGAGGCTCATCTGTGAACATGAAATTTGGAGGAGCCCTTGAAAGACAATAGCAGATTGGAGCAGACTGTCAGAGAATGGAGAATCCACCGCACAGAAGCTCTTCCACAAAGCTTGGGGCTGTTCCACAGTGAGTGGAGATAAAGAACAGGAAGGGGTTCCAGAGAGTCACCAAGCTGATCCTGGCTGTGTCAGCAACAGAAAGTGTTGGAAGATGTCCCCAAACTTAGGAGAAAGTGTAGGTGTACCTAGAGACCCCAGGATGAGGGGGAAGCTGCTCACCTGGTTGACCAGTACCAGTTCAGTCCTTCTGGAAGGATACCCCTCACCCTCAGTCGTGGGAGACAAGAAATTCAGATCAGCTTCCCTCAGGATTCAGGCAGGAATTCCCGAAGAATCACAGATTCACAGTGAATAAAACTCCGCCAAACGTTTGAGAAAAAGTGACTCTAAACAAAGAACTCACATCTGAAACAATGATAAAAGAACAAAACCAGAGATTTTAATATATGCAACGATTATCTTCAAGAGCAACGGGAGATAAAATTTGGTCTGCTATCTTTTAGTGGATAGCATTTTTTTTTAAAAGATTTTATTTATTTGACAGAGAGAGACCCCGAGAGAGGGAACACAAGCAGGGGGAGTGGGAGAGGGAGAAGCAGGCTTCCCACGGAGCAGGGAGCCCGATGCGGGGCTCGATCCCAGGACCCTGGGACCATGACCTGAGCCGAAGGCAGACACTCAAGGACTGAGCCACCCAGGTGCCCCTAGTGGATAGCATTTCTGAAAGCACTCTTACTGAAGGATTGAATGCGTGTGCGGATGAATTAATCCAGGATTGCGTATTTAAGTAGAAAAGCCTGTGTCCTGATCACAGCAATCCCCACCGGGGACGCTGCCTCTCCGGAAACATGTTTTGCAGGTTTCCTTGCGTAGAAATGCAGGCGCTCCAGGCAGGGAGGGGCAAGAGTCCCACCTGAGTCGTCATTTTATGGTGGTGGTGGTTGTAGTGGTGATTCAGGCACCCCACTGTCCTATGTATTTGCTTTTTAAGCTGGGGATTGATTCTCAATGGCAGGTGGGCAGCCAGCCTCTGAGAGATCCCACGTTGCTTGGAGCCACGTGACCCCACAAACTGTAGGACCACGTGTGGGAGAGACACCACTGGTTGCCCCACACTGGAATGAGTCATGACTGACGTTTAACAGCCAAGACCAAGGCCATGCCACAGGGTCGCTGAGCTCAGCTCTTTTCCTGGAATCCCTGGCGGGGGGTTAGGGAAGGGTTATATCCATAGCGTGTGACAAGAGCCCCTGACAGACAGACAAATCAGCTGCCCGGGCGGCTCTGGCGTGGAAGTCTTTCAAACACACAGAAAGGGCTAGAGGTGGAGAGCAACAGCTTAATTGAGAGTAAGTGTGAACGAGGGGAAAAAAGATGGGACGAGTCAGTGTCCAACATCATGACAATCTTGATGGAATGCAGAGACCCTAATTAAGGCCTAAGGCTGTGACTGTCCCATCATGATTCTAGAATCCCACAGTATTCCCAAAGTGCAAGAGTGTTTAACTGGATGAAAACAAGATATTTGGGGAATGACGCCGGTGGTTCAAGACTTCAAATATTTATTTCAGGAGCAAATGGTATTTTTGGATTTCTGTTGCTGACTCTTAGTTGCCTCTATACCGCTAAACCCATGTTTGGGTTTCATTTTGTCCTTTATCTTGTTAAAAATGTAAATTTTAATTATAAACATTTCTGCAAGAAATGTATGTGTTTTGGACAGATGGCTTATGTGGGTGGGCTGTTACATACACAAGCACCATGACAGAAAAATCTATAGTAATTCATTAGAAGCAAGTGGACCCTTTTAAAAAAGTGTCTCAAATGTCCCATTACCGTGTTTGCAAGGGTGGTGTATTTTAGTGCACAACGATGTTGTGATGACCCTTTTCTCTTTGCTTTAGACTTGCATCTCTCTGTTGAAACCAGCTCTCTGAGTCAACAAACAAGCCTCGGCCGGGCTGTTTGTTGTTCTGTGGGCAAGCAAGCCAGGATAGCGAGGCTTTCTCTTGTGAGCATGGGCGCTGCATCCCACAGGACTCCCTGATGCCTGATGCCGCCCTTGCCGCTCTAAGTGGCCTTCTTTCCCTTCCAGTGCCTTTGGTTTGGGCCTGGATGGCTCAGGGGCAGCACTCACCCTTCCTGCCCTGAGGGTGGGTGACTGGTGAGTGAGCATCCAGGCTGAATTGGCATTTAACTCTGAAAGTGTTCAAGGTTTACCATATAGTCTTTACCCTTTCTCCATGCGTGGCATGGGGCTATTTGCTTATTATTGTCCTGCCCTCATTTGGCCTAGTCTAGTCTTGTCTCTCATTATCCAGAAAATGCTAAATTGACTTCACTTCTTTCTAATAAGCTTTGACCTACAGCATTAAAATTCTGTCCTACAGTGTCCTCTACTAATGAAAGGTAACCCCCTCGCTCTGCCACAAACTATTCGTTTCCATGAAACATTTTATAGGCAGGAAGGCATTATTCTGGGCTATGGCTGGAGCACTTGATAGGAAGCCATCTTTTAAGGAAAGGGAATGATCCTCTAAGTCTTTGGGAGTAACCAATACTTGACTATTCCAAAAATGGCTGGAACTCCCCCTCCCGCTGGGATGTGGCCAGACCTGGAGGCCACTTTCATCCCAACCTGCCTGGTGTGCCACCTGCAGAACAGCCCAAACCTTACTGCTGCCCTTTGCATTCACGAGTGGGGGATGGGGGAGGCGTATACCACCTCCCTCTGAAGCCAGCACTCTGCAACCTCATCTTTTCTGAGAATATATTCTATTTTCCTAGCTCTGCTTTTTCAACTCGGCAGCAACATGTTTCTTGAAAAGAGATCTTATTCAGAGTTAGCCTCTGCAGAATAAAATTTGAAAAGATAGATATCACTTCCTCAAAACAGATAACTTAAATAGATAAGCCACGCATTGTACACACACACACACACACACACACGTATTTTAAAAAGCAATTACCATCTGCCTGATAGAGAGGAATAACTCTGTGGGAATTGAGGTTTATTGTGTAGCTTTATAATTAGGATGCCTCTGAACAGACTAATATCCTTATCAGAATTCATGAACAATGCCTTCTAATATTTTCCTTTTGTTTTCAAACTCACTATACAAACAACATTTTGGTGTTTGGATAGAAGTATTTAGAATGTTGTCCTGAAGGGCAGAGCATTTTTTGCCGATATGTTTATATTTTTTGAGAGTTGGAGGAAACACTCAAGCTGAGGTGTGGATCGTTCTCGATTGGTATCAGCCATTTTACTCTCATGAAATGTGTGTGTTGAGCTACCTGCCCAGTCCGAGCACGGGGTTCAGGTGTGGGCTAACTGAGAAGCAGGGGGGATCCAGCCCTCCTGTTCACCTCATGGCCCCCAGGGCCCCCTCCCTCACCTTTCTCTGTCTCCCCACCGCCCCCTGCTTCCCTCCCCCCGTTCTGTTCTCTGTGCTGGAAAATGATCTCTCCTTCATCCTGAGGGGCTCACCCCGCTGAGACTCCCTTCGCTCACCTTCCTCAGTTTACCTGTGGTCCCCCAGAGTGCCGGTTATTTGGATTATTCAGCCACATGTACATGAGCGTGGTTCAGGGGTGAGGGGAAGGCTGTGTCCCTCCTCACCCCAAGACACACATCTGCAGATGTCCCTTGTCATGGGCTGAACTGTGTCCTC
Organism: Neomonachus schauinslandi; assembly: GCF_002201575.2. Classification (NCBI taxonomy): domain Eukaryota; kingdom Metazoa; phylum Chordata; class Mammalia; order Carnivora; family Phocidae; genus Neomonachus; species Neomonachus schauinslandi. The sequence goes on from NC_058409.1 coordinate 146,076,557, forward strand.
CCCACCTTCCAAACCCACACGGCGACATCTTAACCCTCAGGACTTCAGACTGTGTTTGTATTTGGAGCGGGGGCCTTTGTAGAGGGAATTAAGGCAAAATGAGGTCATTTGGGTGGGCCCTGATCCAGTACAAGCGGTGTCCTTGTGAGAAGAGATTAGGATACAGACCACACCACAGAGGGGAAAGCATGGGAAGACAGGGAGAAGCTGACCGTCTTCGAGCCCAAGAGAGAAGCCTCCGAAGAGACCAACCCTGCTTCCAGGGTTGATCTTGGATTTCTATCCTCCAGAACTGTGAGAAAATGGTACTTGGTTATGGCAGTCCCAGTAAACTAGCGCACCCCGCTGACGGAGTGGACCAAAACGGGCCTGCGCTTGTGCGGAGCATGGGGACACCTCTGAGCGTGGATTCCGTGTCTACTTGAGGTGGCTGTGGCTTCCATTCTCCACCCCGTCTCTGGCTAGTTTGGGAAACACTGTGTTGTCAAGGCTCACTTTGCTAGAGGGTGCCTGCCTGGCTCAGGTGGTTAAGCGTCTGCCTTCGGCTTGGGTCATGATCCCAGGGTCCTGGGATCGAGCCCCACATCAGGCTCTCTGCTTGGGGGGGGACCCTGCTTGTGCTCTCTTTCTCTTGCCATCAAATAAATGGATAAAATCTTTAAGAAATGATAAAGTCTGCTAGAGCACAGAATGTGGTTGTCCTTGAAACACTCACTATTGTGTGCGGGGCAAAGGCGCCCAGTGGCCTTTGAAACTTTAGCATACGGAATGATTTCCTGGCCATTCATTCAGCACTTGGTCTCACCATCCCTCAGACAGACAGATACACACACTGAACCTCTGTCCCCAGAGGGCTCACTTGCTTTTTGTTTTGCTGGTACCACTGGAGATTCCCCTTGCTTATCCCAGGATGTGGTGCTGGAGTTCTGGGTGGAACTAGGAGGGACCTGGGACAGAGGGGGCAGGAGAGGAAGCTGAGTCCTATAGCTCTTCATGTCTCTGTTGGAAAGCGCATCACATTAATGGATGGTTGTGCTTATTCTTTTCCCCAAGTGAGTTGTGAACTGCCTGTGAGCAGGGACCTCACCTTCTCTTCTGGAGCTCTCAACACTCAGCAGGACACCTGGTGCCCTAGGGGCTCACTAAGGGCTTAGGGATTGTGCTGATGGGGACTGTGTCCTTAGTGGAGGGTGTAAGGGGCAGAGGGGACCTTCCCCCCAAGAGGGACCTTCCCTCCTCTCCCCTCTCCTCCCCTCTTTTCTCTCCTCCCCACTGCCCTCCCCAGCCTTCCCTTCCCTTACCCAACATAGGCAATGCACCTAGTGAGATAAAAAGGGTTTTTTCCCTTCCCTGTCCCCTCACACTGTTATTGAAGGGTGGAAGGGTCAGGCCCCCAGGGCTCTGTAAGAAGGAAGGGTGGAGGAAGAGCAGGGCCAGAGGTGTGGCCCAACTGAGCTGAGCCCGGCACCTGTCGGGGTTGTGGAGGCATTATGGGGCTCCTGGCTCCCCTGCTCCCAGCTGGATGAGCCCCGAAGACAATCTAGTCCAACCCCAGGTTTCAGAGACAGGCTCCTAAGCCACAAGGCCTCTTGGAAAGGCTTCAGGGATAGGAACAAAAGCAGTCCCCTGGGCCTCCGGTTAGCTGTCCCTGAGCCTAGGGCTGCATCAGGTTTGGCTGGAATCTGCAGTCTCCCACACATCTCCGCCAACCCTACAGCCTGGGCATCTCTCCAGAGAATGCAGAAGCAAATGAGGAGCCAGCTCTGGCATGGAACCAAAGTGGGCTATTTTTAAAAGTAATACACAAAAGCTGTACCTGGGACATAGAACGGGTCTGCGTACAGAGCGGAAAGTGTGATCCATCTCCTGACGATATGCAAACGTCACTGAGTCTGAGGTCATGAGGACAGGTGAGATCTGATTTAAAGGTCGCAGATTTGCTGAATTTTATAAAACAATAAAATTGAAAAATATTCAGATTTGGGACAAATATTAATATATCCAGATTTGAAAATTGTGTTAAAATAGAAATAGATGAGTGGAGAAATCTGGAAACTCTGCCTGAATATATTACCCCATCTTCAAGGAGATTTCCCTGAATTGGTGGTTGAGTTGTGTTTATGTATTCTTAAATGTAACTACCCCAAATCCTGTCACTTCCTGAGCTGGCTTCATCCACTATCAGTTTCATCTGCTTCCTTCCTTCCTTCCTTCCTTCCTTCCTTCCTTCCTTCCTTCCTTCCTTCCTTTCTTCTTTCCTTCCTCCCTTCCTACCTTCCTTCCTCCCTCCCTCCCTCCCTCCCTCTCTCCCTTCCTTCCTTCACCTATTTCTCTTAGCTAAGAACATCTAAACTTACAAATTATCAAGCCTGGGAAAATCTGTGGCCCATTCAGTTGAATTTTGTCTTTGAGTAGAGTACCAAGAATTTCACATTAATTTGACAAGCAATTGTTGATTGACTGTTAAGTGAGAGACACAGAATTAGGCCTAGTCTCAAGGTAGTTTCTAGAAAGATATGACTGTCCTTTCTTTTTTTTTTTTTTAAAGATTTTATTTATTTATTTGACAGAGAGATAGAAGAGCACAAGCAGAGGGAGTGGCAGAGGGAGAGGGAGAAGCAGGCTCTGCACTGAGCAGAGAACCCGATGTGGGACTCGATCCCAGGACCCTGAGATCATGACCTGAGCCGAAGGCAGACGCTTAACCATCTGAGCCACCCAGGCGCCCTGACTGTCCTTTCTAATGTCAATTTCAGAAACATGCCGTGAACAGCCTACTTTCCTATAAGAATGTCATTAACAATATTATTAATACATTTGTATAGCATCTTGTGAAGCAGTATTTATTCTTAGCTTCGAGTAACTTTTGTGAGCATAGAATTCTGTATATCTACTCATGACTATATGAGGCTGGCTGTCCTTCTTTAAGCCTTAAACTTGCTTTTTTCATGCTTTGGCAAGGCTTTTTGATTTTATAAGTAGAAGCATTTTGGCAAGTAGTCTATTGGATTGATTCTATGGACACCATGAAAATTTGGGGCACATTATTTAACCTCAGGAAACTTAACTTTCCTCATCAATAAAAACAGGGTAACAGCCTGCCTCCAAATGATTGCAGCGAGCATTCGATATAATACATTCTCCCAAATTCCTGGCACATATTAGGCACTCAGTCAATATTTGTGGCTACTCTCTTAGTGATCTAAAAGACATTGATGACACTCACCTTTACCCCTATTTTCATTTCAGGTGTCTAAAGCTTCATTAATTCAACCCAGGGTTTTCCAACTTTGATATTATTAACTTTCTGGAAGTTAACAAATACTTCTTTGTTGTGGGGCCATCATGTGCATTCTGGGGTGCTGAGAAGCATTCCTGGTCTCCACCCACCAGCTTCCAGGAGTAGCTCTTGCCCCAGTTGTGAGGACTACAAATGTCTCTGGATGTTGCCGGATGTTCCCTGGGGACAAAATCACCACTGGCTTTGACCCCTGTTTTAACCTAAAAGGATTGAGTTTCTAGTTAGAGACCTTCAGGCATATAGCCAGTCCAGAGAAGCCTCCAGACGCCAGGACTGCAACTCCCCATCTTGTCTCTGTGTTCACCTGTCTCAGCCCTAAGAAGGATGGGCACTTAGCATAGAAGAGACTCTACCCAGACCTACTTTGGCACTGAGTAGTATTATTAGAGACTTGGGTGAAAGAACGTGGTTTTGAGGCTGTGACTACCCCTAAGGAAGCTACTGGGTGCTGGGAATTTATCAAATCCTCAATTCCTTTGACCATTCAATCATAACTTTGGTGAGTATTGAATTCTATATATTTACTCATGACCATGTGAGGCTTTCCTTCTTTTAGTCTTAAAAGAAGCCTTCAAAGAAGTCTTTTTAGAGAAATGTTGGGAGAATTTTATGAACTGTAGTTTTATAAAGTGTGTTAACTTTTTTATAGTTCTCCTATATTAAAATGTCATTTGATTCAAGATATAGGTCTATATATCAATAAATCCTTCCATCCTTCCATCCATCCATCCATCCATCCGTCAAAGATCTCTAGGGGAAAGCTCTCTAAAAAGGCAAAAGGCTAATTGTGTCTTAATCAGGTTCAGAGAGACTTTAGGGTCTCCAATATGATATACTTTTAAAGATTTCATATTTAGGTATTTATAAATATAATTACATTGTATATACATATTATGATAAAATTATGATTATTCTATAATAATTAAATAGTATAAAAATAATTATGTTTAGTGCAGTTATAATATGCAATATATAACTTATACCATACAATATTATTATATGTCATTTACATACATGTGTATGTTGTCATAAAGGACATAATTAGAATAAGACGCTCTAGGTATATATTCCCCAGTAGGATGGCATTAGGCTTTGCACTAGTACATGTTAGGAAGAAGGAAAACATCATTCCTGTTCTCAAGGACATTTTGATCCAGTAGAGCACAACATATGAATTACCATAGCACATTTTTAATAAAAAAAGAAGCCTAATGTAAAAACATTATTAAATATATTTTTTTGAGTAAAAAGATGGATTAGTAATAAAAAGGCTGTTATTTGCTTTATGAAAACTTATTTCCCTCTGTTCTGCCAGTCAGTGCTTTCATCATACTTTTTTTTTTTAAGATCTTATTTACTGGGGGACCTGTGTCTCTCTCTGTCAAATAAATAAATAAAATTCTTAAAAAAAAATCTTATTTATTTATTTGACAGAGAGAGACAGTGAGAGAGGGAACACAAGCAGGGGGAGTGGGTGAGGGAGAAGCAAACCTCCCGCTGAGCAGGAACACCGATGCGGGGCTCGATCCCAGGACCCCAGGATCATGACCTGAGCGGAAAGCAGACGCCTAACGACTGAGCCACCCAGGCGCCCTCATTGTACTGTTTACCCTCTGAGAAAACACTTTCATCTGTACCTGTGATCGGAGGTTTCTCTAGATCCCATTCCATGAAGAATCCTACACTGGTTGGTTTCACCTAACTTGTGCCTACTTTCCTTCGTTACTTATACATTTTCAAAATTATTTCTTAATCTCTCGCTTGTCTGAAGGGCTTTTCCCTACTGTGCAAAGGTTTGAGTCCAGTGGGTTGAGCTTGATCAGACGCTGGAGTTTTTACTGAATGAAGACGCACTCAGTGTCACAGCGACCCCCAGAAACGGCTTCGCTGGACCCCCTTTCACTCACCGGTCCCGCTTGCTTCCCGTTTACCAGAGTTGTGGCTTTTGTCTACCACCCTCTATAATCTAATTCTGAAGTCAAATTACTCTTGCTTCATTTGAGTCCGACAGGCTTGCTGTTAGTCAGTTTTGCAAGTGTGAAAAATACCTTGTTCACTTTTCGTACAGAATTTCCCCTTTCTTATCAAATGACAAATTCCAATGAATTAAAATGTAACAGAAAGTAACCACCTTACATCCTTGGGATTAGCAGACTGTGTTTAAAACTCTTCCTCTCAACCTGAGGAAGCCACATAAAGATTTCATTCACTCACTCCTCCATTCACTCACTCATTCATTCATTCAAGGGACATTTGTTAAATGGGATAGACTATGCTAGGATTTATAATTGAAAGAAAGAAAGAAAAGAATGGGACGTAATACTGGGAATTCAGAGGTTTATATTCTCGTTCAGCTCTTCTCAACCTGGTGACACACAGACTCATCTGGGCGGGGGTCTTGGGAAAATCAGATGTCCACTTCCTGAGGGAAAATTAAACAGAACCTCTTGGGTAATGCTCAGCCATGGGTGGTTGAAAATCTCCCCAGGCGTACTGTGCAGCCAGGCTGGGCTTGCTGGCCCGGGTGGACAGGGGGTAAACAGCCGCCGCTGTGCCGAGCGTCCTCACTCAGGTGTAGCACGCTGGCCTTGTCAAGGGGGCCCGGACCCTGCCTGGGAGCTCGGAGAACCACTCTCCCTGGCAGCAGGCATGAACTCATCATCCTCCTAAGGAGCAGCCTTTCCACACAGTCTGCCTGTCCTCCTGTTCGGTGGCCCATCCACGGTGGTGCTGTGGACAGCGCCCGAGATGGCCCGTTTGGCCCACTGAGTGGCTGGAGCAGAGCATGGCCCAGTGTGGACAGTGCTCTGCTCCAGGGCCCTACGCTGGCTCTTGCACCCCAAGGGCGCCTTGCTGGGCACGGGGCATGTTCTGAGAGAGGGCCGACCTGGGTCCCTTGGTGCAATAATCCCGGGAAATGTGGGACTTGGCAGAGTCACCAAGGGTCACTCCCGGGCTAGACTTGGCTTGGTGGTAAGACAGCCATAGTCTTCCTGGAGGGTGTCAGAGGGTCTCCTGAAGGACTCACACACCTGGCTGGGACAGGCAGCAAGCTGACCACCACTGCCCTGATCACGGACTCCTGACGGGAACTCCACAGAGAGCCAGGGCTGTGGGACCGGTGGGTCCCTATCACCCTTGAGAAGCCTGCTTAGAAGCAAAGCTAATCACAACTTCTTTCTCCTCTGGTTTGTTTCAATCCTCTAGATTGAAAGGCTTGGGCCATTAATGGCCATTCTTAAAGTAGATTGATGGGGACGCACCTGCTTCATAAAACTCACCCTTTTTAGCTCCCGGGAGGATCCAAAGTAGTCTTAAGTGGGGTGGTAGATGGCTGCGTGTCGAGGTTTTGTCTCTTGCCTCTGGGTTCTTCCCCTCCTTGGCCCTCCAAGTGTGTGTCCTTAATTGTCTCACGGCCCACGCACGTTACCTCTCCCCGGTGAGGGCTTTGTGTAACAGAAGGAGCCGAGCCAGGCAGATGAGCAGGAGTTCAGGGAGCTGCTGAAGGAGAGAGGAGACAGCCGGCCGGTGGCGATACAAACCTCAGGCTGGACCCGCTAGCCCGGCGCCCTCGCTCGTCCCACAGCCGGCCAGGTGACACGGGGCCCGGTGTCGCCCTGTGTCGCCCTGTGCCGTGGCCTGGTCTCCCGCAGTGACCCTCCAGCCCGCACTCCAGCCGCTCACTCCAAGTCCCCACTCGTGGGCAAATCAGGCGGGCAGGCAGGGGGAGGCATGTCATCTGGCCCGCCCATAAAACTGAGGAGCTCATCCGTTCTCAGAGGAGTTTTGTTTGTTTGTTTTGTTTTTTGGCCTAAAATGAATTCAGCTTCTTACCATCAGCAAAATTTTGCTGGGATGGGTTTTAGCTAAACGGGCTGTGCCTTGCCACGGCACCCCAGCTGAATCACAGCTCAGAAGACGCCTGGCTAAGAGGAAGCGGCTCAGGCTCAGTGTCCCCGGGCTGCTGGAACAAAGTGCCACAATCCGGGTGGCTTGAAGCAACAGGACCTGTTCTCTCCTGGTTCTGGAGGGCAGACATACGGCATCAAGGTGTTGGCAGGGCTCCAAAGCCCGATCCTTCCGTGCCTCCCCCTGGCTGCAGGCTCCGGCTGTCCAGGCATTGCTCAGTTTGCAGCTGCTGGGCTCTGGGCTCCGCCAACATCACAGGGTGACCTCCCTGGTGTCTGTCATCACATGGCATTCCCTTTTCTTTCTTTTTTTTTTCTTTTTCTTTTTTTCTTATGAGAGAGAGAGAGAGAGAGCACATGAGAGGGGGGAGGGTCAGAAGGAGAAGCAGACTCCCCGCTTAGCAGGGAGCCTGATGTGGGACTCGATCCCGGGACTCCAGGATCATGACCTGAGCCGAAGGCAGTCGCCCAACCAACTGAGCCACCCAGGCGCCCGGCATTCCCTTTTCTTATAGGGACGCTACTCTTCTGATTAGCACTCACCCTCACGGCTTCCTGTTAGCTCCATCACATCTCTAAAGAGCCTATTCACAAATAGGGTCACATTCACAGGTACCAGGGGGCAGGACTTCAATCTATCTTTTTTTTGGGGGGGGTGGGTCACAATTCAACCTGTAACAGAAGGTGAGAGAAAATGAGCTCGAATGCTTGTGTGGGAGACGTCAGACCCTGAATGAAATAGTAAGAAGGGGATGGTGCTGATGGTGAACGCCATCCTGGGGGCCCACGAGCCGACCCTGTATTCTATTAATTCGCTGATGATCACAAGCCTCTGTCTACCACTGTTGTTCCATGAAATACAATCCAATTGCCGTGAGACTGCTTTTGCATTTGTTAAGATGGTATTAAGTCATGGACATCATTTAAATTGACAGAATATGCATGTCTTGATTTGTAGGGCAAAGCACACAGTCTGTCTTGCATGAAGAGTTTTGGCCAGACTGGGAGGTGGACGTGGGTCAAGGTGAGCAAGCTGAAAAATGAGGAGGGAGAGTGATGACTTCATCAGGAGTTTTGACTCAGCCACAAGCTTCTGAGTCAGGGTCCTGGCAGCACACGGGTCCTCTGGGTCCTCATTCATCTGAGGTTCATGTGACGAGGCTCATTGCCCTTGAAGCTGTCTTCACCAAGATGAAAGAGTCAATTTACCCATGCAAGTTGTGCAGGGTCACTGCCTGCTTCAAAGACAAGAAATTCTGTATTGCGAAAAAATAGAACACAAATAATCAGATACAGGATCTCTAATACCATAATAACAACACTCAGAAAAATCACTACAAAGCCGAAGGGCTGTGCTTGTCCCTTAATTGAAAATATAAAATTGTACGTGAAAGCAAGTTTCCCAATAACATGTTTGTAACCCACCAGGTTTTCTCTAGGGTAACGGTAGAGCTCTTAGAGACTTAAAAGAGCTAAGGTAAGGCTAATCTACTGTAATTACAAGGATAAAGAGAGGTGACTGGAGGTAGCAGGTTGGGCTGGTAAAGTGGCCCGTTGGAACTGGTCAGACCTCCAGCACCCCACTGTGTGGGCAAATTGTTTCAATGTCCTGCCTGCTACTTCGTACAAAGGGGAGTAAATGCAGCCTGTGCCTGGTGGTGCAGCCCTTACATCTGAGGTTGTGCACAGAGAATTTTGCTCCACCCTCATGACCTAAGCACCTCCCAAGGGCCCCCCGCCTCATTTCATCACACTGGAGGTTTAGGCAGGCGTCTCGCAGGTTCAGGCTCTTTGCCTGGTTGGAGCCACGTGGCGCCCCCCACAAACCGAGCATCCACTCCCTGAACGCCATGGTGCCCGAGGACCACAGAGGGCACGGGCATTCAACGCAAAGAAGCCCTTTTAGCAGCTGCCCTGCTGTTGCTTTCTCTGTTTCTATTAGTTAGATCTATAAAAAGACTAGAACATCTTGAAGATCGGGAACGCGTTTGGGTGCAGAACAGCCACTGAAAAATCCCCCCAAAGCAGAGTTGGGAGTGTGTCTCTGACATTACAGCCTGTAACAATGTATAATTATATGAGATATTATTAAATTGTAAAATGTGAAGCAGGAAAAGCATGTGCTTGGGAAGCTTGGTCTCCTGCGGCTGTAATCACCAACCTCTCTGCTGGGTGACATTGTATTTACAGAAGAGAATGTTGGGCGGGCTCTCTCTTGCTGTCGTTGTAATGGGAGACCTGTCCCCAAAACATGCCAAGGTGACAAAGCCAGCATCAAAAAGAACACTCATCTTATTTGGTAGCTGATGTTTTATTTGCACGATGATGTGATGAGATTAATCGTTTGATTATAATAAGCCCCACTGGAAAGCTAATGATTCCTTCTTTCCTTCCTATTTTCTTCCGTGACTTTCTTCTGGTCTCTACAATAGAATTATTCACAGGCTTCAGCTAATGATTGGTTTAGTTGAGGGAATCTGGGATTTGAAAACATCATAGCGACTTACAACTTGAATCTGGAATTTAAGCAGGTTTCTCAGCCCAGACTTTGGGGTGGGGTCACTCTGTGTGGACGTGGGGTGGGGGGCTGTCCTGTGCATTTAGTGGCCTCCCTGTCCCCATCGACCAAAAGCCAGCAGCAACGTGCGCTGTGACAACCAAAAGTGTCTCCAGATATTGCCAAATGACCCTTGCTCGGTAGGGGACAGCAGTGCTCCCAGATGAGAACCCTTGAGTTATAGGGAGGGCCGAAAAGATTACGCAAGGTCAGAAGAGTTGAGGTCCAACGTGAGTGAAGTCTTGACTACTAACACCCACTCTCAATGCTGCAGTGTGAGGGACATGAAGTCCAAGTTTTATGTCCGAACAGTCCCACTTTCGGAAGTCAATCATCTTGCTTATTTTCCCAGGTTTACTTGACAAAATCAAACACATAGTTATTGATAAAGCACAGACGAGTGCTGAATTAGTCTGCTCGGGGCTGCCAGAGCAAAGTTTCACAGATAGAACAGCGTAAACAACAGAGATTTATGTTCTCATGGTGCTGGAGGCTGGAAGTCTGAGGTCAGAGTAGGTTTCTGCAGAGACCTCCTTCCTCAGCTTGCGATGGCCACTGTCCTGTTGTGGCCTTTCCCCTGTGTGTGGAGAGAGAGCTCTAGTGTCTCTTCCTCCTCCTATAAGGACACCAGTCCTATTGGATGAGGACCCACCCCTAGACCCCCATTTAGCCTTAATTACCTCCTTAAAAGCCCCATTTCCTAACATAGTCACATTGAGGATTAGGGTATCAACATATGAATTTCGGGAGACACAATTCAGACCAAAACAAGCACCAAGATTGTAATTCTGTCCAGAAATTTCCAATCAATCATAGGGAATCAGGAGAAAGAGCCCCACCCTCTTTAAATAAGGTCTGCTCTTTCTAGCCCCTCCCCATCATGGCAGCATTTTTTAATATCTTGTGGGGCGCTTTCTGACCCCTTCAACTGTAGCGTGTCCCCTGCTTTGTGTTTGAGCATCTTGAGCAATCCCAAATGGAACAAACCAAAATCAAATAGCCCCACGGGTGCTGTACAACAAATGCTCCTGAAATAGCAGCATGCACGTGGGTGTCCAACGGCCCACAGGTTCCCTGATTTCAGGCGCAGCGTGTCCCCCCTTTTTCGGAGAAGGCTGCTAAGGTGGGAGCAGGGACACATGCTCTGCTCTCTGGAGTAAGAGGACTAGCCCTGCTCATTCAATGACTGTTTCAGCCTCTGGGCCAAGCCCTGGGGATACAAGAGGGAGCCACCTACTTGGCTGAGTCCTTGCTGGACAGAGAGGAATCAGATCAGCCAGGGATCAAGAGCTGCAGGCTCTTGAGTGACAGAGAAGTTTTACGGAGCTAGAAGGCCCTTGACCAGGGGTTTCATTTACTTTGGGGAAAGTCACAGAGGGCTCCCTGGAGGGAGGGACAGTTGAGCCCACATGCTTTTATGTAAGAATTTGCACACTTGCTTTAGAAATGTAAATGGAGGCCTTGATTTCCTCTGGGTGATTCATATTTACCAGGGCACTTTGATTACAGTGAAACAGGCTACGTTAAAATGTAATTTGGGTTTATTTATTTTAAAGATCTAACAAAATTGCCCTAATTATGAATGCCCCTGAACACAAAGAGGAAACATCAAAAGGGAAAAGATGGTCTTTCTCCTCTTTTTTGTAGAAGTGCAGATGCCACCAATGAATGAGCTTTGAAGAGAGGCCCTGCCAGGGGGTTGACACTGGGAAGGCATTTCTCATGGGAGGGTCATTGGTTTGCTGTGACCCAAAGTCAGAAGAGGTGCAAGAACCCAAGGCTCATCTCATGTCATTCAAGAGGGGTGGTCTGTGAGCAGCAAAGACCCAAGCCGTCCCAAACTACTAGGAAGAGTTAACTCACCTTCAACCCTGGAGTGAGTTCCCACCTGACAGTTGTGGTCACCAATTCCAACATGGGAGGGCTCCTCATAACCAAGCCATCTGGGACACCAGCTGGGGGTCCTGCAACTCAATTCTGACACTGTCTACCTGCAGACACCAATCACAGTGCAGGTTATCACCTGCGCTTCTGATCAACCCACTGCGGATTAGAGGGTCCCCTGACTGCCTCCCCGGGGTTCCCGGCTAGTGTGGCACAGAACTCAGAGGAACATTTTATTCACTAGATTCCTGGCTTATTATAAAAAGACCTAATTCTGGAACAGCCAGGTATGCTGAAGAGATGCAGAGGACAAGGTGGTGGTGGGGGAAAGTGTGTGAAGCTTCCCTGCCTTGTCCAGGTGCGTCCCTCGCACCAAATCTCCAAGTGTTCACCAATCTGGAAGCCCTCTGAACCCTGTCCTTTTGGGGTTTTTATGAAGGCTTCATTACGTAGGCACAATTGGTTAAATTGTTGGCCGTTGGTGATTGAACTCAGTCTCCAGCCCTTCTCCGCTTCCCAGAGGCCAGGGGATGGGACTGAAAGTTCCAACCCTGGAATCTCAGGGTTGGCTCTACTGAGAACCAGCCCCAGCCTTAGGTGCTTTCCAAAAGTCACGTCATTAACATAAAAAAGGACACCTTAACTGCTCTCAGCATTTCAGGGAATTCCAAGGGTTTTCTGAGCTCTATGCCAGGAAGAGAGAAAGACCAAATATTTATTTCCTGTTGTAAATCATAATATCACACCACCCCAATCCCATCTGTGAGGTCATTCAAGGCCAGGTTGGGACAGCAGCTCTACCTATTTGAGAATAGAGTGTGGCTTCTTATCCCTTGGTTCTTAACCCAGACTGCACATACAAATTAGAAATAATAATAATAATAATAATAATAATAATAATAATAAGTGATTTAGCGAGAGCATCGGAGACCTCACTAAATGATTTAATGTGCAGCCAGAACAGTGAATCCTGCACTAGACTGACCTTTGGAGACAAATGGGTATTTTGGGGCCGGACAACAAAGAAGCATTCTCCCAGTGCAGAGAGTCAAAGAAGGACAGAGGCTCAGAGAATCACCTGGAGGAGTTTTGAAGACCTCAGTGTCCACACCATAGCCCATATTAACAGAATTATAAACACTGGTGATTAAAATGTGTTTTTTGTTTTGTTTTAACGTACATCCCATTTGAGGACCAGGGTTGTAGACCAGGGTTTCTGGCACCTGATCATGCATCAGAGTGACCCAGAAGGCGTGTTACCTCACAGGTCACTGTCCCTGCTCTGGCTCCCAGCTCCTGTTGTGCAGGTCTGGGGGAGGGGTGAGAATGTGCCTTTCTAGTGTGTCTCAGGGAATCCTGATGTTGCAGCATGCCTTTAGAGAACTAAGTCCTGGGTCATGCTTGACCTCCTGGTCCCTTGAGCCCAGCTTCAAGCTGGTTCTGACTGGCACCACAAAGGAGCCCAGAACCATCCAAGTGGGTAGGTGTTCACATACCCCAGACTAGGGGGATGTACAGGTGGTGGCCTCCTACTGCTGGAGGAGTGAGTCAAGGTCTTTCTGTGGCTGTCCCATGGCCCCTGGTTAGTGGCTCCTCAGTGGTTTCAATCAGCCTTATCTGACCTTGGTTGTGGGCTGTGACTGATGAGTGGCCAGAGCCAATAGGATATCAAACAGACTACCTTCCAGGCATTAGAATTGGCACTGCCAGCGTGAGAGAAGGTCAAGCCTTTCTTTCTTTTTATTTTTTTTTTAAGATTTATTTTATTTATTTTTTTAGAGAGAGAGAGCCTCTGCGCAGGGGGAGGGGCAGAGGTAGAGGGAGAGAATCCCAAGCAAACTCCCCGCTGAGTGGGGATTCCCAACTCAGGGCTCATCCCATCACCCTGAGATCGTGACTTGAGCCAAAATCAAGAGTCAGAGGCTCATCCCACTGAACCACCCAGGCACCCCCAAAAGTCAAGCCTTTTGAAGCCAGAATGATTTTCTCGGATGCTTATTGCTGATGACGCCTTCCCCCAACCCTTTAGACATGCCCCCCCCCCAATTAAGCAAGGGTTAATTAGTTACTCTGGATAAGTAGAGATAAATTAGTCAGCCAGTTAGTTTGACATTTAAAAAGCTATTTATAAAAATGATTATTTCTCAGGCAAATAAAAATAGCGAGAAACTCAAAATCGGCAGTTCTAGCAGAGGGAGATAATATTATGCAGAAGGCATTTTGGGGTTTCCTTAAAACATATTTTGGGCTTATTCAGTGCTCTTTTCCATCATGGACATTCAGCTCTTCCTTAAGCAAGATTCCTCAATCTTGAAACTTTTCCCACCTTGTCAATTAAAAAAAAAGAAAAAGCTTGTTTGTTCATCGTTATGTCCGCATGCTCATGAGCATAGGCTGCTTCCAGGGGTAGCTGGCTCCCCCGGGCTCGCCCTTTGCCCGGCAGCTCAGTGCAGGAGGAGGACGAGCAGGAATGTGAGTGCTCTACGCGTGGGCGGTCCGTGGCTTTACACCAGAAATGACGTAGCACTGCACGAAGGGGAGAACTTACTTTAGCTCTCAATTCAAGGAGGAGGTGACTCTTCTCCCTCAAAGAATTGAAATCTTCTTCCTCCCTCTCTCCATCCTGCCCCGTGCCTGGCTGCGATCTGTCAAGGACACAGCCGGTGAAAACGTTCATCTTTCAAGAAGACTGCAGGCATAGAATGCCCAGGGAGGGAGAGAGGCTTGTAAGGCTATGTGGCTCCTTATTGGGGTTTTTAGTGAAGGCTCAGAGTCTCTGTGGCCAGTAGGCATGGGGCCGCTAGGCAGGAGTGCCCTCCCAGCTGGTCCAGACCGGTGTGCCCAGGATAACACAGGTCTCATCCAGGTCAGGATCCAACTAGACAATGTCCACCTTGATTTGGGGCTGGTGTCACTTCTTCAGGGATTCTTATCCGAATCCATACTGTATCATCCCCATTCGGCTGTAATTGGGAGGATCAGCCCAGGACTGACCTGCCATTTGCTTTTGTTCTTCTTTGTGGCAAGATGGTGATGTCTTGAGGTCAGGAGGCAGGCTTTGTGCCTTGATGGTACTCAGGGGCTGGTAACATTTAGACATTCTATTTTTTTAAGGTTTTATTAATTTAGTTTAGAGAGAGAGAGAGACAGCACTAGTGGGAGAGGGGCAGAGGGAGAGGGAGAGAGAGAATCTCAAGCGGACTCCATGCAGAGCATGGAACCCTATGTGGGGCTCCATCCCAGGACCCCGAGGCCATGACCTGAGCCGAAACCAGGAGTCGGACACTCAACCCACTGTGCCACCCAGGCATCCCAACATTTGGACATTCTGTTGTCAAATCATAGCTGTAAAGAAACCTACACGGTGGCTCTGTTCGCCCCTGCTTGATCAATACTGCCAGCCTGGGCTAATTTGTTTTTCAGATCAGCTTGCTCTGGAATTGGAATATTGAGAGGAGTCCCTGTGAGGCACGGTGTTGGGCAATCCTCAAAGACGCCACCCTGATGGCGAGAAGAAACACAACTGTCTGTAAGATCTGCCAAATGTCTGCAGTTACAGAGTCCAGAGTTGGAGGGGTTGGCTTATTTCATCTCCGGGATGTCATTACTGTGTTTTCCATTTTATCAGGGAGCCGGTGTGTTCCCCTGCCTCCCTCCCACTGCCCTGCCCGCTTTGTCCGGGGAGAGGGAGCAGAAAGGCCGCAACCACGCGGGCGGGAGGGTGCGGGGCCGGACGTGCGGGCTCCGAGATCTGTGCCCTGGATTTTATTCATTCTGCCACCTGAAAACACACGCCCTTCTTCTGCATGACCACCAGCTCATTCCGAAGAGTTTTCTGGGCTGACGTTGAAGTAAATACTCTTTTCTTTCAGGACCCATGTCTTTCTTTAAGACAGAATCCTGTGAACACAGGTTGAAATGAAGGCCCGGGAGGGTTACAGGATGCAGAGAAAGCGGGGAGGCAGTCACTCTGGTGTCCCGGCTCCCACCTGCCTTTGCTGCCTGTCGTCATGTGCAACCAGGTCACTGCCCAAGCAGCGGCTTGCTTTGGCTGAAACTGTGTTTTTCCAAAGAAGCTCTGGCTTAGAACAGGCTTTCCTGCAGCCGCTGGAATCATGAGGGGGCAGGAGGCTGGGACCAGATTGCCTCCTTGCTGGTGTCCTCGATGAGGAGCGGGGTGACCACAGCTATGTGACCTCCGGCGGCCGGCCCCAGCCCCCAGGGAGCAGAGTAGGAGTTGTGTCCGAGTGTCTGTGCAGGTCAGCGGTCACGGTCAACTGTGCCTCTGCTGAGGAACCAGGTTTACTTCACCGTTCTCAGTGCCCGTGGTCACAAACAAAGGTCACATGTCAGCTGCAAGTGCTGAGAACAATGTCTAGGGTCATGCAGGAGGTCTTCTTTTTAATCAAACTTATTTACTTAAACAATCTTATCCAACTGTATTACACAACTGAAACTGCGTATTTGCACTTCCAATGTTTATAATTCAATGTCAACATCATAACTCAAGATAAAATATGACCCTGGGCTGGAGAAACACTGAAGTGGATGTGAATGCTTTTGAAAGATCTCTGAAGCACTTCTCACCAAGGCATGTTGGATTTTCCACTTCGGTGTGACGTTGGTAAAGAAGCCTGTAGGCTTCTGTTTAAATGCTCTGTAGCTAGAGCCAGAAATGGCTTGTTCCAGAACTGCATTTCAGAAACTTCTTTTTTTATTCGTGACATAGAAGCACAGAATGTTGGGGCTGCAACAATCCCTGGGGGGGTTCCCCCCATGCCTCATTTCATAAGTGCATGACCCGAAGCCCAGAGGAGGGCAGGTGACTCACGGAGGCCACCACTAACGAGGGTGCAGAAGGCATGGCAGTGGGGTCACCATTTCTACAGGGAGATGCAGACCTCTGTTGGTCTCAGGAATAACATCTGGATGGTTTGGAGCCCTACCTCCCCTCCCAAACCCTGTTATTCTCAAAGATCCTTTCCTCATACCTAGAAATTTCTCTCTTACAGTTTTCAATATCCATCTACTTCTGTCAATATCCAGCTACTTCCTAAGAGTGTTGGGCAGAAATAAATCCCTCAAAAGTTCCGTTAACACAAGCAGCTTTGATCATTGCATTTAGCTAATGCAGTCCTGCTCCAAAACCACCTGTATCAAAATGGGACAATGGCAAGGTGACCGCTTGATGGAAATGGGACCTCTTGTGTGTGTACCAGATGATCTGGTGAACAAATATTTGTTATTGAGATTCTGCATCCTGAGGAACAGTTTTTTAAAATCAACAGAACGTTAAAGTCATTTGTGGAACGAATGCTTCCTGTTAATGTGCACCATGTAGATCCATGAAAACACTCCAAAGGAAAGGTGATCTCCCCAAATTAAATTCAATTAAGTCAAATCCTGGAAACATCACCTTTTTCCCCCTACTGTATTTCACTGAAACCCAAATAGAGGAAAGTTAGTAATAGAAGTATTTTTTTTTTAATTATACTTAAAGCTTTGGAATCTGGAGTACATTTCTGAGAAAAGGGTATGAAAATAATAATTTCTCAAAGCAGCGGATTTGAGGAAATTCCCATCTTTAAGATCTTAAGAAGCACTTGAAGGAGATCATCGCTACCAGAATAGTATCAAAAATCATTAATTATGATCATCTCCCACCAGCTGGTGGTGTGACCTCTGATACCACACTTTGAAAATTGCCTTGGGCTTCAGTTTCTTTGTTTCTAAGATTAGAGCTTAAATCGGTGACTACTAAGTCACTTCCATGTCTAAGACTGCACACTAGCAAGGAAAGCTGTCTGTTTTTATACATAGCTTGAGGAATGTTGATGTAAAGAAGCAAAGGAAAGCTGTAAGTAGCAGAGAACACATTTGAGGACAGACTACATCCCCATATTGATGTGATGAAAGAGTTCTGGTTTTTTGGGGTTCAAATCTTTTCACGCTAGGAGCATCCCCCGTCAGGGATGCCAGTGAAGTCTCATGTTCTCGTGAGCTACTGAAGCCGCACCAGCCTGCACGTGAGGCTTGAGCTCCACTGGTGTTGTTGACATCACAGAAATATCTGATTCAATTTCCTTGCTCCTTCCTGTAAGGGATTTTGACATGGTCGCAGGAGACGCTGTACTTCTGTGAGGGTCAGATGCTCCTCTATCTCCCAGGAAGACTATCCCATCACAAAAAGAATTTATTTCCTAGTTAACAACAATGAGAACAACACACAGTCCCCGTAATCTCATCAACTTCCCTTCTTCAAAGTACAATTATTTTCAGAAGACAGTGAAACTTCCAAAGAGAAGCCGAGCTAGTTAGTTGTAGGAACTGGTTTCCCAAGCAATGTACTCTGCCTTCTCACCTTGTGGGGTAACCCCCAGCTAAACAGAGTGAGCAAGCTACCCCCACATGCACTGAACTTAGAGGCGGCTTTGTACTTAATTGGGAATGGGAGAGTAGGGTTTTCCACATCCAGGTGATGTGGAAATCCCTGCCAGTGGCTAGAAAGACCAAGCCATAGGAACAAGAAGAGACAGAAAAACCAAAGAAATATATTAAAGCAAATAAAGCTAATACAGGAAAAAAAGAACACTTTTTTTTTGTGAAAATAAAACCCCCACTATTTTGTATTCTCAGAGATTCTATATATATTGCTTCTGCTAAGCAAGAAAAAGATTTTACAAGAAGAGGGAGCAATCAGAAAATAAGAAAAAGCCTTTAAAATACAAAATAATTGTTGAAATTCTTCAAAAATCAGGAAAGGGTAGGGGGATAGAGTAGAGACCATCTCCTCAGGAGAATAAGAAAAAAGAGACACAATATATAAGAGAAAAAACAAAAGACCTGAAGGAAGAATATGTGAGGTTCAGTATGTGACTAGTAGGAGTCAATAAAAAAAATAAAGTGAAGTCATTATGTCAAAAAGAAAGACTGAGAATTTTCCAGGATTAAAGGACAAATGTCTTCAGATTGAAGCAGCCCACCTATTTCTCAGTGCCACGAGTAGGAAGACCTATGCCCAGATACATTCTTTTTATTTATTTATTTATTTATTTATTTATTTATTTATTTATTTATTTATTATTTATTTATTTGAGAGAGAGAGAGAGTGAGCACGAGAAGGGGGAGCGGGAGAGGGAGAAGCAGACTCCCTGCCGAGCAGGGAGCCCGATGTGGGACTCGATCCCGGGACTCCAGGATCATGACCTGAGCCAAAGGCAGTCGCTTAACCAACTGAGCCACCCAGGCGCCCTGCCCAGATACATTCTTGAGGAATTTCAGAAAACCAAGGCTGCAGAAAGCCTCTTCCTTGGAGTAAGAACAGGTTTGAAATAAGATCTCTTCTTATCCACAGTGGTGCCAAAACACTCCCAGTTCTGACAGAAGATCACTTGAACCGAAATTTCTCTACCCAGCCAAAATATCAAAGTATAAAGCACGAAGGCAGGATGGAAAATGTTTCAGATGTGTAAGGATTCCAAAATCTTATCTAGCAGTCTTCTTTCACGGAGAGCTCCTTAGGTTTGTACTCAAGCAAGGAAGGAAGGTCTGGGAGACAGAGGGTCCTGCCCTGTGAGACGGATGCCCTGGCGTTGCAGCCCAAGACCAGAGTCGAGGAGTGGGAGGCTGGAGAGTTCCTGGAGGGTGTGCGAGGGGTAAGGAGGACTTGACCTCAGAGCCCAACTACTAGAGAGTTTGAGGGAAGAAAGAAGAAAAAAGATATGAAGAAGGTAAATCCCTGGAAAGCATTTGAAACTCCAGAGAGAGCAATGAACAGTAGAATAAAAGGAAGCAAGTCAAAGCAAACTACCTGGCTGCACGTAAACATGATTTTGTAGTCTGGGGCAGATAATCACTGCTGCTACTTTTTGACGATTGGATCCAACTCCGCAGAGGAAGCCCCAAAGGGCTCCTGGGCTAGCAGGCGAGCGGCTCCCACATCAGAGAGTCAGGGTGTGCAGTTATACCAGATGGAGTAAGAAGGGCTGTACATTCCTTAGATTGCAAAGGAAACAATAGGAAATCTAGAAACAGCGATGTACTTGGTTGGGAGCAATGGTGGAGTACTTAAGCCAAACCCTCTGATTGCAAGGCATGAAACTGATACATAATATGGAAACTGATAACTCAAGTACTATGGACATTTCCTAGAGATATGGTGGTAACCGCCAGAAGAGGGAATGACAGGGAAGGGGTTTGGGAACCACAGGGCGGGGGGCTGCTTCTCTTTATAAGTCTTCCTGCACTATTCAAGTATTGTATCTGTGTAGTGCATTATTGGATAACAATTATACAAATGTATTCAATAAATTAAAAAAACAACTAGGAGACCTTTACCAGGTTACCCTGGGCTGGGTAAGGGAGCAGATGTGAGATCCTCTGCTCTATTCTAAAGATTCCATTGTGATCTGAGTTTTGGTCTGAATTTCACACCCTTTCTGTCTTTTGCCCCCTCCTCTCCCCTCTCTAGAAGATGCCCAGCTTCTCCAGGCCATGACCCAGGGATGAGGGCTGCTTCAGTTTTGCAGGAGACTATTAATCTCCCAGGTCCTGGACTCGGACCTTCATATCTCACCACAGGCCCTCCTGGGGACATGGGCCTTGTAGGCTTTGATTTTTAGTGTCCGACTGGGCTCATCACCCTTGCTTCTGAGTGAGGGGAAAATTAACCCTAAAGGTAAAGATTATTTCTCATGCAAGTGTTTTGTGGCTTTCTCTATTCTCAACATTTTTATCCACACACACACACACACACACACATTCCCATCTACATACATACACACTCCCTTATACTCTCTCACACAGATTTACAAA
This sequence comes from Neomonachus schauinslandi, assembly GCF_002201575.2. NCBI lineage: Eukaryota > Metazoa > Chordata > Mammalia > Carnivora > Phocidae > Neomonachus > Neomonachus schauinslandi. The sequence goes on from NC_058409.1 coordinate 146,097,021, forward strand.
CACACATATGCATATTCACACATTCACACATACACACGTTCACACACACTCACACATCATATCTATACATGCACCCACGTGCACACACCGAGGCATCCCTTGGGTCCCCCAGGGCATGACCTAAGGGGACTTTCCAGAACTCTGTCTGACTCACGTCCCAGTAAGCCAACGCCAGGGGTCACCGGGGCACCTGCATGCAGTAATTCATCAGCTATGAGTCTTACAACCCCACGGTTTACAAAGAGGTTCTGGCAAATCTGTGTGTGGAGAAACCACTGTCTCCACACACAGCGATCCCATAAAGCAAGAAGAAGTTACAGAGGAAAGAGAATATAAGAATGAGGCCAAGACGCTGCACCAAGTAATAATAAAAGGAAAAACAGATTTCTAAAATTAATTACAGTAGCATATGCAAAAATGCCGGCCATACAGTGGGTTCCTCAATACTGTTAACTTAAAAAAAAGTCCCTGTCCCCAATTTAGAATCTATAAATAGTGCTAAGCTTTGAGAAGTGTTAATTCACCCTCTCAAGGGATGGGAATTCATATGCTATTCAAAAAATATGAACTTTTAAAAGCCAGCAATGATTACAGAAGCCAAAATAAAATATATACCTTAGAATAGATTATTGATCAGAGTGGTTTATGAGTTAAGTACAAAAGTCCTTTGACAATTTAGGGGCCAGGCAATTCTTCATTCAATTTACTGTCATGATGATGCAAAAAAAATGTTATTTATACTTTTAATCAGAGCCAAAACTGGATAATTTCTGCAATGATAATGCTTGTGAAATATATTCTATTCAGATCAACAGACTGGAGATTAACACGTAAAGAGTAAAGGCTAAGAAATCACAGCTCCTGGGCGATGATGTTCTTGCTGTGAATTCATATACATAATTCAGCAGAGCAGACACCACAAATAGGCCCATAACTCTATTTTTATGATGGTTTTTAAAAGCAATTTTACATGGTTAACAAATTATTAGATCTTTATCTAAGATTTGGAAAAGGTATTGAGATGAGCCAATGCCCAACGCTTAACTACCAGGGTAGCTACCGCAGAAAGTTTACAGGGCACTGGGAATGTTGTGTTAGTCGGGAGGGGACACTGTCCCATGTGGGGAGAGGTCCTGGGTCCCATCAGGAGGGGTCCTATCCCCGTGGGGAGGTGTCATGTCCCACCTGGTAAGGGGTCCTGTCTCATGTGGGGAGAGGGCCCTGTTCCATGCGGGGAAGGGTCCTGTCCCATGCAGGGAGGGGTCCTGTCCCATGTGGGGAGGGAGTGCTGTGACCCAGCCCCAGTGCCTGGGGGACACTTCAGGGCCAACTGGTGGGAGGTAGGCAGTAGAGGACAATAGGTCGGGCCGTCTCCTTGAAGGCTACCCATTTCCAATCACTTCTCCTGCCATATGGCAGAGTTATTTCACATGATAAGAGTGGGTTTAAGTGATGGGAAGAAAAGTTGTACAATGTAAACAAAATTAGTTAACATTTGAACCTCACCAAATCCTGCACTCCGTCATGGCCTGGCCATCCTTGCTAATGGACAAGTTGACACGAAATCATACCTCTTGTGGGTTCCTTAAAATCTGGAAGTTGTTGGTGCAATTGTCAGATGGCCAAACACTCAACACTCCTACAGAGGTGTTCCAGGTTGGATATTTCAGTTTGGGATTCCTGCCTGTGGAATTTTAAATACTTTCTGGAGACCCCACTTCCTCCTAGAATTCCAGGAGTGGTAACAAGAGCAGTGATGTTCAGGTGTCATGTGAGCAGTGTATGAACTCAGGACAGATCCTGGGACATCCTAAATGGTTTTGATATGAATGTGTTAGTCTTCTCCCCTCACGGCACTCACCCGAGATCTGCTCTGCTTAACAGAACTCACTGACCTTGCGGGGATGGGGCCGGGCCTGTGTCCGCATTCAATTTTTCTGCTTTCGTAAAAGTAAGATGGTTGTGATGGTTAATTTTATGTGTCACCTCAGCTGGGCCATGGTACCCAGATATTTGGTCAAACACTATTTTAGGTGCTTCTGTGAAAGTATTTTTAGATGAGACTAACATTTAATTCAGGAGACTTTGAGTACAGCAGTTCGAGTCCTGTGGGTCGGCGTGATCTAATCCATTGAAATCCTTAAGAGAAGAAGACTGTTTTCAGAAAAAGAAGGAATTCTGTTAGCAAATGGCATTTAGGCTTTAACAGCACCAACTCTTCCCTGGTCTCCAGCCTACTGGTCTACCTGCAGATTTTGGACTTGCTAGCTTCTGCAGTCATGTGAGCCAATTCCTTAGAATAAACTCTATCTATTTGTGTATCTGTCTGTCATCATCTCTCACTCTATCCACCCGTCCTTTCAGTTCTATTTCTCTGGAGAACCCTGACAAATACAATGGTTACAATGGTGTAAACATAGGATATTATGTTAGGTCTGGTGCAGCACCTGGGGGTCAAATTCATTTGTACTTTTTAAGAGAAATATATAAATGACACACAAGTTCATTCATATTGAAACAGACTATAACTGTCCATCTATTGGTTCGGATTCTGCTGCTAAATGAGATGACCACACCCTTAGGGATTCAGGCACATTGGGATTTGGAACTGTGTAGGAAGAATGTGGAGCTGCATTCCTAGTTCACAGGTGACCCTCAGGACATCTTTGCCACATGGCCTTGTGCTGGTTTTCAGAGGAGAGAACTGAGGGTCAGAGAGGCTGATCTCCCTGCCTTGGGTCCTAACTAGAAGGGACAGAGGGAGGCTCCAGGGCTGTGGCCTCCCCTTGTGCTCTGCTGCGTCAGATCTGCAGCAAGGATGTCCTCCCACAGTTTGGATATCACCTCACAGAGACCACCCCACCCCCAGCCCTGCTGATGAGAAGGGTCCAAAGCTAAGAGGTAAGGGGTATTGAGTGTGCCAGAAGACACTGGCATCCATGTATCTTGCATTCCACTGCTACAAATTTGGGGAGGGAGAGACTCTGTCATGTACTCTTCAACCTGAAGCACTTCTGTCTGGGACCAACACTCAATGGAATGAGACCGGGGTACAAGCAGGGCAAGTGGGGCTCTCCTGGGCCAATGGGAAGGTGCACTTCTTCCAACTTAGGGGGAACTAACAGGCATGTAGGGCCGTGGTGTGGATGGCACCCAGGTAGATTTTGCAATAATGACCGGATTATTGTTGCTAATCCTTAGCTTGTCTCTATAAAGAATGATCCTTCCCTTCACTGTCACATTTCCTACCAGAGCAGCCCCCTGGGAGGAGTGTGCACTCCCCTCACTGGGCTTGGTAGGCCATGTAAGATGCTCCGGTCACTGGGATGTGAGCAGCCAAACATTTGCAATGGCTGAGCAGAGGCTTTGCATATGGCCCTGTGGTTTGGCCCAGGCCCTACACCTCCTGCAGCTCCTGCCTTCCACCTTAGGAACAGCATGTCCCAGAACGCACTACGTTTTTAGCCTGAGTTCTGGAAGGAGGAGACCCAAGTTGCACCAAGCTGAGCCCAAAAGAGCCAGGTGAGGCTAAGTCATGGCTGCCCTGTCGCCACCTCGTGTCTCATGAGCAGGAAATAACTGTTTCTGGTGCAAGCCATTGAGATGTTGAGGCTGCTTATTGCCACAGCAAAAGCTGACAAATACAAATAATTTTGTTGAAAGTCTTGTTTTTTCCTGGTTGTTAGTTGTTCTTTTTCCCGGACAAACTCTGTCAATTATCTCCTATGACTAATGAGGGGCTGACTGGTGTCATGTACCGTATTCTCACATCCTCAAATTCTCCATTCTGTGTGTCTTACACATGCTAGTGGGTACAGATGCAAAGTAGGTACCTTCTTGGTGAGGTCCTCTGCTGGAGACCCCCCCGCCCCCGTTAGGGTTCGACCATGAATGTCCTCCAGCTGGTGAGCAGGGAAAGTGATTGAATGCAGGGAGTGTGGTGCATAGAATCTATGGCAGAACTGCTGGAGGAGCCTCTAGGCAGAAGTCCCAGAGCCAGCCCCCAAGCCCAGAAGCCCCTGCTCTGTCGTGCTCTGGAAGGCTTGGCCCCTACAGCAGACACATATGGTGTGGGAAGCTGTCCACAGCTCTAACGCTCTACTTCTGCTCAGGGCTGCCCAGCAGCATGGATGCCACAGGCACGCCGACTTTCTCCCGACTGGACTCAATTTGAAATTGATATCTCACGTGAGTGCTTTTCATGGATGGGATGTGTTCTTCTTCAGGGTGTCTGGGAATTGCAATTCCAGCTTTCCAGTCTCTGCGTGAGAGGGTGGCAGACTGTCTGCACAGAGGTCCACCTTGTTTCTCTTTCTCTGGGTATCTCTTCTTCTTCCACTCTCATTCTTTCTCTGATGCTGTAATTACTAATGGAGAGGGCACCTTGACATACAAAGCTAAGCTACCCCTCCTTCTCTGCACTGCTACACACCAAGCATCTTGGATGAGCAAGGCTCTAGCTGTGTTTCTCAAGAGGGCACTGTTGGTCTTCTGGGGGAAAACCCTTCATTGTGTGGGACAGTCTCATGGTGATTAGCAGCTCTAGTCCCCCACCTACTGTGTGCCCACAGTGTTCTGGAAACAGAATACTGCTTCCCTGCAAAGATACCCCAATCCTTGGAACTTGTATGTTAGGTTGCATGACGAGGGGGAATTTAGATAGCAGGTGGGAATAAGGTTGTTAATCAGTGGACCTCACAATAGAGGGGAGTAGCTCAGATTCTCCAGGTGGGCTCAGTGTCATCACTGGGTCCTAGAATGTGAGAGCGGGAGGCAGGAGGCTCAGAGGTGGGGAAGGAAGTGTGAGGACAGAAGGAGAGGTCAGTGTGATGTGGCTGCTGGCTCCAAAGCTGAGGGACAAGCCAGAGGCTCAAGAAATCAGGCAGCCTCTGGAAGCTGGAAAGGGCAAGACTTCAAGTTCCTAGAAGGAATCCAGTTCCACTGACACTTTGCTTTTGGCCCCGTAAGATTCATGTCAGAACACTGACCTCCAGAATTTAAGAGAATATGTCTGTGTTGTTTCGAGCCACTCTATGTGCAGCAACAGGAGGCCACAATTATTCCCCAGGGGCGGTGACAACCAAATGCCCCATCACATTTCCCAACGGTCCCTGCGTGACTAGCAGCCCTTGCAAGGACTCATTTTATTCAGTATTGAGAAGGTAAAGAGTCAGCAGAAGGTTTCAAATTGCCTTCCCCCTCCCCGGAGCCTGCCTTTCTCTCTTCCTGAGCATGCACACATCATCCCCCCCCACCCCCCTCTGGGAGACTTTTCTTTCCAGACCGAGTGCCTCTACTTCCCCACTACACCAAAGACAAGGCTCCTCGTCCTTTAAAGCGTTATTCTGGGGAAATGGATGGGAATAATGAATGCAAAGACTTTGAAAGCCGGTGTAGTGTTTGGTTGTAACTGTGCCTTCTGACTCTCTACACTTGCATTCCAAGACTCGAGAGAGATGACCAGCAGCATAAGCTCAAGCAACAAATACGGATTGTGTGCCCACTATTTGCTAGGCCTGTACATGCAGACAAAGGCACCCTGTCTGCCTCCAAACCTCACCTGGAGAAGACAGCGTGGTGGTGTGCTCCCCACATCCTAGTCCACTACCTGGTTAGTTGCCTGCACTGATGCTGGATCTCAGGCCTCCTTCTTGGGGTTCCTACCTGGCCCCAGTATATTTCTGGGGTTTCTTTTTTTTTTAAATATTTTATTTATTTATTTGAGAGAGAGAGAATGAGAGAGAGCGAGTACATGAGGGGGGGAGGGTCAGAGGGAGAAGTAGACTCCCTGCCGAGCAGGGAGCCCGATGCGGGACTCAATCCTGGGACTCCAGGATCATGACCTGAGCCGAAGGCAGTCGCTTAACCACTGAGCCACCCAGGCGCCCTATTTCTGGGGTTTCTAAAGAGTATTTCATGTGCACTGAGAAAGCCAAGATGCTACTTGACCCTTCTGCTCTGAGTATGGATGGTGCTACTTACAAATCTTCCCCACTGGAATGTAAGTTACTAGAGGGAAGGAACTCTGGTAGACATTTTCCCCCCAAAATTTTCTCCCTTGCCCTAGGATGAGAGGGAAGAATATGGTAAACATGAATAAAAGATTCCATATCTCCCTGCCCAAGATGGCTAATTTTATGTGTTAACCTGATGGCTAGGAGTGCCCAGATAGCTGGTAAAACATTACTACTTGGTGCGTCTGTGGCGGTGTCTCCAGAAGAGACCAGCATATGAGTGGGAATCCTGAGGAAAGATCACCCTCATCAATGTGGGTGGCTATCACCCAACCTGTTGAGCGCTTAAATAGACCAAAAAGGTAGAACAAGGGCAAATTTGTTCTCTGCTTGAGCTGAGACATCCATCTTCTGCCCCATGACATTGACACCTCTGATTCTTGAGCCTCAGACTCCAACCAGGACTCACATTTGTGGCTCTTCTGATTCTCAGGCTTTTAGACTAGGACTGAATTACCCCACCAGCCAGGCCTCCAGCTTACAGATGGAACAACATGGGAGTGTTCAGCCCCCATAATCGCATGAGCCAGTTCCCTATAATAAATCTCTTTCTATATGTCTATACATATCCCATTGGTTCTGTTTCTCTGGAGAGCACTAACTGACACAACCGTTTCGCCCTAGGGCTCACTGCCTGGGAGCCGTGCAGGTTGGGTCTCTGGCCATCAGGACTGCCCAGCTCCCCCTCCTCTGGCCCTACCCACAGGTAAAATTCCAGCTATGTCTCCCTTCCAGCAAGGACTTGAACAAAGCTTTCCTGCCAGTCTCCTGCTTAGAGCAAGGTATTGGTGGGAGTCAAGATACATGTTGGTTTTGTCAAGGCTCTGAGATTCCAGCCACATGTCACCACTTATCCCCAGCCCCTCAGGGGCATGCATTTAATGAACGGGAATTGATGAGAGTGATCCTGAAGGTGTCTCTGCCAATGGTCCACTCAGATGAGATATCCTGGCCAGTCTTGGTGCTGGGCTGAGGCTACTGAGAAACTCTTTCATTAGTGTTGGAAGGGCTGTTGTCCCTGGGGCTGATCTGGGTGGAAGGGATAGAATACCTTTGTTTTGTTTGCGTGTGCTATTAGAGTGCCATCAGGATGTGACATCCGAGGGAAGCCTCAGAAACAGCGTTTCTACAGCCAAAGTGTTGGGTTTTCAGGTAAACTCGTACTTGAGGAGTCATTACTTAATTCATTCATTCATTTATTAAACATTTGTTGAACACCTTCACAGTGCTCGTCATTGAAGAACCAGAAGAAAAATGACTCTCTGTCCTAGAAACACTCACAAGGGAGTTACCCCAATGGCTGTCTATACTATAACATGATTCTACGGTAATAGTTACAGATCTTGAGTGCTTAACAGGGGCTAGACACTGTGTTAAGCACTGTACTTCCATTATCTTATTTATGACTCCTGGGAACCCTACAGCCCTCATTCTATAGATGAGAAAACAGGCACAAGGAGGTGAAATGCCTGGCTCAATATCACATGAGTGATCAGTGGTGGAGCCATGATTCAAACCCATGTGCCTTAGTTAGTACAAAGTTAAGATGCTATAATGAAAATACCCCAAATTTCATACAACAGCTGAGAATTATCTAGTGGATATGACATTCTAGATGTTTTACATTTATTACTTCATTTGATTCTCACAACAATCCGAGGTGTCACATATACCCTTAATCTACCTGGTGTAGTGATAAGAAATCTGAGGCACAGCAGGTTAGGTGACTTGCCCAAGGTCATACAGCAATTGGGTGGCAGAACTGGAATTTGAACTCCAAAAGTGAACCTCCAGATCACTGCTATAAATATTATGCCACACTACCCTAACTGTCCTAAAAATATTGACTTCTCTCTCTTACTCGAGAGTTCCAAGGTAAGTAGCCCATTTGGGTGGAGCAACTCTGCTCCACTGATCATTCCAAGACTCCAAAGACTTCTAAGTCATTGCTCCTTCATCCTCAAGGGCCCTAATATCTGATACCAGAGCTACTGGTGGCATGAAGCTATTTTCAGTTCAATTCGTTTAAATGGATTAAAATACAGTAAATCCAGTTCCTCGGACGCACTAGTGAGATTTCAAGTGTCCAGTGTTCACCATCATGGACAGCATGGATCTAGAACTCACTTCCTTTCCTCCTTCTTTCTCTTGGTGTCAGACCTTTGTCTGGATGTTTCTTCCAGCCTTTTCTGGTTCCCTCCTCATTTTCTCTCACAGATATTTCTTTTTTTTTTTTTTAAAGATTTTATTTATTTATTTGAGACAGAGAGAATGAGAGAGACAGAGAGCACATGAGAGAGGGGAGGGTCAGAGGGAGAAGCAGGCTCCCTGCCGAGCAGGGAGCCCGATGCGGGACTCGATCCAGGGACTCCAGGATCATGACCTGAGTCGAAGGCAGTCGCTTAACCAACTGAGCCACCCAGGCGCCCTCTCACAGATATTTCTGCTTCAAAAAATTTCTTGCATGTTTAATCCCCTCTTGGGATCTGCTTCTCAGAAGACCTGCATGAGCAGAATTATCACCACTAGTTAGAAGGTCAAGGAGTTTAACATTGGTTCTGGTGTCCCTGGCATTAATGAACCAATTCTGTTCAAAGTGGTAGAGACCCAGACCCTGTCTCCTTCTTAGCTCCATCTTCCATATCAGAGAATTTTAATATATTTTTACTTAGTTTCCTGACAAAAGCTGCTTCATATTTGCTTATTTCAGATGCAATTTGCTGGACAGCATCCCAGTTATCTGTCATCTCGATCAGAACCAGAAGCAGGTGTTCCAGGTCCACATGCCCTGTGATTTCCTGCAAGGTAAGACTTTGTTTTCTGGATCATCACAATTAGAAGAGCATACTTGAGCACAACTCATTTCTCTTTGGAGTGTTTAAGACAAACTTAGACATCAGCTGAATGTCATTAATTTGTACACAGAGCTATGCGACATCAGGCCTTACATGATGTGCTGAAAGAGCTGACAGGTTGAAAAAAGGTACAAAGTCTAAAAAGTTTATGTTCCTCTGTATGACTTGCTAAAGAGTTAGAGGGCTCATCCTATACATCCCTATTTCTATAATGCTATCCTGCCCTCTGTTGAATTGACAACACATTTTTCATAAAAACTTGATAGTGTAAGTTAATTGCATGCTTATATTTCCTCATTGGCTCACATGGCAATCCTTAGGCCATACGAGTATAATCTTATCTTGTTGTTTTTTAAATCTTGGTCACAGGCTCATTACACAGAATTCTAGGTAGAACCACAAATGTTGCATATAAAAGCAAATAGAAGAGTTTTCTTATGGTTTCTCAATAGTTTTTAGTGTAAAAACATGGTACAATTTCTATTTTTTATTGCACAAGGCATGCTCTCTCTTTGACATATGAACCGGATAGAATGAATGGAGCATCTAATTTATCTGAACATTCATTTATCAATGCATCACTTGGGGGAAAGCAATATCAGCATCCTTTACCAGCTGGAATTATTTTGCCTCCCAATTCTGTATTTAGGGAAAATTTTTTGGCTTCTATTTGACCATGTATGGTGCAAATTCTAGTAGCCTCCTCCTAGGGTTATGAAGAATAAATGAAATGATCTATATAAAATGCTCAATAGAATGCTAGATATTGCCCTCAGTATGATCATGACCATCATCATCATCATCACCATCACCATCATCACCATCATCATGATCATCACCATCATCATTACCATCATCCCTGCCATCATGACCATCATCATCACCACCATCACCATCGTCATCACCATCAAAATAACAGAGTTGCAAATCTTCCCTTCTGCCAGAACTGCTAATGTGCTGAAATCTGCAAAATGAAAAAGCATAAACCAGCTGTTTTGCCCTCTTGGTAGAATAGCAGCCCCCCTTTTTTTAACTTAAGCTGAATCTGGGTTTCAGAATAAATTATAATGAATGGCAAAAAATGTTCCAAATGGCATCACTAAGGGTCATGAGTGCTGATAGAACAGTAATGTGAATGAAAAAAAAAAAAAAGGAAGGAAAGAAAAAGAAGAAGAAGAAAGAAAAAAAACAGCCTCCAGATTCCAAGGTCACAAAGTATTAGAAGTTAGGAAATTTCCCAGGGGCAGGTTAAGTCCACTTCAGAAGGAAACAAGCAGCAAAGTCTACAGTCAGCAGAGCTCTGTGGGTTTCTGTAGGTGGTGTCCTAACAGGTACACCCTCTGACTTGCTGGGATTTTCCAGCCTAATTCCATTTACATTGGGAGCCTGGGGTGCTTCTATTTTAAAACATTTCTTACAACAAATCAACAGTACTTAGAATGCTAAGTAAAGAAAAAGCAGCCACTGTGTAGCTGTTTAAGGAGAAAAGGGAGAATTTCAGTGCAGGTTTCAGTAGTTGGAAATGCTTTTGGTTTCAGCAGAGAACAGTAGTCTGTGGAGCAATAATTTTTGACAACAGGAAGATAAGTGATCTAAAAATACTTTTTAATTCTCCTGTACTCAGTGGACTTAAACTGCTCCATTTGGGATGGTTTAAAAGTCTGACTTTACAACCTTCCATTTTTGCTCTCACTCTAGCTGATGCAAGTAAGAGTAGAGGGGAAAGAGAAAGTCTATGAAGACAAAAATGGGAGCTGGTAGACTAATCACAGATCTCAAAAATGTAGGGACTGATAGCATAGTTGCAGTCATTAGGATCTGGCCCTGAGTTAACCACCCTGTGGTCACAATATAGAAAGCAAGGTCTAGTGTTCCTGAACAGAAGAGGAAGGTGTTAGGGGTTGAATTGTGTCTCTCCCTGTCGCAAAAGATATCTAATACCCGGTAACTCAGAATGTGACTTTATTTGGAAATAGAGACCTTTCAGGTGCAATCAAGTTTGAATAAGGTCGTTAGAGTGAGCCCTAACCTGGTATGACTAGTGTCCTTATAAAAGGGGGAAATTTGAACACAGACACACAGGGAAAACATCATGTGAACATGAAGGCAGAGATGGGGGTGATGCTTTTGTAAGCCAAGGAACACCAAAGATGGCCAGCAACCACCCGAAGCCAGGAGACAGACATGGAGTAGATTCTCCTCACAGCCTCAGGAACCAACACCTTGATCTTGGCCTCCTAGTCTCCAGAACTATGAGACAATACATTTTTATTGTTTAAGTTCCCAGCCAGTGATATTTTGTTCCAGCAGCGCTAGGGAACTAATACAAAGGGTAACATGATCACAAGCCCAGGGCACATCATCAGGCAGGACGAAAGCAGAAGAGCAGAACAGGTAACCTCTCTCAGGACAAAGCTGCTCTTAGAAACTGGCCTGATTGGGGACTATATATGCAAATACAAGAGGCGGCAGAGACAACTCAGAAAGGCTGGAAAACGCAGCAGCACCAACACAGGACAGGGGCATGGTGCATGGGGCCAGAAGCAAAAGCCGCAGAAGCACCCATTTCTCTTAATTATCTGGAAAGCAAGTTGCTGCTAGGGTCCACCCAACAGGAAAGGACAGCTTCCTGGGGGGATCACAGCCATAACAGGAAAGTAAGCATTTGGTTTCCTTATGTTGCTTCTTTGTCTTCTTTTCCCCTGGCCTTCGAATGATCAAAAATCATTTTCGAGCTAGTTCGCCTATGTTTGGGTCACTGGGGGATGTGTACGTCTAGAATGCCTAAATATGTCTGGGATGCTAAGGTATAAAACACCCAGGAATTTTAAGGACAAGTCAGGGGGTATATGGAAATTCAGTGTCAGAAGAGCCAGACGGAGACGATCAGCATGGCCCCTTGGCAAGGATGAGCAAATTCCTGAAGCCTTCCATGTTAGAAAAACCCAAAAACAAAAAACAAAGGCTGATGAGGGGGAGGCTGAACTCCGGTGCGGTGCTTAGTAATTGGGGTTACCATGGATGTTCTGGCTCGTCCATGACTCTGACGAAAATGTTTCTGACGTTTCCTCCTTATGTCGGTGCCTCCTGGAAGTGTTTAGTGGCTGTCCTTTAATAGCTTTAGAAAGTTTCTTTCATTCTCCGTTTTCCCAGAGGTTTTTTTTTTTTTTTTTTTCTTTATCATGAATCTGGTTGAATTTTATCAGACGTCTATTTTTTTAAATCTACCTGAGGTGTTTTTCTCCTTCAATCTTTAATGGACTTAGTTACATAATAGATTTTATGATAGCGAAGCTTTCATGCAGTCCCAGAAAAGGCCCAGCAGATCATTATTGCTTTCAGTGTGATGTGTGACCGGTTGTGTTTTCCAAGAATGGCTTCAACAAGATCTCCTGTGGCACCTGCTCTTCCTACAATATGATGTCTTACCTCTTCCACAGATGACTGGCTTCACGTTCCCTTCTTGGGAATCTGGATGTGCCATGGTTATGTCGGAAGTGATATAGTGGGACTTCTGAGGCTAGGACATAAAAGGTAGTACAGCTTCTGCCCACTTCTCCTGACATCTGTGCTCCTGGAACACACCACCATGAAGTGAGGAAGCCCCAAAGCCCGCAGAAAGACATGGAGGTGAGTGGTGGTCTCCAGCCTACAGTCCAGCTGAGCTCCCAGCTCCCAGCCACTACCAACGAGGTGGCCACGTGAGTGAGCTTCTTGAAAGCAGATTCCTCCATCCCACGTAAGTCAACTCTGCTGATGTAAGCTGTGAATGCCATACAGAGCCCACACTGCAGGTCTGAGAGCCAAATAGAGGATGGTAGTATTTTAAGCCACTGAGGTTTAGGGAGCTTTAGGGAGGTTTGTTATGCAGCAATAAGTATCTGATATATATCTGATACAATGTAACTGATTTGTTGATGTTTTATTAGGATTTTTGCATCTACTTTCAGAAGAAAGATTGGTCTATATTCTCCCCTCCCTTCCTTCTTTCCTTCCTTCATTCCCTCTTTTCTTTCTTCCCTCCTTTACTTCTTTCCACTGTACTTGTCTGCTTTTCATATAAAAAAGGGTTATATAACCCTTTAAAAATTATCTGAGATGTATTTCTTCTTTTTCTAGTCTTTGAAAGCATTCAGGTAAGTTGAAAATTATTTTTCCTTAATGTTTGATTAAAAAGAGATGAACTGGGGTGCCTGAGTGGCTCAGTCGTTAAGTGTCTGCCTTCGGCTCAGGTCATGATCCCAGGGTCCTGGGATCGAGCCCCGCATCGGGCTCCCTGCTCTGCGAGAAGCCTGCTTCTCCCTCTCCCACTCCCTCTGCTTGTGTTCCTGCTTTCGCTATCTCTGTCTCTGTCAAATAAATAAATAAAATCTTTAAAAAAAAAAAAAGAGATGAACTAGTGTAAAAAGCTGTCAGGGTTTGATACCTTTCATTTCTTTGAAAGAGATTTTTTGTTTACTGGCCAGTTTATTGAAAGGCTAGGATCTGTTCTGATTTCTGATTTCCTATTATTTCTTAAGTTAATTTTTATAAGTTTCCTGGAAAATTGTCCACATCCTCCAAGCTTTCAAAACAGGGACATATAAGTTTCATTGTAAGTGAATTATGTCCCCTTCTTCATGTATAATATTGTTGATTTTCTCTCTCTCTGCCTCCCTGATGGGACTTGCCAGAAATATGCCTGTTTGATTTTGATTCATCTTTTCACCTGTTAGCTTTTCTTTACTGCTGATCTTTTAGCTTTTGGTGAAAGTAGAAAGAGAACTAATGAAATCATTTTCATTTTCATCATGATCTGTCTTTATCACTCCTTTCTATGTAATTTCTGGGCTTGTGATTTCTCTCTTGTTTTTTTTTTACTTTTTGAGTTGAGCCCCCAGCTTATTATTTCTGGGCAATTTCCTCTCAAAGTATAGCTTTAGAAGCAAAGAAGAAGTTTGATAAGAAGGGCTTGTCATTCATTTCCAAATATTTTACACTTTCCCCTTTAACTAGGATGACCTTGTCAGGCATCAACCGATGGAGATGCCTTTGGTAGCGAGTGAAAGAGTTCCCATTAGTAATTACACCAGGATGACAGCTAGCTAGTGGGTCTTGCAAATTCAGATGTATGTACATCCGTAGATCATTTCAGAGAGTGTGTTTTGGTTTTCAAGTGGTGTGTGTGTGTGTGTGTGTGTAAAGAGAAAATAACTTCATTGATTCCTACTATAATTACATTGAGGTCAGAAAATCTGGTGTATGTGATAAAACTTGGAATTTGCTGAAACTTCCTTTGTGATCTAGTGAATGGTCATATTTTTATAAATATATACCTGTGCTTGGAATCCATCTGTTTTCAGGGTTCACTGTTTCTCACAGATCATATTTATTAGTCATCTTATTTAAATCCTCCACATAGACATATATGGGCCCACTTGATCTATCCTTTTCTGATAGAGGTATTCCAAATCTCCTGTTATGACTATAGATTTTGAATGTTTCCTGATTATTTATCAATTTTTGTGCTAGGTATTGTAAGACTGTGTTAGTTGCTTATAGGTTAATATTAGTAGGTCAGCTTGGTGGATTCTTCCCTTTATCATTAAAAAGGTCTTTCTACATTTTATTAATTTTTGATTTTATATGCTTTAACAACTTTCTTCTGGTTGCCTGGCATATCTTATTGTATCCTACCCCTTTACTTCAACCTTTCTGTATGTTTGTTTGGTTGTGCCTTTAGGAAACCCCATAGCTAGACTAAAATAACAACCATAACATCAGCAACATATAATACTTCCAACCTGAGAGTCTTTTTTAAAGTAAGTAGTTAAATCTGCTTATATTTACTCTGATCACCAACATATTTGTCCTTAATTCTTTCATCTTATTTTGTGCTTGTTTATTTTCCATGTTTGTTCTTTGCTTCATGCATTCTATTTCTTGCCTTCTATTGAATTTATTATGTTTTCCTTATTCCCTTCTGCCCAACTGAGTCAGACATTGTATATTCTATTAAAGACAAAACCTTAAATTTTTTAAAATAAAGACTGAAAAAAGCCTACATTCCATCAATATCTATCTCTTTCTTATGAAATGGAGGACTTTTTAAAAAAATTTTTTTATTGTCTTGCTAATCACCATATATTACATCATTAGTTTTTGATGTAGTGTTCCATGATTCATTGTTTGTGCATAACACCCAGTGCTCCATGCAGAACGTGCCCTCTTTAATACCCATCACCAGGCTAACCCATCCTCCCACCCCCCTCCCCTCTAGAACCCTCAGCTTGTTTTTCAGAGTCCATCATCTCTCATGGTTTGTCTCCCCCTCCGATTTCCCCCCTTCATTCTTCCCCTCCTGCTATCTTCTTCTTCTTCCTTTTTTTTTTCTTAACATATATTGCATTATTTGTTTCAGAGGTACAGATCTGTGATTCAACAGTCTTGCACAATTCACAGCGCTCACCATAGCACCTACCCACCCCAGTGTCTATCACCCAGCCACCCCATCCCTCCCACCCCACCCCCCACTCCAGCAACCCTGAGTTTGTTTCCTGAGATTAAGAATTCCTCATATCCAGTGAGGTCATATGATACATGTCTTTCTCTGATTGACTTATTTCGCTCAGCATAACACCCTCCACTTCCACCCATGTCGTTGCAAATGGCAAGATCTCATTCCTTTTGATGGCTGCATAATATTCCATTATATATATATACCACATCTTCTTTATCCGAAATGGAGGACTGTTAACTTCTTATCCTGATCTCTTCCCAGTCATCTTTTTCTTCTTTGGCAAATATTTTATTTCTGCCTTGTTTTACAATTCCCCTGAAGTTAGCTGTTGTTAAATAGGGAGGGACGTATTTTACCTAACATTTCTGTGTATTCAGAGCAGAACAGAGGCTTTCCATATCAGCTTAGTACACCACATCGATTGGAGTCCCTGATTTCAGTAAGTCTGACAAATCAATTACCTTCACGGGGTTCCCATTTTTGGTCACATCTGGGAGAGATCATCCAGAAAAAGAACTCCCTCATTTTGCCTAAGACTCTAGGAACTGAATAGTGAGGATGATGTGTATTATGATATTCAATAAAGAAAGAAATCACTGTGGCCTGAGGAGTCCAGAGAGGCTATTGTAGGAGCAAACATCGGTTAGTCCTAGAAGAATGTGCAGGGAAGTTCCTTAGGAACAAAAGCGATGTGACCAAGATGGAATTCTGGTGAGATTAAGGAACAGCAGTTTACTACAGTCTCCGTGCAGTAGGGGGGCTATTCTTTAGAGACAGGAAGACCCATAGGGCCGTGTTTTATTTGAGCTGGCAGGAGAAGGCCTGACTTCCTTAGGTGGCAGGACTTAGGGAAGTAAGAGCTGAGTGGGAGGTGGTTAGAAGGAGGAGTTAGAGGAGGTGGATGCTAGGTACACACCAGATGAAGGAAGGGGGCCACTGCTGACCTCTATGGCTCCAACTGGGGGGCAGGGAAAGTACCTTTGTTGGGCTGTTCATGCAAACTTTAGGATTTCATTCTGCGGGTGTTTGTGAAGATGCTACATTGCATGGTGCATGTTGGTGACTGAGACCTCTCGTGGGACTGGCAGCAGTTACTGCTAGAAGGCCTCTATCTTGACAGGAGGCTTTAGTCACCATGAGCTGTCCTGGCTGCTAACGCACTCATTTGGGGAAGGCAGCTAGATCACTAACGGGAAAGTCACAGGTCTGAAGCCCAGCTTGAGCTGCCTTTTGGGTCAGGGCCAAGGCTGGGTGGCTCCAAGAGGGCCTGGGCCTGACTGAGGGAGGCCAGCCTCCAGGGGAACAGGCAGAGGCCTGGCTGGACCCTGAACATCAAGAAATGCAGGAATGGTGGGTCTTTAAGATCTCAAAGATGGCTTATGTCAGAGGGCAGGATTTCAGGTTTCTCTTCCCCATTCTTCATTATATTTTTTCCTGTACTGTTTTAATTATTTACAACGAGTACCTGTAATTTGTATATTCAGGAAAAAAGAAGCCATTTTCCTCGTGGGCATAAGCTACTCTTTCCAAGCACTGCCTGTTGTACTTCAGTCTTAACCAGTCTAAGCTCAAGTAGCTGTCCGCACTCATTATTCTAATTTTATGGACAAGAACGGAGCCTCAGAGGCTAGGGGACTTGCCCAGGGCCAGTGGAGGCAGAACGAGGTCCCGCAGGTCCCCACCGCTGGCTCTTGGTGGCCCTAAAAGCATGCACCGCAGTCCTGTAAACGAACACCTGAAGGATCCCACTCACCTGGGCGGCTCAGGGCTGGGGCGGGGCCGAGGTGACGTCCGCCTCGCCCCGCGCTCAAGCCCCGCCCCACACGCCTGTCCAGGGTGCGGACCACGCCCCCACGGGCCCACCCCGCCCAGCGCCTAGGCCCCGCCCCAGGCCCGCCCCCCAGGCCCCGCCTCCTGCCGCCAGAGGAAACGGAAGTGGCGGCGGGCCCGGGCGGAAGTAGGAAGCGGCGGAGCAGGACCTAGCGCTGGGCAGTGTTTGCTGCAGGCCATGGCGGAGAAGTTCGACCACCTGGAGGAACACCTGGAGAAGTTTGTGGAGAACATCCGGCAGCTCGGCATCATTGTCAGTGACTTCCAGCCCAGCAGCCAGGCCGGGCTCAACCAGAAGCTGTGAGTGGCGGCCTGAGTCCTTCGGCGTCTGCCGGGAGCCCGGGCCGGGAGCAGGGCGGGGGAGCCGGGCCGGGCAGCCGGGGAGCCTGGGGAGTGGTTTGGTGGGCTGCCAGGCCAGGGAGCCGGGGGTGGGGCTGGGGAGCCGGGGCCGGGGAGCCGGAGGGGTGGATGGGGGTGGGGTGGGGAGCCAGGGCGGGAGCCAGGGCCGGGGACCTGGGGTGGGGGGGGCGGATCCGGGGCTTGGCCGAGAGCCGCGCCTCTCCGCCGCCCTCCTCTGGGCCTGCGCCCGCCCCAGGCTGCGCACAGATGGCGGGCCGGGCCTCTTCCCTCCCGCTTTGCTTTGCTGGGACTTTTTCCTGAGGGCCCATTTGGAGACGTTGTCATGGTCAGATGGTGCATCTTCTGGGCCTGATAATCAAAGCCCTCCCTCCGTCCCGCGCGCGTGACTCCCAGAGTTTTCTCCTGGGCCCTTCTGGGGAGTTCAGTCCATGTCCTCAGAGGAGGCCGACTTCAGGGGGAGTGCACTAAACTGGGTCCCGGAAGGAGAAGGTTGTGAAGCTACCTGCTGCGGAGCCCTGGATGTGGAGGAATTGGAAGGGGGATGGTGGTGAGAAAGGGTGCAGACCGTTTAGTAATTTTTTTGGCAACAGTCCTGTGCTGGCCTTGGTGCTAGGGCTAGTGCTGGGATGGACAAGAGGCAAATACACATAGAATGAGTGCTCTGGAGAAGGTCTCCTAGCTTTACAGCAGGTACAGACATCAGACATGATTGCAACCCAGTGTTACAAACCTAGAGCTGGGGGACTAGCCTGGTGATCTCATTAGGCTCCAGAGTGGAGCTGAAGTTAAACCAGGCAGGGAAGGCTTTCCTCCTCTGAGATTTGGAGGATGGGTCAGGTGGGAGTCCACTGCCCCATGTGTTCCTTGATACTGCACACAAAACCAGGTGCACATCAGGGTAATTGTTTTTGAGAGAAGATCGATAATTTTCATCAGATTCTCAGAAAGGTTGGTTTCTATCCCCCAATATTGACAGTTCTGCTTTAGAAAGAAAATCTGATATTTGAGGGTATTCTCTAACCCCAAAACTTTCCTAGGAATTCTGTAGCTAACCAAAGAGCTACTCGCCTTGCTTGTGTAAGGAACTTTTGTGGAGCTCTCATTGGCCAGCCAGGTGGTGTTCCTGCTGCCATCTGCATTAACCACATGCCCCATTTTTGCTTTTTCCTGCAGGAATTTTATTGTTACTGGCTTACAGGATATTGATAAGTGCAGGCAGCAGCTTCATGACATTACTGTGCCTTTAGAAGTTTTTGAGTAAGTATCATTCTTGATATTCATTTGAGTATAATTCTTGTTTTATTGTGCTATAATGACGCCTTCAACACTGGCATTTAAGTGCCTGCTCTTTGGCAGGCACAGCGTAGGTGCTGGGGATAAGCCAGTGAAGAAAATGGACAAAAACCCCAGCTCTCAGGGAGCTTATGTTTTAATAGGATTAAAAATTAAAAACAAAACAAAACAAAGAAAACCCTCAGTATTGTATTGTTGAGAAAGAGTTACATGTGAATAAAGAGTTATTAAATGTGTGAAAAACATCATAAGCTCTCAAAGTCCTGCTTAGACAAAATAGTAGTCATATCACTTTCTTTTTTCTTGAGAGGTAGAAAGTCTTATATGGGCTCTATTATAAATTAAAAAAAAAAAATCTAGGCAGAAACAACCTGAGAAGTAATTTGGTGTGGTGTCTTCCAAACTGCCCTGGGAGTGCTAATTCTACGAGATGGTAAATATCTGCTCTTTTGGGCAAATCAAAAGGGGGTGGTTCTTAGGCCATGTAAATTTGGGAAGGCTGGTCACTGCTTTTTGCTCGAGAGTGGTGTGTGCCTTTCACAGTTGTGGCCCAGAGAACGCCTTCAGGAAAGAAACTTTCCAGGTTGGTTTCATTCAGGTTTTATCACACTGATTTCAGGGGTGAAGAACTGGTAAGTAACTGCAACAGGCTGTTTGGCTACTAAGTGTCAGAGTTAAGACTGAAATTCTGGACTTGTCCATCCTTGGCCAGCCGGATTTCTTTGTTTGTTTGTTTGTTTTTGTTTTATTTATTTATTTTAAAAATTTTATTATGTTATGTTAGTCACCATACAGTACATCATTAGTTTTTGATGTGGTGATCCACAATGCACTGTTTTTGTATAACACCCAGTGCTCCATGCAGTACATGCCCTCCTCAATACCCACCACCGGGCTAACCAATCCCCCCTCCCCCCTCCCCTCTAAAACCCTGTTTGTTTCTCAGGTCCATAGTCTCTCATGGTTCATCTCCCCCTCCAATTCCCCACCCCCATTTTTCCCTTCCTTCTCCTAATGTCCTCCATGTTATTCCTTATGTTCCACAAATAAGTGAAACCATATGATCATTGACTTTCTCTGCTTGGCTTATTTCACTTAGCATAATCTCCTCCAGTCCCATCCATGTTGATGTAAAAGTTGGGTATTCATCGTTTCTGATGGCTGAGTAATATTCCATTGTCTATATGGACCCCATCTTCTTTATCCATTCGTCTGTTGGAGGGCATCTCGGCTCTTTCCACAGTTTGGGCCAGCCGAGATTTCTGTGCCAAGCAATCCCCCCCCCCGCCAGGTGGAGCCAGTTTGGAATGGCAGGAATGTGCTAGTCGTTTTTGCATTAAAACCACAAATGTAAGTCACCAGATTTCCTGGAACAGTAAAGGGAAAGGTGACCCTCTTATGTCGCAGCGGGTCAGAGATACGAGGCCTAGTTACAGCACAGCTCAGCAGCTGCCCCCCCCCCCGGACACATGGGCTGCACTCTTCCCGGTCTCAGCTCTGTCCTCACCTGCTGGCTGTGGTGTTGCGTGCGCCCACCGAGTTCTCTGGGCGCAGGTGGGAGTGAAGGTCTTGTCCGTGTGGTGCAGCTCCTGACTCGATGGCCGCCTGCCCGAGAAGGGCGTGCAGCTGGAGGCCGATTCGTCTTCCTCGCAGTATCCTCAGTGGTGCCGCTCTGGCCTTGAATTTGTGGGATGGATGTACTGACAGATACCCAGTGACTGAAGGGCAAACGAGGGCAAGGGGGTTGGGGAAAGACTGCTTAGGGGCCACAGGCAGTGAAGCCTGGGCCACCAAACCACAGCCAGTGGGCAAAGGGGGTGGTTGAGATTCATCTGGGGGTTGGGGCCGAGCTGGCCTCTGAGCTCTGGTGGGCTGCAGATGCAAACCGTCCATCGAAGTGCCCGGTGCTGGAGGAATTTCCGGGTCCCAGTGGCCTTTCAGCACACACTTTCAGACACATTGTAGCAAAGATAAAAACTACACCTTGGCCATCTGTCCAGAACTTGGGGTTGATGTGTTGGCAGAGTGGCCCTCAGCCTTTGGGCCTTAGAGAAAGAGCCCTGTCCGAACGCTGTTGCTTTTGAGGTGGTTATTTGTTTAGGACACTTGAGCCTGTCAGGTGTTTTCTTCAGAAATGAATGTATTTTATTTAGAATGAACCATAATTTTGCTTCTTTCATTCCATCATTTCAAAAACATTGCAATAAAATGGAATTTCTAGAACATGTGACTTACTGATTTTTTTGTTACCTGTCATAATTAAAGGCCAGTTTTATTGCATTAATGGTAACTTAAGTGTTTTTGATCTGAAGTGACTTTTTTTTCCCCCTACTGGAGTGTAAATTGTACTTTGGTGGTGGTGATTTCTTTTTCTTTGTAATGAATAATTCAATTCAGCTGAAGGATATGACGGTCTGTAAGGTACAGAAGCAAGCAGGTGGCCCAGTGGTGGTAAATGGGGGTATGCATCTAGGTAGTATGCTCGAAGAAGTCTGTGGGTTAATGAAGACATTTTGGGGACAAGTGTCAAAAATTTCAAAAACAGTTTTATATAAGTTTAGAAATAAGTGGATAGAACCTCTCTTAAATACATGTTACTTGGGTGTATTTAGGAAAGTAGTATATCAGGACCCCCACCCCGAAAAGGTGGTGGACCGGTTTGTAAATCGTCTTGGGGCTGGCAGGGCTGGGGCTGTCCTGCCTGTAGCCCCCTGCCCCCTCCCGCAGCCCTGAAGCTCCTCTCTGAAGGGTACCCACAGGGACCGAGGGGGTGCACCTGGAGCGGAGGCTGTGTCTTGGCCGGCTCCCCGCTGTTGCGCAGCCTGAAACGCCGGCCCACATTAGTTCTCTCCTGTCAAGAGCTGCCTAACCTTATAGGTTATCGTGAGGATCGGGGGTAGTGGCTCTGAAACCGTTTGAAAACCACAAACGCTAAGACTGTGAAGTCGTAGCGCCACGAACTTGCTTGGTTAAAAGTGATCATTCCTTGATTTCGTGAGTTATTCACATTATTAGAAGTAATGTGAAGTCAAATCATCTGTACTTGCATAAATGGAAGAATCCTAATTCATGTGGTTCCTGGACACAGTTTCGTCTAAACAAGGCCATGTGCAGTTATACAGAGCTGACTTTTTTCCCCATCAGAAATCGTTGAGAATAGGTATCGGCCATGAGAATGTTAATTGAGATGTTTCATGTTTCCAGATACATAGATCAAGGACGAAACCCCCAGCTCTACACCAAAGAGTGCCTGGAGAGGGCTCTGGCCAAAAATGAACAAGTCAAAGGCAAGATCGACACAATGAAGGTAAGGCTCTTAGAAGCAGAAAATAAGGTCAGAACATAAATACTTACAGAGCACATTTGGCTGATAGACCTTGTTGTTTTTCTCCATACTTGGTAAAATGTAAGCTGTCTCACACGGTTACACAGCTGAGATTTCTGGGTGTAACGGGCAGTAAGTGAGGTCAGCTCTCCGGGAGCCTTGTGGGGGTAAACACAGGGTAGCAGAGTGTAGCCATCCTTGGAGGGAAGTCCAGGCTCATTTCCCTGATTGTTGGCGCTGGCTTACTGTTCGCACTTGTAAGACTTTCATATCTCGTGTTTGCACTTGGATGCTTTTCGCTTCCTTCGTTAGGCCACTTCCTGGAGTTCTGGTTGCAGCATTTAGAGCATGCCCTTCTGTTTGTCCAGTGCTTGTCTCTCGCGCCTGAGTCCAGACCCCTTCGGACCCTGTCCCCCGTCCTGCAGTTCTCCACAGAGAACTTCCTGTGTGTTTCTTTGCTTTGATGAGGACTAGAAAAGCATTGTGAACATGAAATATGTAGGGTTTTGGTTTTGGTTTTGTTTTTTTCTTAAATTGACTGCACTGTGATTCAGTTGGGGTATGTGTGTGGTTTTTCCTTTGGCCAGTGCCATCCCTGTAGCGACCCCACGTGTGTTGGCCTTGCACTGAGCGCCCTCCTGCCTCCCGGGCCTCCTGTCTGCTGCCGGGGATCCCCCAGACCCCTGTCCTTCCGTTTTTTTGGTGGAACTCTGGCGTGTTCTCTGCACACCAACTGTCCTTCGGGCTCAGCGTGTGTCAGAGAGGCCTTGCAGACCAGCCTTTCCTAAATCCTGATGAAGATGCCCCCTCCTCTTTCCTCTGTTTTGGTTTGTCTGCGGCCGCATAGGCTCCAGGACCTCGGGGCATGAGTGTGGTGTTCCCGCGCATGCCCCGAGCCCAGAGAGCGCCTCGCCGTTGGCCGAGGTGTGCAGGGATGGCCGCACACTGACCTCCGGGCTTGGGGCACTCTGGCCCAGTGTGGAGAATGAGCAGAGAGGCTCTGTCAGGGTGACAGTGACGTGTCTGTCACAGGCTGCCCTGGGGTCGCAGGGCTTCCGTCCCCCCGGGTGATCCATACTGATGCTCAGTAGCAGGCCCTCAGGTGGTGATGCGGTGGTTGTCAGTGGGGCGCCCGCAGCTTCCTTTCTGTTTGGTCACTTTGGGACCTAGTTGCTGTTGAGCTCAGTGTCACCCTGGGCACAGGATGCTGCCTTGATCGATAGGCTGACTGTACTGTCGTGCGAGTGAGCAGACATCCCTCTGTCACAGGCTGTGGGCTCTGTGCTTGGGCTCCCCGTGCTGCCCACTGTGCTGTGGGGGTGCCTGCTGGCGGTGACGCACGGGACGGTCACCTTCAGTGGGCATCTGTTGTGCTTGCTGGCAGTCTGCGTCACCTGGGATCTGTGCAGGTCTCGTGGTGCAGTTTTGTGGCCTTCGTTGGCTCCGTGGACCAGGTATTCAAACTTCTGAAAATTGCAGCTCCCATGGTGGTTGTATGTGGAGGTGCGGTGTCCCTGGAGGATGTCTTCTCACGTGCTCTGTTTTTGTTCGTGTCCGTAGTGCTGCGTTTCAGTAGGACTTAGACGAAGAGGTTTTGAGACAATACTTAGCTGCTCTTAAGATCGGATTCAAACACGTGTTATGCTGATAAGTAGGATCGAGAAGCCGCAGCATTTGTGGTAGACAGGTTTCCAGGTGCTCTGAAAGCTTTGATCAGCTGTTTGCACACTGAGTTTGATATGGTTTAATAATTGCTTAATTAAATATTACTTGAAGATTCCTGTTACGTGCGTCATCTACAAAAGTCATTTTCAGCTGTGTGCATGGCTGGCGCCTTACGGGAGGGGCTTTCTCTTATCTGGAGGATTTATTTTGTGTTGGACTGAGCGTTTCTCTTTCACATAGTTCATCACGTAGCTCTGACGCAGTTCCAGGCTCGGGGGCATCAGTTGGCAGCCAGGGTCCCGAGTGCCTCCGTGGAGATGAGCCGGCTGTGAGGGAACGGCTGCTTGCCCGGAGGGAAAGCACGCTCTGCTCTCTGCTCTCTGCTGAGTTGGAGGCTTTGGGGGTGGGGAGTGTCTTTCACTTGAGTGATGGGTCACAAACAAAGATATTTTGATGTTGTATGTTTTTCTTCTCAGAAATTTAAAAGTCTGTTGATTCAAGAACTTTCTAAAGTTTTTCCTGAAGACATGGCTAAGTATCGAAGCATCCGAGGGGAGGACCACCCCCCTTCCTAACTTCATCGTCCTGCCGCCCGAAGACCCTCCTGGTCTAGTGTGAGTCGCCGTGACCTTCAGGCAGGCTGTGACTGACAGTGGCACCCATGTCCTCCAGCCGCCCTGTCCTTGTCCTTGGCCTTGAGGGACGGCGGGGCGGGGCCTGGAGGGCTTGCAGAGTTGTGCCCTGGCTGCCCCTCTGTCCCTGATGTGCGTCTGTTCGGTCTGCAAGTTCTCAAACGGCCCGGAGTGCACGTCTTTGAGTGCGATGCATTTGATTCTCCCTGGCAGAGTAGTCTTGAGAATATTAACTATGCTAGGTACATTAAGTTTTTAAAAATTCCTAATGGTTTTGCTTTTATGTACTGTTTCTTTTCCATTTTATTATGGTGTCAAAGAAAGCTAAAAGAAAAAAGAAAAATTGGCTTAATCTAAGAAGTCCTTTAAGTTGGTGTCTTATATTTTCAAGTATAATGCATAAAGAATGTGTTCAGTGTAACTGTTTACATGGATTTCAATTAGACATAAGCGTATAATAAAGCCTTTAAGTATTTATGTGATTTATTCCATGTAATTATTTTTATAACATAGTATAGTACAGTGTATCTTGTAAACAGTCAATTATTACTTCCCCAAAGTGTGAATAATATTCATAAAATTTGTTCTCCAGGCATTTAGGCAGAACTCTGGTTCCCCCCCTGGAGGGCAGGACAAACACTGAGGGAGGTGGATGCATGGCCGCTAGGGACCTGCCCCCGCAGGGCTGCGTGTTCCCCGCAGAGGGTGCACACATCCTGTGGGTCAGCTGCACACTGTGTAGGCCTGTCCCGATGGCCCTGGGAGCCTGTGTTCCTGGTAAACTTGGGGCGATGCTGGCTGTGATCTGGGCTGTGTTCTGAGTCACAGGCCTATGGCAGCAGCATTTCTCAAGAGTGACCTGCAGGCTACCTGCATCTGGGTGACCTGGACTTCTTTATTAGAAAGTGGGCCCCGGAGCGCCTGGGTGGCTCAGTCGGTTAAGTGTCAGACTCTGATTTTGGCTCAGGTGGTGATCTCAGCCCTTTGTCGGGCTCTCTCTCTCAAAATAAGAAAGAAATTGGGTCCTATGTAATCAAGAGGCTCTAGGCTGAGGCCCAGGAACCTGCATTGTCAGTTTGCACCCCGGCCTTGTCTAGATCCGAGAACCATTGCACTGAGGACTCTGACCGCCCCCCGACCCACCTGTGTGCAGTATAAGGGTGTAGTGTGACGTGGGCTCCAGTGGGCTCTGTCCCATGAGTGGGGGTCAGAGCCCACCTTTCACCATCCTTCACTGACCACTTCTTGTGGAATTGGGGGCGCTTGGGCATGCCATTGCTTCCCAAGGCAGTCTTTTTTTTTTTTTTTTCTTTTTTAAAGATTTTATTTGACAGAGACACAGCGAGAGAGGGAATACAAGCAGGGGGAGTGGGAGAGGGAGGAGCAGGCTTCCCGCGGGGCAGGGAGCCGGATGTCGGGCTTGATCCCCATGACCCTGGGACCATGACCTGAGCCGAAGGCAGACGCTTCACCGACTGAGCCCAGGCGTCCCTCCCCAAGGCAGTCTTGCCCAGTCAGGGGCCAGGCTCCTTAGGAAGCTGCTTCCTCATTGTTAGCAGTTTGATTCTTCGAAACTACACCAGGAAGGCAGCCCCACCCTGGGAACAGGTCTTCTAGATAAGGGGTGCTCCCAGGCCGGGAGGTCCTGGAGCCACCAGCCCCCTCCTGCATTGGTTTTCCAGCCTGAGGCTGCCCTGACTAATAGTGGCTATGTGGGCCGGGGGGCGTGGCTCATGAGCACTTCCCAAACCCCGTCCTCATGAGTCACTCAGTGGACCCTTACCGAGGCCCCTGAGCTGCGGATTTCAGAGCAGGGACTGGGGCACAGGGAGGCTGAGAGGCAGAGCTGCGACACAGGCCACCTGCCGAGCGGGTGAGCCTCGGGGCTCCCCTGCCGCTGGGACATCAGTAGGCAGGTGCCCCGGACCATCAGTGTCCGTGTCAGAACACGGCGCCATGACTCCCGGGTGCTGGTGGTCTTATCCCTGCCTCCGTGAGAGCTGTGTTCCCATCCCCTCTGCAGTGTTGCCTGGTGCGTCCAGAGGTGTCGGAGTTCCTGTCCCTGGCTCTGAGGCTCACAGGACGTAGCTGGCGGTTGGGCGCTCTTCACATCCCGGGCCTTGGAAGCATCATGGCCTTCGGCCCTTTAATACCCATGTCTGAACCTTGGGACGAATGGGTCCTCATCAGTTGGGGGGGGGATGTTGTCTGGAGGCAGTGTGGAGGTGCACCGCCCCACAGGTGGTGGGGCTGCTTCCCCGGGCCCCAGGGGGGCAGCTCACTGGGTTGTTCACCAGTCTCCTTTCTGGGAACATCTTTCCCTCTTGGGTGTGTGGCCCGGCTGCCTGGGAACCTTTAACTCGCGCGTGTGTGTGACGCCCCGAGCACCGCAGCGGATCCCCAGTGCATTGGCATCTAGGCTCGGGATGCTGCGACGTCGCCTTGCCGTGTCCCTGGGTTCGTGGCTGGGTCCCCGCTTGGCACCGCAGCAGGCCCTCCCTGTGCTCCTCGCGAGAGCCGGGCGCACTCAAATCCTCTGCCGGCTGCTGGGCCGTGCCTCCCCCCGAACCGCCTTCTGTCACTCTCGCGAGGTCAGAGGAGCCTTGGGGGCTCCGCGCGTGGCCGTCCTGCAGTCTCACTGTGGAGGTGGGACCTGGATCTCCCACGCACTGTCCCCAGGACTTCTCCACCGGAAGGTCCAAGACCCCACCTCAGACTCAGGAGGCACCCACCTGAACTCCCTCTCCCGAGGCCTTTGGCTGCTCTCCAGGGCTTCCGGTCAGTTCAGACCATAACCAGTGGGCTCCTCCCGATGCAGTATCGACCATTTTGTGATTGCCTTTTCTCTCTGACATGCCTTACCCATGGACCACCCCCCCACCCTCCGAATTGCCAGGTCCTTCTTCAATTTTAAGCTCTTCTCTCCACTGCTTCCCAGAACAGATCAGCCAACCGACCCAAAAGCCCAATCATTTGTGATGGTGCATACCTGAATCTCTGTACCAGCACGAGGCTGGCCCTGGTTCATGTGTGGGACCGGGGCTTCAAACGCCCGTTCTGGTCACCTGTGCTGCCTCTATGGTTAAGAAAACAAAACACAAAAAACGTAAGCCCACTTTTATGCAGAAATAGAATGTCCTTCATCTTTTTGGGGGCACAGGCGCACCTCGGACATGGTGGGTTGGGTTCCAGACCGCTGCAGCAAAGAGAGTCAAGGAAGTTTCTTGGTTTCCCGGTGCATGTCAGTTACGTTTGCACTATACTGTAGTTAAGTGTACAATAGCATTCTGTCAAAAAAAAAAAAATGTATGGACAATGAAAAGATCCTTTATTCCTGAAAAATGCTGACCATCATCTGAGCTTCCAGCAAGTCATAATCACCGATCTCCAATCCCTGTAACAAACAGAATAATAAAAAAGTCGTTTCAAGTACTGTGAGAATGACCAAAATGTGACACAGGAACACAAAATGAGCAAATGCTTTTGGAAAAATGGGACCGATAGATGTGCTGGACAGAGGGTTGTCCCCACCTCCCCTTTGTAAAAACGCAAAATCTGTGATGCACGATAAAGCAAAACGTGATGAAACGAGGTAAGCCTGTGAAACAGATGCGTCCAAGACCTAATTTCTGTGTTAATGTCAGAATTTTCATCAGTCCCTCTGCAGAGGTCCAGGTAGAGCGGAGGATTCTCCAGGGATGGGAGCAGGCTGTGGGGAGGGTGCTAGGAGTGGGAAGGGCTGTCAGCGCACGTCCCCAGTCCACAGCATCTGCTGCCCCCGGGAGCTCTGCGGCTGCCCGAACAAAGCGCCACAAACTGGCCAGCTTGAGCCAATGGAAATTTGGCTGACGGTTCTGGAGACCAGAAATGAAGGTGTTGGCACAGCCGCACAGTCTCTGGAGGCTCGGGAGGGTCCTTCTGCCTCCTTCAGGTTCTGCTGGCTCCAGGTGTTCTGTGGGGCCGCCTCCTCTGGTGTCGGCCTGTCTTCATGTGGCTTTCTGTTCTCCACATGTCTCACCACTGTGTCTCTCACCGTGATGTTTATTGCTGGACTTAGTCCCCCCTTGACCATCCAGGATGATCTCATCTCGAGAGTCTCAATTGCATCCGCAAAGACTCTTTCAAAGGAAGGTGACAGTTACAGGGTCTGCATGGACACAGCTTTTGGGGAGCCACCATTGCCCCCACCACTGTGCCCTTTTTGTCAGGTTCGGCCATCCAGTGTCCAAGCTTTGCTGTTGAGGGGCTGCCATGTCTGTACCCCCAGATCCGTGCAAAGCCCAGCTAATGCCCATGTGACTGAGCCCCTTCTTCTCAGGGGACGCTGACCATGAGTTGAGAGTTTAAGACCAAGGGCTGCGGGGCGCCTGGGTGGCTCAGTCGTTAAGCGTCTGCCTTCCACTCAGGTCATGATCCCAGGGTCCTGGGATCCAGCCCCACATCAGGCTTCCTGCTCTGTGGGGAGTCTGCTTCTCCCTCTCCCACTCCCCCTGCTTGTGTTCCCTCTCTCGCTGTGTCTCTCTCTGTCAAATTGATAAATAAAATCTTAAAAAAAAGAAGACCAAGGGCTAGTGAAGACAGTGAAGTGTGTGTCTCCAGGTAGAGACAGAATGCTTTTTGTTGTCTTCCCTCTCCCATAAGATCATTTTTTATTTTTTTAAAAGAAAAACATGATGCAAAAAGAAAGAAAAAAGACACAGACCTTGTGGTTTGTTGATAAGGAAGAAGCATCGTGGGTGACAGTGAAGTTTCAAAGCTGAAGGCTGAGACACACACATCAGCAGCACCTCATCGCTGCAGGTGTGCGGAGGCCGGGTCCGCGAGAGAATCAGCCGAGCCGGGCAGCTGGAGCCCGGCTGCAGGGTTGGGGGAGCTCCGGCAGCTTGGGGAGCTCAGGGGGCGGAGCTCAGGGAGGGAGTTCATGGAGGGTCTTCATGGCCTCCGCGGAGCTGCCGCATAGGCTCACATAGGACAGAGCAAAGGTGGCGAGAAGTGACCAAGCCGCACTTCCTCCTTCGGACACTGAGCCTCCCCACTATTGTCTCGAGCCGCAAGGACACACGCTCTCCGGTGTCACATGACACACGAGCTCCCGCTGATCCTTTTTATCAACATGGTCTCCCAAAGCAAACATAGTGAGTTCTTGTTTTTTGGTAAGTGTACCGTGAACACAAAGATGTGGGACGCACACGTGCATTTCATTGTAAAACATTGGAAGTAGAGGCAGAGGACATGTCTTACTCGAGGGCCGTCTTCAGCTGCAAGTACGGATCTCATGGGGCCGCCCGCCTGCGTTCTGTGCGCACCTGCAGCCTGCTCAGTGGGGCTGGGAGGGGACAGCCGCCTGCGGTAGGGACCGCGTGAGCAGCAGCTCAGGCACGAAGCAGATTCCTGCTCCAGAGGCCGGGGCGCTCCTGCTGCTGGCGCGGCAGGGGGTGTTCCAGGATGACCTGGAGGGGTGGGGGCAGGCTCGCAGGTGCCAGCAGCAGTCAGCTGTTCGGAGGACGGCACCTGTCCTGGCTGGGGCGGAGCCACGCAGATCGCGGGGACCTCAGGGAGCCCCATGTGGGGTTGTTCCAGGCGCAGGTCTCTAGCTGTCGATGGCGGCCTCGAAGTAGTAGAGGGGGACAAAACAATGTGATTCCTGTCACTGCAGCAGGACAGGAATGTGTTCATTTTGAACACACTGAGTTTAAAGTGCCTCTGATACATCTGGACAAACATGCAGCTGGACATATAACACAGCAATAGCTAATACTTCTATAGCATTTAATGACCACACAGACATACGTACACGTATTTCTACCCTGGAGAACACGTCGTGAGCGCTGTGTGTGTACACGTACGCACATTACACACGTGCACACGCTGAGCTGTGACCCCTCATGCGCGCGGCCTCACCGCCGACGGGCCGGTATTTCGGGATGGGGCCGGTGAGGAGGGAGGGAAGCGAGATCACAGGTGGGATCCCGACAAGTGGGAGGGATGGCGCCGGAGGGCTGGGTCTGCCTCCACATGCACGCGCTAAGGAAAGTCCATGTGCAGACGTGGCGGGGGAGGGGAGGGCGGGGGTGGCTGTCTACAACCCGACGAGGGCTCTCACCAGGACCCGACCTTGCCAGCACCCCGATCGCCGACTTCCAGCCTCCAGAACTCTGAGGACTGGGTACCGGGTCTTGAGGCCGCCCGTCTGTGGTGCCGTGTTCACGGAGGCCACGCCAGGGCACAGCTGTTCACTCTGAGTGCCTGGGACATCTCATCATCAGTCAACCCATAATGACCAGTCAATAAAGAGTCACGCCCTTTTATTATTTCTCTGTTAATTTGATGCAGTCTGATTGCTGGTCTCGGTTCCCAGAGCAACTGTCTGATTATTTTGTCCATTATGCCCAGCTCATCTGCCTAGTGGGGTGCTTAGTCCCGGCCTGAGGAGGAGGGGGTGGAGGGGGAAGAGGAGGGAGGAGGCAGGGAGGGTGGTCCTGTGGCATCTCCGTGGTGGGCAATGGCCCGCTTAGAGAAGCCAAGGCTCAGGTCCTTTGTCATCTTCTTGGAACTTTTCTAACCTCGACTCTCAATCCTGGACAGAAGGGAGACAGGCTGGCTGCGACCCCGAGGTGGGGCACAGACCAGTGCGGGTCACAAGAGCCCTCTTACCGGCCATTCTTACGGAGTAGCCACAAGGATAATGAGGGTGGGAAGGGAGTCCAGCCTCACTGCAGCTGAACACACAGGCTGTGGAGACAAGGGATGTGCTGATGGAATATTTATCCCTGGCTTTATTTATAGCATCGTCTGGTGCAGAAACAGAAATCAGCTAAGCGGCAGATAGGTGGGCCCATCCCTCACGGGGCCCGGGGCTGCAGCGGCTTTCCTGGAGCTCGGGCTCACAGCACGCAGCCCTTTGTTTTCCACTCTGTCCCTGCCCCTTGTTCTGCTCCGGACTTTGTCAGTTGTCCTTGGGCTCCTGCCATCAGACCCTGGGTTCTGTGACCCTGTGATGTTCTGCAAGGCCTTTTGGTGCCCGTGTGCGAGACAAGCAGGATTGTGAGAATCTCTGTTTCTGGAGGGCTTTTCCACCTCTTCGTTTCTGTTGGGGAATAGCAGTCCCCCCCACCCCGCCCCCCGGGCCAGGATTTCTCACAAGGATCCAGAAGCACTTTTCCCATTACCTTTGACATTTCAAAGGCTTTTAGGGGTGAGCCATCTTACGCAGGATACTAGCATCAATAATACTTTAAAATTTAAAGACAATTTTATATAACATATCCCATTTGATAATTTAAATACACATTGAAAATGATTATGCATGTATGTGCATGTGTATTTCATTACAGTTTTATTTAATTACAGTCATTATCAGCCCTTATCTAGTGTTTCGTGTGGGTAGGCAGCAAATTAGGGAAGGTTCAACTAACAATAAGTGAAAAAAGATAAGGGTTAGATTTTCTCCTGTGACAGCAATTCCAAGTGTCCGCCCAGAACAGCTGTGGCTGTTCCCAAGCATCAACCAGGCTCCACGCTGATTTGCTTTTCTGTCTGCCGCTTTCAGCAAGTGGTTTTGCCTTCACATCACAACATGGGTGCTGTCTCTCCGGCTACAACATCTGCATTCCAGGCTGGGAGAACATAGAAGAGGATGGGCAAAGGGTGATAGGCAGAAAGTCCTCTGCTGTAGATGCTTTGCCATTTCCTTCTGGAGGGACTGTCTCCCTTAGGGTCTTCTACCCTCATCTCATTGGCCAGGATGGGGTCTCTTGGCCACCCCAATTTGCAAGGGAGGTGAGATGAGCTAGATCTTAGCTTTCGCAGCCTGTGGAGCACAGACAGGCCAGAGGGGAGGGGACTGGGAAAGGGAGCTGTCAGGTGACCTCCTGGGCCTGTTCCGGCACATTCAGGACAGAGACCTGGATTCTACATCCCTGGCGCTGATGTGGGTTCTTTCCCGCAGAAACTTACTTGTCGGGGTAACTTAAGGCCAAACTTTAAATTTCTTGTAAGTAAATTTAGATCCCAGATGCAAGGCTGTGAGTTTTTCCAGTTTAGTTTACTTGGCAAATACGTGGGGTCTTTGCATCAAGAGCCAAAGGTACAAAGCTACATGACGCCCCCCTCCATGGACGGCATGTGGAAGGAGGTCAGGATGCAGGGCCCTCCCCAGGCTCATGCTGCGGTGCTGGGGAAGAGCGTGGACGGCAGAGACTAAGAGCAGAGGTGGAGCTTGGGCCCATCTCTCCTGGCGTCCGGGAGATGAGTGGCAGGGGCAGTGCCTTACCTGAGGTCCATGCCACACCTCTGCTCCTGGACTTGCCGTGGCCCCAACCCATGTAGTCCCAAGTCAGTGGCTTCAGATGCTGCTGTGGCCCAAGTGCACTCACAGGCGGGGAAAGCAGGGAGGGTGCTGGCTTTGGCCCTCTGAGGCCAGGCAGAGGACTCCTGGGTCCTGGGCTGCAAGAGTCTCCCACGCTCAGTGGTTCTAAATGCTTCCTGCAGCGGGGTGGGGAGAAGGAGGGGAGCCAGAGGATAGCCATCTGCCTCTTCAGCGCCTGCCGCCCGCTGCATTCTCAGCTTCTCCCCTTCTTCTGCCATCATCCCTTCCTACCTTCCTACTCCTTGTGCTTTCCCTTCTGCACGCTGGGCACTTCCAGGGTCTGCAGCCCTCCCAGCGCGCCTTTTCCTCCTCCCCTCCCTCCCACCCCTCCCCTGGAGAAGGCCCTGAGCTCTGTCCAGACCCTCTCAGCTGCCCCACCAGGGAGCGACTGAGTGTGAGATGCGCTCAGGATAAAGAAGAGACTGATCCCCTTGGCGCCTGCCCTCTCTTTCCCGCTCTCTCCATGTGACACTGCAGGACCCTTTGGTTAATGTGGCACTGTATTAGGGGACGATGCACATATTTTAAGGTACCCGCTGGGCAGCCTGTTTATTAATTTGCAAGTGTGCACAGACTGGAGCGTCCGTGTCCCAAAGGGATGCTAACACAGTTGTCTACGGATTTAATCAAAAGAAGCAGCTGGAGCTCCGGGTGAGGCTGAGTTATGAAATTAAGGCACAGAGCAAAACAGAAGATGGGCCTTTTATGTAAACTGTTGTCTGACCCCTTTAAGTTCAGGATGTGAGTGAGCATCGAATGCCCATCTTCCGAAGAGTATCATGCCCCACTGTGAAACCAATTGTGTTGCAGGAGCAAATGGAGGCCATTATCACTGATTACTGATGACCATTTATTCACCGTCTGCAGCGTGCATCCAGAGTCTCTCTCAGCACAGAGTCCTGCAGCCTTCCCACAGACATAAGGCAGTTAAACAGTATCGATTTGCGATTTGGACCGGTTTTTCCTATTGCATCTCTTGTTAAGCTTCAATAGGCTTGTTTGTACAAATGTTATACAGTGAGCAAAAGCAGATAGCACCGTAGCGCCCCGTTATTTCATATGCTCGTTTTCCGCGCTGAAAAATGCAACCAGTACGGTGTGTTGCATTTCAGCCCCCAGCCTCTTCCTTATTAAAGACATATACCTTCCAACAAACTGGAAATTCCCTGTGCATATATTCAAGTTTATGCTTATAAAAATACCAATAGGATCACGTAATACACACGGTTCAACATTTCCTTTTTTTTTTTTTACTGACGGTATCTCTGGAGACCACCCCTTATCAGCATGTGTAGGGCTCCCTCCGGCTAGCGGGCAGCGCCCCGTCCCCAGGACCAGCTCTTTCTCAGTTCAGTGGCCTTTGGGCCCTCGTCTCTTTGCTCTCGCCACAGTGCCCCAGGATGCACCATTGTTCAGGATCAACAGCATCTGAGGCTGTCCTTTGAGATTAATTTCTTGAAGGGGAATTACATGTGATATACATTTTGATAATTACTGCCAGATTCCTATCCAAAGAGGGGCCCCAAGAGCTCTTCCAGAATCGAGCTTGGAAGCCCTGAGCCCAGGCTGGCCTCCGTGTTGCTGAGCTCAGGCCCCTCTGTTGAAGCAGGCCAACCACTAACACTAAAATTTTCTGGGTGTCCTTCCAGCGATCGTGTATGCACGCTGGGACCATAGGCATGCTTACTCTCTTAGTTCTCCCAAATAGTCGTGAAAATTTCCCCAAACTGGGACTTGCTCTGGGGGTCCCCGAGAGCCCTGGGAGCGCTTGGGGGAGAGCGAGGGCTGCAGCTAGCCGGGGTAAACAGAGACATGTACCACCTCTCGCCTGCCAGACACCGGAGCCCAGATTCCTGCCACCCAGCGCAGCAGGTGTGCCGGGAAGGAGGACGGAGAGGCTGACCAAGGCTGCCCTGGACTCCGTGGGGCTCAGAGCGGTGGTTAGAACAAGGTGAAGGACGGCTCTGTGTGCACTTGGCTGGCTCATGCCAAGGTCAGGTGGAGGCGAGTGCCAATACTTGCGTTTCTGCTTTCAAATAGTTTCACTCTTGGCGAATGGAAAGGAATAAAGTTTGCATCCCCATCCACGACCATATACCCAAGGTTTCACAAAATAATACCTGCTTTGGCCATACATGTGAACCTTGACCTGTCCTGACCTGTCCCTGTCCTCCCCCCCACCTCCTGGAAGTGATGGTGATCCACTAAACTGGGGACACAGCCCACCGAGGGCTGCTACCTGCTGGTGGGAAGTAACCCTGAGCTCCCATGGTTCTCTTGGGATCAAAGGAGCCGTGTTGATCTAAGTGGCCAGATCTCACAGCTCTGTTATCATTTCTCTGTCCTTACCCGTGTCCACCCCCACCGGCTGGCCATCCTCCAGCCAGCTGGCCTTGGAATGACCCATGGCTGCCGTGGCTCGGGCCATCTAGCGCGTGCTCGTCAGGCTGTGGTGAAGCCTGGGCTGCAGGGTCACCCAGAAACACGCCTGTGCTCGTGGTCTCGCCACAGCGGAGGGGCCCCTGGGACCAAGGAGCCAGGAGAGGTCCTGGTTTCTTACAGTGGGAGCGAAGCAGCAGTGCTCTGTAACCTCCCCCTGGGAAAGGGAAAACTGCCCTATCTGACCAGACGGCCGCCTGCCTCTGGAGATGTCCTCTGAGGGGGCAGGCCCGTGGCCTTCTCGGGCCCCAGTCCACGCCCACTGCACACAGCTCCGACCCCAGGCTGGGGGCTGCGGCGGGTGCAGCGCCCGGGACCCCTCACTCAGACGGAAGAGACGGAGGTCCAGGCGGACTTGGCAAGAAGAGCTCTGGGGTGGGTGCAGAAAGCTTGTCTCTCAAGATGGCACAAAGAGGTATTTTTAAAATCCACCCAGAGGTGAGCGATTCCAGCAGCAAGACAGGAGGGCAAGAGAGCGGGGTGCAGAGGGAGGGAGGGGGGCAGGCTGCTCCCAGGCCCAGGCCAGGGCCTTATCAGAGGCAAGATCCTGCACTTTCGTTCCCAGTTTTCTGTGGTGCGGGAAGCATCGGACATGCTTCCGCCGGCCTGGCAGGACCAAGCTTCTCAGCTCCGTGGCTCCCTCGCGGCGTGGGCCGTATTAATGACCTTATCTGAGATGCTTTGAGGTTCCTCTCTTAGCCACTCCGACTACTTGTCTTATCCAAAGCACCCCCTATCAGTCCCTTAAATGTTTGTTTGGTTTCGATTGTAGAGCAAATATTAGATTTGTATTTCTCCTTGGCTTCCAGTATCAGTGACCCCGGTGTGGATTACCCTGCCACCTTTATCTCCCACCCAAACACGGACTCGTTGCCTGGTTGCTGTCTTAGCAGCCGGGGTTATCACGTTAGAGATAGTCACCCCTGCCGGAATCCTGCAAAGCCATGATTGCTTCTCAACTCGGTATCTTTGATAGGCCGGGGTCTCTTTATTTTTGAAGGAATCCATTCTCAAGACTTTGGAGGTAAAAGTCCAACTTATTGGCACCTAGAGCTGGAAGAGACCTGGGCCTTCAGGTCGCACCGTGAATGATTGCTGAGATCCTTCTGCTGAGTAGCATTGACGTCCACATGCGGCCTTTCTGTGAAGGCCAAGGGAAGGGACCTGGTCCCTCCTCAGGCCGCCCCCTCCTTCCACCTCCAGATGCTGGATTGTCAGAACCTTCTCTTATGTAGTGAGCAAAGTGTGTTTGCCTGCAGCTTTCCTCTGTTGGTTTTAATTTTGCTCTCTGAGGAACAAGTTATCTCATGTCTACTGCTAGTTCCAATATAATATATTTTGGGGTCTTCTCATTAACTTTTCATTTGAATGAACTATCTACCTACCTACCTACCTGTCTATCTCTATCTCCATGTCTGGCAGATATACCCTAAGATGACCCTCAGTGAGTCGCCCTCTTGTGTAATCCCCTCCCCCTTGAGTGTAGGTGGAACCTTGGAGTCCTAACCAATAGAATATAACCAAAGAGAGGGCATGTCCCTCCCAAGACCACGTTATGCTATCTAAGACTCCGTCTCCCTTCCACTGGCCTAGAAGATGCAAACAGCCATGTGGCAAACTGCCCATAGACCTGAGGTGGCCTCTAGTGATGGCCTGTAGGAAGTCAGGCCCTCAGTCATAGCGCTCAAGCAGATGGATGCTGGAGCTGGAGCCCTTGGCCAGGGTGGCATAAACACAACACGTTCAGAGGTAGGAGACCTGAGTGATGACCGGTGTTCATGTCATCCATCGGAGTGCACAAGCTGTAGCAATCGACCCTCCATGAGCTCACATGGAAGGCAAGGACCTGTGAATTTTTTCCCTTCATGGGTGGGGTGGGGGTCCCTCTGCACACAAGGCCTGTTTCTGCATCACAGCAGCTGTGGTCTTGATGAAGAAGAGGGCTGGAGGAGGCTTTGGAAGACCTCCCCGCCCTTCCTCTGCTCTGCTCTCTGGTGCAGGAGTCTGGCCCTCCACACAGCATTGTTCCACATCCCTTGCTGGTGGAGCGAGCCATTGCTCCTGTGGAGGTTGAATGACCATGCTCCAACCCCCAGAACCAGGGAATGCTAGTCTCATGGCAAATGAGACTTTGCAGATGGGATTAAGTTAAGTATCTTGAGCTGGGGAGACTATCTGGATGATCTAGAGAGGCCCAGAATAACAATACGTGTCCTTGTGGGGAAAAGAGAGGCAGGAGATCAGAGGAGGAGGCGGGCAAGTGACAATGGAAGGAAGAGGTTGGGTTGATAGGAGGGAGGGGGCCATGAACCAGGGAATGTGGGGAGCCCCAGAAGCAGAAAAGGGCGGAAAGTGATGCTCCCCTAGCACCTCCAGAAGGACTGCTCCCCACCCTCCCCGCCCGCCCCTGCAACTCCTTGACTGTAGCCCAGTGAGACTGATTGCAAAATTCTGGCCTCCAGCACTGTAAGAACATAGATTTGTGGTGTTTTCTTACTGCAGCCACAGGAAAGGAAGACAACCACCCTTTCTGCCTGTGGCCATGGGGCTGACCATGCCCCTCTGGGGAGGCGGAGCTCTCTCTCTCATCCATGTCGGGCCAGCACGTGACTTGCCTCATCCCACAAAGTGGGGCAGAGGGGATGTGGGGCTCTTGCAGGGCCCAGCAAAGCCCCACGTGGTGGTCCTTGGCCAGCTGTTGCTACCCTTGTCCGCCGTGAGGACAGCACACCTGCTCTTCAGCTCAGACCCAGGAATGATGGCCAGGTGAGGCGGAGCAGAATGAGAAACAGCCCTTCCTTGTTAGCCTCAGAGATAGATTGTCCCTGCACACAGCTTGGCTCCTGGCCTGGGTTGGCCCACGGTCGACATTGGCAGGAAGGTTGCACCAGCCAGGGAGTCTCTCTTCTGCTGTCAGCTCCGGGAAGTGTCCCTGGACCCTCTCTCCTCTCTTGGGCTCCAGGAGGTATCTCTGGCAGCCGCTGAGTATTGGCTGTGGTTCCAGCTTTCCCCATGCAGCCCCTCCTGAGGACCCAGCTCCTACAGATGGCCTGGCCTCTGGGCTCTGCTAACACCTACCTCTTTCTCTTTCTGGCACCCCTCCAGCCCTGGGGGAGGGTTCTCCTGCTTTGGCCAACCCTCATGGTTTGGTTTTCCATCTCTTCTAACATCTTTGTAACCAGTTTTCCATATTAAATGCTGTCTCTTGAACTGTCTGGTATGGTGCTTGTTTTTTCTGGCTAGATAGAGCTGGAATATCTGGTGAGCGAATTAAAAAGAAAAGAGAAAGACTGGCAGCTATGGACAAAGGACACAGGATCCAGCATGTAGATGCGTTTTGGTGGTGGCAGGGAATATAAGGAATGCATGGAATCTCCAACCAAGGAACTGCGATTGACAAATGCTTCATTCTTGCAAATGGTGCTAAAATCCCTACTCTCTTCCTTAAGCAAACATTCGTGCACACACAAACACGCATGCGCATAAGTCTAAGGAGCCTTCAACTGCGCTTACTTGGGAACCGTTATGAGGAAGCTTTAATCTAGAGATTCTGGACTGAAGCATGGACGAAGAGCAAAAACTGCATGGTTGCAAAAAATGGCTGCAATGATCCCTCCCTGTCTGCAATGTGACTTCAACGCTCTTCCATCAAGAGGTTGCAGTCTGTATTTCTGCTCCTGAATCTGGGCTGATCTCATGACTTGCTTTGACCAACAGAAGGTGACAGAGGTGATGCTCTGCCAAGCGTAGGCTTCACGGGCCTGCCTGTGCTTCTGCTCTCTTCTGAGAACCCTGCGCAGTTGCCATTGCGAACAGCTCAGGGCTCGTGTGCTGGAGGATCAGAGACCTCATGGAGCAGACCGAGATAGCCAGCTGAGGCCATCCGGGACCGGCCAGCCCCCAGCTCACCCGGCAACTGAGCTCAGATCCATGAGCGAGCCCCACTGATCCAAGCCAGATGTCACCGAGGAAGACTTCTTAAGCTGGCCTCGGGTCCCCATGAGCACAAACACTGTACTATATTCTGAGAGGAAATTAAATGTAATCGTAGATAGCCTGAGCCCAGTCCTGTGGGCACTTCCAGTTATACTGGGGAGAGGCTCACAGGCCACAGATGGACACAGCTTTCAGTGTGTCGGACCATTGTGGCTGGGCAGGAGTGGGGCATGGGCAACTGCTCAGTGTCTTCAGACCTTTTCACCAAAGCATCTCTTCATATCAGAGAAGGACTCTGGCCCAGATTCATAGTCTGGAAGCAGGGATAAAAGACCTGCTTCAGCAGATTAAAAACAAAACCAAAACAAACCAAAACAAAACATTTCTTGCCTCATTTAAAAAATATGAATACTCTATAGCTTATTAGGCTTGCATTTGCTATAAATAAGAGAAGTTACAGTTTATTTGCATTGAGCAAAATTGTTGGCATGGAAAGCACTCCGTGTTTATCCTGATGCTTTTTGTCTCTTTGGTGCACTCATTGCCCCTGGTTGAAAAGCATGGTGGCAGGGCGGGGTGGGGGCGTGTCGAATCATGGAAGAATTGGCTGCTAAGATTTTAAACCCGGGTACCAGTTGGTTCTTGGACCCAGGTCTGCATTTTTAGCAATGCCTGAAGGCGAAGTAGGCAAAGCACCCGGAGTAGTAGGAGCAAAATATTAGGAGGAGGAGGAGCAAAGTAGGCAAAGCACCATTAATAGGTGCTTAATATGCATTAGTTCATTCCCCTCTGCTGGGAAGAAAATAAGAGCTTTGGCTGAGAATGAGGTGAACAGGGTACATTAGGAAGCAATGACCTCGCATCTAACAGTTGTCCCGAGTGGCTCTGGAGGGGGTGCAGGCTGGCCCTCAGCTGTTCTCCTTCTCTTACGAGGAAAGCAGTTTGGCAGGAATGTCGGCCACATCTTCATCCTGCTTCTGCTCTGGGGTCGGCTGTGCCCTGCCCTTCTTGCTCCTCCACAGTCTCTGCCTTGGAGCGCAAGCCGCTCCAACCTGGCGGGGTTTCGTTCTCCTGGTGGTGAGTCAACTTGGGACCCATGCACAAATTGCAGAAACTTTCCAGTCTTTAACTGTGAGTTTTAGAATTTCAGGCTTTTTGGCAACTGTGTTTCTAGAGCTCTCATGGCTTGTTGATGATGCTGGCTTCTGTACCAAGCTGTGCAAGTGTCATGGGGAGGGACTCTCGATGATGATGTTAGTCTAATCAGGTGATACTGGGGAAGCCCCTCTTTCCTTGCTGTTCCAGGAACCAAAAGGAATAGCAGAGGCTTGGAGAAGAGAAGAGCTTGCCTCTGAGGTGTGATTGGCAGAATAATGGCGCAGCAAAGATGTCCACATCCTAATCCCTGGAACCTACGGATATGTTAGGTTAGTGATGAATGGGAATCAGGGGTGCAGATGGAATTAAGGTGCTAGTTGGCTGGCTTTAACATAGGGAGTTAGCCTGGATTATCTGGATGGGTCCAATGCAATCACAAGAGTTTAAAAGTGGAAGGGGGACAGAAGAAGAAAGTTGGAGGGAGGCGTTGAGTATAGAGGAGACAAGACACAGAGATGCAGTGTTGCTGTCATTGAAGATGGAGGAAGGGGCCATGAGCCAAGGAATGCGGGCAGCCTGGAGAAGCTGGGGAAGGCCAGGAGATGGATTCTGCTCTAGAGCCTCCAGACAGGAATGCATCCTGCTCTCACCTTGAGTTTCACCCAGTGAGACCTTTTCTGGAGTTCTAACCAATAGCACCTGAAGATAAATTTGTGTTGTTGAAACTGCTAAGATTGTAGTAAGTTGCAGTTGCCTGGAAGAGTCTCCCTCACCTGAGGTCATTCATTTCCCACCAGCCAGGACCATCTTGGCTTCCACAGAGGGGTGGGATCTTATTCTAGTGGTACCCTCGAACTCATACAGAGCAGCAGGATCCATCCCTTTCTAGACCCTTTCTAGAACTTTCCATCGGTGAGCGCCCTCCAGGACAGCCATGGGGCAAGAAGGAAGGAAGGGGAGGGCTTCAGCTAGAGGGCAGCAGGAGGGCCCTGCCCTTGCAGGAGCTGGGCCTGGGGCTGAGCTGTGCTTCTGGGTAGCAGGGACAGCCCTCTCTAGGAACAGCCCAGCAGGAAGCAGCATGCGAGACCCTCCAGGCACCTGAAGTGCGGGCCCACCTGCTCGCCCCGCAGAGAGCAGCCACGGGCAAGGGGTCTCCCACAGAGGGGCTCTGCACCTCACTTGCCTCCCCAGCCAATGTCACACAATAGGGACCCAGGAAACATCCCTTGGAATGGGACAGACTCCTAGCTCCAGGTCATCTATAAGGGGGAGCCATAACAGAAGCTTCTTGAAAGCTTCTGGAATATGCCATGGAGTAAGAGATTGGGAAGCTGCTTCTCTCTTGCTGTGTCATACATTTGTGGGGTATTAGAATTTCCGTGGGTGAGGATCAGTGCCCATTTTCTCCCTAATGCATTTCATTTCAAACTCCAGAGACCTGTGTGCAGAAGCCCCTTCAGGGAACGGAAGGCTTGCTTAGCAGAATTAGCCTCCATTTGAGGCTTCTCGAAGGCAGGGCGTTCCGTCTCTCACGTCTGTGGTCCCCGGGGGAGTGGGGACCCTCCTGGCTCCCCATCACTTCTTCCCTACATCTTCTCGTCCTCCAAGTCTGTAGCCCCTCCCAGCAGGTGTCCCCTGGCCCCCATGCCTGACCTGCGGGCCTCTCCCCATTCCCACCTGTGTTCCCTCCATGTGCTCTCCCGTCCCCATTTTATGTCATTGGGCTCCTTGAGGATAAGCCATGGAATGCCTGCTCTCAGTTCTGTGACCTACTTACTGCTCTAGCTATTGCCCCCCAGCCCACCTGGACCACATCCCCCGGGGCCATGCTCTGGGCCTGTCCTCTCCACAATGCCCTGGCCTCCAAAATCTCCATGCAGACTGTCCCCTCTGATGCCTTCCTCCACCTGCCCAGTGCCCTGGTGTTCCCTCACTGTGGTGCCTGCCTACCCTTTTGGAGGCTTCCTTCTGATTCATTCATCCAACCATGTGTCTGCTCTGCTGCTCCCCATCCCTGCACCCCTTCTTGTGCCACTGGACTCCGTGGTTCTCCCCAGGAGCACTCCTCTTAAGCACTCTCAATTCTCTTGCCCTCTTCCCTCTGTTTTGTGATGCAGTCAGAAACATCGCAGCCCTGATTAAACCCATCCATCTGCCCCCCGGGGTCCAGGCATCCCAGGAGAAGGTCGCACCACCGGCCAACACCCTCTCTGGAGATTCCTGCCCGCCAGGCTCAGAAGAGCCCCCATGCCGCTGTGGTCTGCTGCCTTGTCCTGGCCTGCACCCCCTCTCCAGGGGTCTTTCCATGGGCTCAGCCACTCTGCCTTGTTTTTTTTTCTGGGGGTGCTCAGGCATTAGGTCTCACTTTTTCTTTCTTTTTCCGCTTCATTGGAGTATTACTTTCCTGTGCCTGCTGTGACAAATGACCACACAGGGAGGGGCTTAAAACAACCGAAATTTATTGGCTCACAGTTCTGGAGCCCAGAAGTCTGCCATGAGGGTGAGGGTGATTGACAGCCCGCTTATGAGCATTTGTGCTTGGATGTGTTTACTGAGCCTGGGTATGGCTGCAGTGAGGGCTCCCTGGTATTTATCAACTGATGCCTATCCGTAGTTCTTCTAAAATGAGGCACAGACAGAACAAGAGCAACAATGACCCCCTACAGCAGGTCTACTTTGCCTCTTTATCAGAAGGTTTCAGATCCTGTGTCTTTCCCACCTCCCCTTTCCTGCCCTCAGCCAGTGGCTGATGTGATTTTAGGGTTCCAGCCATAAAAAGAAAATTCTTTAATTTAGAGATGACTGTCCAGGCCCCAGGCATATTGCTTTTACAGTACAATATTGCTTTTGGGGGTGGCAGGTAATATTGTCAGAATCATCCTGGGACCAAAAATGAAGGTCAATGAAATGCACCGTCTTATTAAACAGTTCACTAATTGCATACTATTCCACTTTTATTAGCTGCCCCGTTTGACGAGGGTAGTGATTTTGAAGCTACAGAAAGAGGCAATATCCCCTATATACTTGCATAATGTAGGAGAAAAAAAGGTCATGGGTTTTCCTAGCATTTTTGACGAATCTGACAAGTATGTGCAGATTCCAGGTAAGTGATTCCAGACTGGTTTGTTCCCTTGCACGCTTTGTTTTTCTGTTGTTTTAACATGACTGTGTACTACTTCCTGTCTTTCGCAACCTGTTGTACGTTAATGGCCAGTTGATAATAGGATTCCCAAACACGAATGCAAGACAGATACAGCCACGAGCTAGCCGGAGGGTGTGTTTCGCTGCTGTGCACCTCTCTCTGATGGCACATGTTTAACATCAGGCCCGTCCCGTCTCAGAGCTGGTGTGCACCGCTCGCTGGCCTGCCAGTGGGGACAGCCAGGCGTGCCCCCGCCTTCCAGGGTGTGAGGAGGCGTGGTATCCAGTGTGGGACCCTCACAGGGCACCAGGGTGAGGCTGAGCTCTGGGTGTGGGGCCCTTTGGGCCACGTTCCAACCTCCTTCTCTGTGGGTACAGTACCATGCGGTTTCTCACGGGGACACGTGCTTCTGGAGATAAAAGTGAAGCAGGAAACGTGTGTTAGGGATCCGGGCCCCTCTGCTGACCACCCACCCACCTGCTCTTGCCGCAGCTTTGGCTAAGCCACATTAGAAGCTGGAGCGGGGTTTCTGTTCCGGGCTGGAGCCATGGAAGCGGCTTTCCCGCGCCTGGGGGGCCGCTCTGAGGCCTCTGCTGCTTGGGTGGAGGGTGTCTATGAGCTAGTGGTAGGAAGGTCAGGGGCCTCTGGCCAGGATGGCAGCATTGCTGGTGCAGAAGGTCATCCCCAAGGGAAGATCAGGCCGCTGTGGAATTACAACGTTAGTCAGCAGGAAAATGGGATTCAGAGCGGTTTAAGGTGGAAATCACCACAGGGGTTTCACACCACAGCCCTCCTGTTATAGACTGGAAGGCCGGCCTGAGAAGA
The DNA here is from genome assembly GCF_002201575.2 of Neomonachus schauinslandi. Lineage (NCBI taxonomy): Eukaryota > Metazoa > Chordata > Mammalia > Carnivora > Phocidae > Neomonachus > Neomonachus schauinslandi. Next base: position 146,141,302 of record NC_058409.1, read on the forward strand.
AACAGCTCGGGGGGCACAGAGCTGGGCCCGGAATCCAGGCGTCCGGGTCCCAGCCCTGGGGTTTCCCACCACACTGTCGGTCTCTCTTTCCTGGGAGAGAGAGACAGGTTCCTCAGTCAGGGTCTCACGGCCACCACCCCCACCCCAGGCTCTTGGTGGGTGGATTCGGGGTGGGGGTGGTGGGGAGTGTCGATGATCCTAAGGAAGTAGTGACAGCGTCAGGTGGAACATCGGCTGTCATCTGAGGCTTCGTGCCCTGAGCAGGCCGAGCCACACCCCCCTGCCACCGTGCCCGCGGGCAGCACCCCGAAGCTGGGGTTCCTACTCTGGGGCTCCAGCCCCGGCTTCCTGCCCGCCAGCCTGGCGATCGGCCATAGCCCTCGTCTGCCTTTGCCCCCTGTGGCCTGCCAAGCACTGAGGCTGTTATGGGTCGAATTTGTCCCCCAAATGGGGGACCATGTTGAAGTCCTGGTCCCTGGTGAATGTGACCTTATTTGGATAGAAGGTCTTTGCAGATGCCATCAGGTTCAGATGAAGCGATCGTAGAGGAGGGTGGTGCTCCACCCACAAGCGGTGTCCTTCTAAAAAGAGGAAACACGGGGACGAGCACGGCAGGAAGAGGATGTGAAGTCATGCAGGGAGACTGTCACACGACGCCAGAGGCAGAGATTGGAGCGACGTGTCTACAAACCGAGGAACGCCCAGAGGCATGGGACAGAGGCTCCCCTGGAGCCTCAGACAGAGCAGGGCCATTGCCACCGCCTTGATGTCAGACTCTGGCCTCCAGAACTTGAGAGAAGACACTTCTGCTGTGTTTGGCTGCCCAGTTGGTGCCCGTTTGTCACAGCAGCCCCAGGGACTCGTACGGCATCCCCCGCACTGAGCACCTCTGTGTCCGCCATCTGGCCACACACTGCCACCTCCTGCCCGCCTCCCTGTACCTGTACCTCTCCCAAGCCCTCTCCCCACCCCTCCCAGATCCGTCCTCCTCGCGCTGCCAGAGCCGCTCGCCAAAGCACACCTGGGGTCCTGTCCCCTCTGCTCAGCAGTCCTCGGACGCCCCAGCACCGCAGTGCAGTCGACAAGGTGCAGTGTGGCCACCCGCCCTCTGTGAGCCTCCTCTCACCCAGGCCTCCGTGTCTCTGTCAGCTGTCCCACACCACTCAGTCCGCAGGTCCACTCTGTTTCCATGCCAGGGAGCTGCTCCCTCCTTGCCATGTTGCACACCTCTGCCCGAGCTTAGACGCCCCAGCGGGCTGCCTTCTTGCTCTGCACCATGTTCCTGTCTCCACGCTGACGGCAGAGGGAACGGCGCCTCCTGTCCCCACCCGCCCGCCCTCCGCTGAGGTGTCTGAGCCCAGGTCACGGGTGGCTCCCCAGGCCATAGCTCTCAGTAAGCGTTTGTGCTAGAGGTCTGGTTAGGCTTGCTGCACAACCACAAGTCAGGAGAACCGGGGAGAAGGTTCAGTCTGCATGAGCTTTGCTCATCTTGGAACACTGGATTTTTGATGAGTTTCATAAAACTAAATCAGTGACCTTTAGGTTTAAGCTTTTTTTTTTTTAAACTATGCTGATTATAACTCAAGGGAGAAATAAATCGGTGCTACACACTTGTGCTGAGCTGAGAAACTTTCACACAAAAATGCTAAAGGCAACCTCCCTGGCATCCCATCATTCACTAAAAAGCCCAGTGAAATGGTATTGAAACTCATATTGAGAAGCTTAGGAATTCAAAGAAATAAACTTAATTGTAATAGTCACATCTCCATTAGAATCAGATCAGTTTCATTGAAAACTACCGAAAATATACCTTAGTATTAATGTAGATTCCACATTATCTTATTTACAGAGATGCGGTTCATATTCTGGGTAGAACAGCTCCTCAGCATGTGTTTTGAGATGCTTTTTCTAGCTTGAGAGGGGACATGTGCTAGACTTAGGAAACTGAGCATATTATATTCCTTGGACATTAGGGGGTGTTATTCTCAGTCTAATTTCCCTATTTTCAGGAGCTTATTTTTCTAGAGTCTGAATGCAGCATTGAAAGCCAGGGCCTATCTTCTGATGGTGTAGGAGAAGGCTAGGAGTTGGTTCATTTGTCCACTTGTTCATTCATTTGGCAAGCAGTAATAACAAACACAGTGCAGATATGCAGCCAGCTTCAAGCAAGGACCTGGCTCCATGTCTATGGAATGACTCAGCATGATCAGGTTAAGAGACACATTCAGGAACAGCTGTTCTCCACCGCTGTGCACTGGTCTTGACATCACTCCAAACTGGAGCGGGAAAAGCAAACTTGGGTGTCCAGTGGGGATAGAGCCTCTTGGTCGGCGCTGATGGGTGTGGTGAGGTGAGTGACTCTGGACTGCAGCTGTGCACAAGCCCTGCTCTCTGAGAGTTCAATGGGAATACAGAGGCAGGACACAGAGTGGTGGAGCAAAAGAACGTTGGAAGAGTTTTGTGCAGCATTTTGTGGTATGACATCAGAGGTGCTGCCTAATTTATTGAAACTAAATTCTACAATGCAAAGATAAAGACTATAGAAAGAAACTCTTTCATTTCACAGATGGGTAAGTGAGGTTATTGTTAGTTTTAGGTTCAATTTAGTTGGAAAGTTTATTATGGAGTGTCTCTCCATCTACCCATTCATCCACTCACCTTCCCACCTATCCATCCATTCATCCATCCATCCATCCATCCATCCATCCATCCATCCATCCATCCATTCACTCACCTTCCCATCCACCCGTGCATCCATCCACGATCCATCCATCCATCCATCCATCCATCCATCCATCCATCCATCTATCCACTCACCTTCCCACCTATCCATCCATCTATCCATCAATTCATCCATCCCCATCCATCCATCCATCCATCCGTCCATCCATTCATCCATTCATCCATCCAACCACTCACCTTCCCACCTATCCATCCATCCATCCATCCATCATCTACTTTCATACTTCCTGGAAAATAAACAAAAACATTTAAAAGGTTTGCATGTATCTTTTGTGGTTTCTGAAGTAAAAACAAACAAAACAAAACCTTAGGGAAACAGCATGTCACCTGACCGAACTAGCAGCTTCTGTTCAGAAAGCCAAAATATTTTAAGTGCTTGGGTGGCAGTTTGTTTCTTCATGTATAGGCTAGCTCTTTTTGTTTCTCATCTCCAGGGACTTCACATATTCTTCAGGAGTATCATTTTGGCTATAATTGATACAATTTAACATGTATGCTGTTCTGAGTTGCTAATAGATCTACAAAGACATGGTCTCTCCTGTGGATTTGCAAATTGAATAAATGGTCAAAACCAAAAGCATTAAAAATATTCAAAGATGAAAAAAATTCAAAGATGCCTGTAAGACCAGCCAGTATCAGATGATTCCAACCTTGTCCTCACTGATTCATCATCATACCCTCTGTCTTGTGCCACTTTAGAGCATGAAATTCGGAATCCTTCCAGCTACAGGCCACCTTGAACTCCATACTGGTTTCAGTGTATCACATGTAGATACACACAGTGTAGGACCCAGGGTTCCTGGTTGGTTGCCACATCCACTATCCTCAGAATCAGTCTCTGCCATGTGACAAAGCCCCTGTCCTGGCTCTCCAGGCCTTAGCACTCATTCTCCTCTTCCCCAGTTCCCTCCCTGGAGCATCCATTTCCCATAAGTGTCTTCCTCCCAACTCCCCAAACCACATCATCTGGTTGCTCCCCACCATTGGCCTCTGGTTTCCTACCAGAGGGCCACCCGAGACCCCTTGCTAGCAGAACCCAGGGCATTCCTATTCCTCTGCTAGAACCAGTTCCCAGGGACTGTAAGGCCATCTGTGTGCCCTCTATCCCTCTCTGGTAGCATGACAGTCAGGGCATCCCATTTCTTCATTCTTGCCATGTCTTTCTTGTTTGTGATTGATGAGGTTCCCAGGCTCCAGGGCTCCCTGACTCCACCCCTGGCATGGTGTGGCTTTTTGTCTCTACTGACTCCTCTCTGTTTAAGGGACAATGGAGTTGATGTTGAGTCATAACAACACACTCCTACTCAGTGCCTAGAATGACTATCACCTTCCAGCCTTTAGGATCTAAGCATAATAACCGATCAGCATGTGGTGCTGATGATGCTCCTGGCACTTTAAAAAATGATTTGCAGATTTCAACTCAGATAATCCTCAAAATAGGTGCTATGGACTGAATATTTGCAGCCTCCCCAAATTAATACATTGAGACCCTATCCCCATTGTCATGGTTTTTTGGAAGTGAGGGCTTGGGGAGGAAATAAGAATCAGGTTGGGTTATGAGGGGGAGCCCCCATGACGGGGTCAGAGCTCCTGTAAGAGGACAAGAGACCAGAGCTTGCTTTCTTGGCCATGTGAGGCTACAGCCAGGGGCAGCCGCCTATAAGCCAGGGAGAGGCCCTTCACCGGACGCCAGATCCACTAGCTTCTTGACCTTGGACCCAGCCTCCAGGAATGTGGGAAATAAAGGCTTGTTGTTTAAGCCACCTGGTCTATGGTAGTTTTGTTCTACCAGACCAAAATGCCTGACACAATACTCTTAACAAAGACAAGTCATTATTAAACCCATTTTACAAATAGGAAACTGAGGCCCAGAGAGGCTATGTGACTTGCCCGAATCACCCAGTTGGTAAGTGGTAGAGCCCAGTCAAACCTGGGTTCAAACAACCAAGCATCTGATGCCCTTCGATTGCTCCTTTCTTCCTCACTACAGCAGAGCGCCCAGAGGATTCTCCAGCCCCAGCTGGCACTTTCCATCTCTGCCCCTATTGTTCTCATGCTTTTTCCTCTTTCCTCCTCTCCCCCATGCAGCAGTACACCGTATCTCCAGCCCCTCCTGGCCATCATGCCTTGCTTCATCTGGTGAGCTATCTTCTCCCAAGACCATGTGTAGAACAGGCTGTGAGCTTAGAAAGGCAGGGCACTTGTATATGGTCATTTATAATTTGTGTTCACAATTCCTCATCACACCAGTCATACTGCTTTATAGATGATAATGGTTCAACATGTGTGGATTATCTGGGGAAAAGCTTGCTTCATGCTGACTCTGCCAAAGGAGGGGTGAAGTCATAGTTACATAAGCAAAATGAAGTGGAAAATGAAGGCAATTATGTAGGTAATTCAAAAACAGGAAAAAAAGAAGCACTTTTTGGGTGGGTGGGGGGGCTAAATTATGTGGATTTATCAGATGTGAGTTAAAAAAAATGTATAATTACCCAGACAATGGGCTGAGTGTTCCACTTAACTTTGAGTGGGTCAGAGAGAGCGTGAATCGGGCGCTTTGTGTGCCAGACCCGGCTTAGAGGAAAGCTCATTGTCAGATTCTGGGAAACCCAAGTGGCTTCTCTGAGCTCTGGTTTTTCTCCGTGACAGAGCTGGGCCCAGCGATTGGCACAGCTGGTCTGAGTTACATCATCACCCTCCTGTTAAATGTCTCGTCTTGGTCCCTAACCCTCTGCACTCCACACTTTGGCATTCATTTTATACCCTGCTTTCTCTAATTGATACTTAGGAGTTTTGACTCTCTGATGAGGTTACAAAGTCTGTGAGGCTGAGATCCATCCCCTGCTTTCTTGGCTGAGCTGCCCACCTCCTCAAATCCTACAGTGGAGGATCAGGGCCAGGACAAGCATGGCGTTGATGGATGGGGGCAGGGAATCGCTGCAGACCCGGTGTCCTGAGGCAGTGGTCCTCACCTGGCTGCTCATTACTGTCACTTACAGAGCCTCTGATGTGGTGGATCTGGGTTTGGCCCCAGAATCAGTATTTCATTAAAGGCCTCATGTGATCCAATGGGTGTCGTGAGATTCTGCAGTGGTTACAAATACACCTCTGCGGTGGGCTGTGGACACCTGGCTCCTCCATCTTACCAAGGCAGTAGCGGCTCACCATCAACGATGATGAAGCTGACAGAGACTCGTTATGAAATCTTCCTCAAGACCCAGGGGCCTTGGCCATGCCATGGAGGAAGCAGTATGGTGGCCAGGTCTTCCTGTCCTTAATAAAACATCACTTTGGGTTGGTCCATGCTCTAGAGGAGAGATATATAGTAAATTTCCAGCATATATTGACTTTAAGTGTTATGGTCAAAAATAGAAGATTGATTTTTTGAATCAACCTTTAAAAAAACTCCTTTTTAAAGTAGCGAGTCACGAGATGAGCACAGTCTTGTGAGAGCCGGAAATTTAGAAGCAAACTGTAGAGCATCATTGGTTCCAGGCTGACTGGCTGGCATGCACCCGCATGGGCTATTTTGGGCGTGAACTGGTCTTGGAGATGCTATCAAAATATGGTGTTGGGCCTCATCCAATACTAGCACTTCCATTTGGTTATTAAGCAGAAGCCCCAGAAAGGGCAAGGCTTGAAATAGGCAAAAACTTGCAAGGTTTGAGATTCTTTTCAAACTTCCCATGGCCAGCCAGCCTTGGAATCATCAAGCATCAGAATCTGGTGAATCAGCATTTGAAGATGGATCCAGGCTTGATTTGGAGATTTTGACTCAGCCATCAGTGAAATTCAGCGTTTTCTCTTGAAGCTTTTGGTGACCTTTGGCTTCATTCAAGCTCAAACACCAAAGGCAAAGGGAGAGGGGATGGATTCGCAAACTCCTGAGTGAAGATCGTACATCTGAGATGCTGAGATCCATTCATCCACGGTAGAACCAAATGACATCTCCTTTGCCCCTGGGTCTTCCTCTCCCATAACTGAGGCAGGAGGGATGGAGGTGGGAGCAGAGGCCCTCAGAGAAGGGTCAAGGATAGCTAGGAGCCACACACAGACCCTATCAAAGCCCCCCCAGGCAGCAGGCTCCATGCCAAGAGCTCCACAGAGCTCAGAACGGTCCCCAGGCCTGTGTCTGCTGACACATTCCCATAAATCTCTAGTTGAGACTTGGAGGTACTGTGCAGCTGACGCTAAGTGCTTTCTGCTCTGAGAACAATTATGTACTTCTGAATAACACTCAACACACCCTTTGAATGTGAAAATGGGTTAGATCAAAACATCAGAGTGTACCTGCATCCCTGATGATCCTTTTTAATGTAGCTGTGGTTTCTGACATTAAGGAGAAATGTGAATTTAGCTGTGTGCTTTTATGTCTCTAGCCTGCGACTTGCTCATTCAGGCTGTAGATACTCGTAAACAGGGAAACAACAGAAGAACATCAAATATTAATTCTGTATCAGTATTAAAGTATAATAAGCAGTAGTAAGCATGTGTTAAGCTGTCAGGAGGCATGCTGGACTGTATGTGTAAGTTGGGGCGGGATTCTTCAGTATCCTGTGGACCAAGAGCCTCACTAAGGATGGTATTTAGTCTCTTTGAGGCCTTTACTTTGGTGTCGAGATGTTTTCCTCAGGCTTTTCTATATGAATGATTTCCTCTTCTACTCCTTCGTAAATATCTTTATTGCTGTTGTTTTTTAATTATGAAAAATCTATGTGTTTATCTTTAAGGTTTAAGTGATGTAGAAATGAGTAATAGGTGCTCACTTCGGCACATATAAAATTGGAACGATACAGAGAAGATGAGCATGGATGTGCAAGGATGACACACACGTTTGTGAAGCCTTCTATATTTAAAGAAAAAGAAATGAATAATTAGAAATTCGCATGGGTTTATTTCTTATTTGTAATTTAAATTAACCTATGCAGATATCTTTATGTACATAATATTTATTATTAAATTTAATTTTAATTATATCATACTAAAGGTATTATTTTATATCTCTGGCTTTTTTCACCTAATAGTGCATATTTAACAACTTTCTATGAATGTATATTATTTTTAATAGAAAAACTATATTACAAAAGATTAGGTAAAAACACATTACAATATTCATTGGGCAGCCATTAAAATGTGAATTGTCCCAGATTTCAAGATATACTACAAAGCTCTAGTGATCAAAATAGTATGGCACTGGCCCAGAAATAGACACATAGATCAATGGAACAGAACAGAAAATCCAGAAATAAACCTGATTATATGGTCAATTAATCTTTGACAAAGGAGGCAAGAATACTCAATGGGACAAAGGATGGTCTCTTCAATAAATGGTGTTGGGAAAACTGGACAGCTACATGAAGAAGAATGAACCTGGACCACTTCCTTACACCATACACAAAAATAAATTCAAAATGGATTGAAGACCTAAATGTGAGACATGAAACCATAAAATCCTAGAGGAAAGCACAAGCGGTAACTTCTCTGACACTGGCCGTAGCAACATTTTTCTAGATAGGTCTCCCGAGGCAAGGGAAACGAAAGCAGAAATAAACTATTGAGACTATATCAAAATAAAAAGGTTCTGCACAGCAAAGGAAATAATCAACAATCCTTAAAGACAATCTACTAAATGGAAAGAGATATTTGCCAGTGGCATATCTGATAAAGGGTAAGTAATCAAAATGTATGAAACCCAAGTAATCCAATTAAAAATGGGCAGAGGACACGAACAGACATTTCTCCAAAGAAGACATACAGATGGCCAACAGACACATGAAAAGATGCTCGTCATCACTCATCATCAGGGAAATGCAAATCAAAATAATGAGATGTCACTTCACACCCGTCAGAATGGCTAAAAATCAACACCGCAAGAACCACCAAGTGTTGGCGAGGATGTGGAGAAAATAAACACTTGTGCAGTGTTGGTGGGAATGCAAACTGGTGCAGCCACTACTGAAAACAGTATGGAGGTTCTTCAAAAAATTAAAAATAGAACTCCTATATGACTCAGTAATTCCATGATTGTGTATTTACCCAAAGAATATGAGAACACTAATTTGAAAAGATATATGCACCCCTATGTTTATTGCAGCATTATTTACAATTGCCAAATTATGGAAGCAGCTCAAGTGTCCATTGATAGATGAATGCATAAAGAAGATGTGATACACACACACACAGGAATATTTTATAGCCATAAAAATGCAATCTTGGCATTTGCAACAACGTGGATGGATGGACCTAGAGGTTATAATGCTTAGTGAAATAAGTCAGTCAGAGAAAGACAAATACCATATAATTTCACTCATATGTGGAATTTAGGAAACAAAACAAATGAACAGAGGAAAAAAGAGACAAAAATATCAGACTGTTAACTCTAGAGAACAACCTGAAGGTCACCAGAGGGGTGATAGGTGGGGGATGGGTGAAATAGGTGAAGGGGATTGAGTACACTTAATTCGGTGGGAACTGAGTAATGTATAGAATTATTGAATTACTGTATTGTACACCTGAGACTAATATAATACTGTATGTTAATTATACTGGAATTAAAATTTTTGAGACAGTGAGTTGTCAAGATTATATGATTACATGGAAATACGATAGTCAATAAATGAAATGTGATATACAGTTATTCATAAACCAAATATCCAACTGGAGTTTTCTTTTTTTGTTGTTGTTTTTTTTTGTTTTTTTTGTTTTTTTTTTTTTTCAAAGATTTTACTTATTTATTTGACAGAGAGAGAGACACAGCGAGAGAGGGAACACAAGCAGGGGGAGTGGGAGAGGG